>NC_065595.1:53085115-53393449 GCF_024542745.1 Macaca thibetana thibetana
TCAAACTGAAGTCTCAAGCTAAATTAACTCTATTGATATAATTTAGAGAGAAAATATCATAATCTTATGATTTCCCTTGAAGGCAGAAACTATATTTGCTTACTGTACCATGTAAATGTAGGTGCACAATAAATTACATTTTATGAGAACAAAATAATTCTGATAAAAGCAAATGGGGCAAACACTTGCATGACCGATAAAAACTAAATTTATCCTTATTTTCAAGAATAACTTCTACATCCATTTCACTGATTAAAATTGTATACTCCATAGTGCAGAAGTCCCCAATTTCTCATTAATACCTGTACATGGAGTAACACACTAATTGTTACCATGGTAATTTACAAAGCCTGTAATTCTCAGGCAAAGTCTGGCTTCTCTCTATTAAATATTTATAAAGAGTAATTAGATGTTTTCATACCTTCACAACTTCATGTGTCTGCCAAATATTTCATATTCTGGATTTCACACTATAAAGTTAAAACAATTAAAACAAATTAAGCACAGAATGGTGATCAGTGCCTGGATATTGAAGCACATGCAAGAGCCTTTAATATATTGTACGCCGTACTCTTGAATGGATCTATTTTAACAATTGTCTCCCTTGACCAAGTCAATAACTGCTGGTCAGAGTTGCACATTTTTTTAGGGGGTAGAGAGTTATGGTATCAGGTTCATGCAATTTATTCCATGTCATGGGGTGTGTAGGTAAGGAGGGAAAAGCCAGAGGAAACTGGAAGTACAAAATCCTGGTGTTCATTCCTGAAACTGAAATAGGAATAATGATTATTTCATAAAGCCTAAAATGGCAGAAATCAATTAAAAAAAAAACATAAGGTATTGCTTTATACTGCCCACCTGTGAGCCTCTCCCTGCTTCCTCGTCATTTTTATATTAAAGTTCATGTCGGTACATGAATTTTCTTACACAGTGATCCCTAGCTTGAGTAGCCACACACAGTTGTCCGGTTTGCCTGTGACAGACTGGTTTATGTTGGTTGTCTGAGGGTCATTACTTAATAGCTTTTCCTTTAGCTCTAAAAGGTATCTTGGTTTGGATGATACATTATATTTGTACCCTAACACTCACCCATATGCATTGCAAAAGAATAGCAGCTGGCAAATGTTACAATGAAAAAAGAAAGATTTTTATATAATTGTCGGTGTAAAAATACAATAATACAGTTCATGCTTTTCCATGGAATTATTTCCATTAATTGGCATGAGATATTGTCTTTTGGAAATATAGCAGCTGAGTTCTGGTTTACTTGCTTAGAGAAAATTTGTGGTATATTTCATTGTGCCATGTTGGTGTGTGTTGCATACATAAACACACACAAAGGTCACACACTTGTAAATATCATTACAGAAGTAAGACTCAAGTTGTTTGTTTACACTGTAGGCTCTGACACGTTCATGCTTGTCTAGAGAGCTAGTAGAATAAGTCTGCCTCTGCACTGGGACAGGTAGAAGAGTGGGTTCCATTCACATAATGAGCAGAGAAACCTGACAAAAATGTGAAGACTCACAGACTTTGTCAAACCGGAATGGATCCACTCAATGTGATTATGAATTAGTGTGAGTGTGGATGTGTGTCTTCCTACACAATTTGACTAGTGTATTAAGGTAATCATGTAATGATAATTTAACAAATTCTAAGGGTGATTATACTTAAAATTTCCTATCGTTATACATTTACTCACTCCCATCCCTCATTGCAGTGTCTCCTCCCTCCCTTCCTCTCTCCTTTTCTTCTTACTTCTCTCCCTCTCTTCTTTCTTTACTTTCTTCCTCTCTGTCTATCCATATTTAATCAAGGATAATTATAAATAGTATAAACTTGACAATTGATCCAACTTGCCAGATAGTTCCCACCCAGGAACCACATACTCATCCAAATACACAGATTTTATCACATACACCTAAAACTTGTAAATTCATCTGATATCAACTTTTTTGACTTTTAAAATCTTTCTCTATTAGATCTATGATTCAGACTATGATGATAGCATTTTGAAATAACAAGGCTCTCTCTCTCTCTTTCGTTTATTCTGTTTCATTTTATTTTAGTGTGGTAAAAACATTTAACCTCATGAGATCTACCTTTCTAACAAATTTAAGTGTACAGTACATAATCAACAACCATGGACTATAGGTACAAAATTGTACAGCAGATCTCAACAACTTATTCATGTTAACTGATGGGATTCCTGTTGATTAGTAACTCCTAATTTCCTCCATCTCCTGGTAACCACCATTCCAACCTTTGATCCCATGAATTTGACTATTTTAAATACTTCATATAAGTGGAATCATGCTGTAGTTTTCTTTTTGTGAGTAGTTTATTTCACTTAGCACAATATCCTCAAAGTTCATCCATATTGTTGCATGTTACAGAATTTTCTTATTCTTTAAGGCTGAATAGTATTTTATTGTATGTCCATGCCACATTTTCTTGATTCATTCATCTGTAGATCAACATTTAGGTTGTTTCCGCATCTTGGCTATTGTGACTGGTACTGCAGTGAACATGGGAGTGCTATCATCTTTTCAAGATCCTGCTTCCAATTCTTCTGAACAAATACCCAGAAGTGGGATTGCGGGATCTTTTAATATTTCTATTTTTAATTTTTTGAGTACTTCCGTGCAGTGTTTTCCATAGCAGCTGCACTGTTTTGCATTCTCACTGAAAGTGTGCTAGCCATATGAACTTATGATAACCTTGTATTTTAACCTGTCAATAACTTGTGTGCATGTAAAATTTTCACATATTTATGTCATGTTTCAAAAATAGAGTGTAAGGTCCTTTTGAGCAAGGATCGTGCCTTATATATGCTAGCATAAGAGATGATCAATAAGTATTTGGTACATTTCATTAGCATTGCTATACCACAAAGAACTAGGAATAGATGTTAGAAGATTTGGGCTTAAGTTCCAATTATGCTTCTAACATTTGCATAATCTTGGGCAAATCAATCCTTTTGAGACTACTTCTTTGTTTATATGATTGTGCATACTTTATCAATAAAAAAGCAGGCAGGCAAACTTGGAAAGAAATTTGTAAGATGGCTTATAGGCTTTGTTCTCTTTCTAGCTTGGGCTTCACCCCTTGAAGGTATGTTGTGCCCTGAAGCAGAACCATGCAGTCCTATTCTGCTTATTGCTAATTTGGCTTCTCTAGATGCTCCAATGTAATAATACAAAGCAATGTGTGAACAAGGGCTGTGTTGCTGTAGCAGCCTTGCTGCGAGAAATAATGGACCTCCTCTTCTTTAATATAGGAAAGAAAGGATTCCATTCATCTTCAAGTTGCCAATACACTGTATTTGTCTGGAAGCTCACGTCTTATAGATTAGAGTCACAGCTTTAAAATACAGTTTGCAAACAAGTAAAGTGTTTAGTAAAAATTCAAAGTAAGGCTGTATAAGGAAGGACACCCTGCCCATGAAAGAGAAACCAGGCAGCTAGCTGGGCTTCAAACATAGAGGTAAAGACACAAAGTCAAAGCACTTTGGATCCATAAATCAATTTATGGATTTGATGCTTCTATTAATGTTAAGACAGCATGACATTATAGTCACATAAAAGGACACAAACCATAAGGTCAAATGCTTCCCTGCTGGCCACACACTGCCTGCCTTCGATTACTATTTCTTGTTTCTGCTTTAATTGGCTATGGGATGATTCTGTCCTATGTGAACCATATATTTGGTATGAATTCTTATGTTTATAAAGATACGATATATCATAGCTTTTATTACACATATGTATCTTTTACATAGCTTTTAGGAATGTCTATATCATGGAATTGTTGTTTGAGACATTTGGGAAATCCTTTTGTAAAGCAGGTAATAAGCTCAGCATACCTATATCAGCTGTCAAGATAAGGGAGGAATAATAGTTCATTTGATTTTGAGAATGGAGGCTCTTGTTAATATCAATGTATATTTACCTGCAGGCTACAAATGGAAGAGGGTGCCCAGGTTGAAAGTAGCTAGAAAGTCTAATAAAACCATGAATCAGAGTCAGACAGATCATTTAGGATCTGACAAAAGGTGGTTTCAAGGCATCATCAATAACAATAATGTTGGGATCCTCTAGAGCTTCTTATAGTTTAATTAGCATAATTAGTATTTTCATACACATTTTCTTGTGTTATCCAGGCACAGTTGTATAAAACACATGTTGTTATCTTTATTTTGCTGAGGAGGAAGGAAGTGTAGAGAGAGTTAATGAGTTAATAATTGTCCTAACTCTACTACTCACCAGCTTATGCAAGTAACCTAACGTGTCAGTATCTTGGGTTCTTCAAAAGTAAAATGGGGATGATAATAATACTTACCTCATATTGATGTTGTGAGAAAGAAATAAGTCAAAGCATTTGGAAAGCAAAAGATAGAGTCTGACATGCAGTATGCATCCATAAATATTAGCTGAAGATTGTGCTGATTGTATGAGGAAGGTCTAGGATTTAAATATGGGTCTTCTGATGTTAAGTCCAGTAAGTGATCTATTGTGGCATAGCTGTTCTTTGAGTAGAGGTGTCTGGAACGGAATCAGAGGCCTTAGATTCTGGAAGTGTATGTACTTGTGTGTGTTTGCAGGGAAGGAAAGCAAGCAAGAGGAGCTCAAGCTAAAAATATGAACAACAAGGATCAGGTTAATTACTATGAAGCATAAATTGAGAGAGAGGGCCTGATATTAACTCAACCTTCTCTTCTCTGGGAATTGGGGTCTGATGACTTTTAGGGTGGGGACTATTTCCCAGGAACTGCTAGCCCAAGGGCTGTGGGCAGAGGTGAGGGGTGGACAACTGGGCTGTCCATGACATCATGACAGCTAGTTTACATGTCATATCAATTTAGAGAATGAAAAGTCCAGTGATATTTCTTGATCTTTGATGACAAAGAAGTCATAAAATACTGTTTTTAGATTGCGCCCTGGAATCTTTTGTGGCATACAGAAGAGGAAGGTTAAAAGTCATGAGTCAAGTCCCTAGTGTGATTGAAAGACTTTTGAAAATAAATCTATAAAATCTCTGGTTGTTAAGCTTATAAATCCTGGAGTTTATGCCTCATAGACTACTATCTCTAATATGGGGGTTAAATTTGGATAAAAAGAAAGAACTATATAATAACTGCAAGTTTCTACATTCTGTTCTGCAGAAAGTTACTAACAAGTACCACTTCTGGGATTTTTAGCCAGTTTTAAATCTCTGAGTATCAATTCTATCATTGGAAAGGGATTCCTACTTTATGAAATTGTAAAAATTAAATGAGAAAATACTTTGAAAACTGTATGATGCATGATTAATAATCTACAAATTTAACATAAATTTGTCCTTCTGTTCAATTGTTGATTGTCTAATCTCAAACTCTCCAAGGTCACTGGCTGAAGATGATGGTGAACCATGCAATTTGAATTGCCAATCATACCAATGATATCAACAGAGCTGTTGGAAATGCCCAAAATTTCCCAGTGATAGATTACACAAACCTGTTAAGATATAGGAAAACTAAAGTCAGAATGACTAAGTAGGAGGCTCTTGTAAAGGGACACTTTAGAGAAAATGGACCTTCTATGATTGAGATGATGAGGGTGTCTCAAGTTAGGAGGAGGAGCTGCATTTGTAAAGAGGTGATGAATTCAATCCTAGATGTGTTACAACCTTGAAGCAGAACCTCAGAATCATCTTGATTTATTCATCTCTACTGCCATTTCAAGTCATTTACCAATCCCTGAATAGTCCCTCTTCTCGAGACCTGGCAATAATGATCTTTCTTTCATCTCTGCTTGCCAAGATCCTCATCATTCTGGGCTGACAACGGCCACAGGCTCCTCAGGGTTGGCCTGCCTTCACTTTTGCTCTTCCGATTTCCTCACTCACCCTATTGGCATCTAAGATGCTAAGTACAAAAGTGTGTATTTTCAATCACTCATTTCCCAAGTAACATACATTTAGGAGCCTGTTGATCTCTTCCTTTGTTTAGCCCCAGTGAGCCAAAAATTTTACTTTAAGAAGGCTGCTATGTGCTGGGCTAACTCATTCTTTCAGTTTAAATTTTATATAAAAACTCTAAGGTTCTTTGTGATTCCTTTCAGAGCACACATTGATAAAGTAAATGGTTATTCTGAAATTGTTGCAAAGCTTCCAGGGAAATGATGTTTGAATACAGTAAAATGCTTAAGTAAGATATACCAAGTGATAACTCATGCCTTAAAGTTAACTAAATATTCATAAACAATTTCCATAAACCTCATGTTACAAAGCTTACATTTGGTTGCAGTAGTGTTAAAAGTTTTCCTGAGAAATGAAAAAGTATACGAAATATTCTTGAAAATTTTAGAACAAGAAAAAAGTATTCCCTAATGTCCCAATGATATCTAAATGTGTGTTGTGAATAGTTGCAGAGAGAGTATAGCAATTGCAGTTTGATTATAAAATGAAAATGAAATCAGGTGAAGATTCCTGAATGGATATGACACTTGCAGTCAAGACAGTAGTTCAAATTCGAACAGTTGGTAATTTCTTAGAATCCTAGACAGAGACTTAATAGTAGTTGGGCCTAATGTATTTGATTTTTTTAATGTATGGGCCTTCATAAACTAAATTATCTTTGTTTCTTCTTATGATTTATGATATCCAGCAGCCTTCAATGGTAAAATTATGAACAAATAAGTCTACTAAAGGTCATTTCAATCACTATCTTGCAGGACATGCTTGTGTGCTCTTGACCTTTGAACATTAAACCAATGGTTTGGTATCACAATATTGAAGGTCATTAACTGTGATGGATCTATGAAATTAAAGAAAGAAAGCTAAAAGCTGTGAGTAGCATATATATGAACTATATTATATGTAGTATGTGTGTATGTGTGTGTGTATTGAAAGAGAATGGAGAAAGACGGGAGAGGATGAGAGAAGAAAGAGGAAAGAGAAAATCAACTTTATTAGTATATTGAAGGAAGGGAAAAGTCAGAAAATGTATGTGCTTTTTTAGAGGAAACATATGGTATGCTGATAGGAGAGCAGAAGTTCAGGGAAGATTAAGTTGGAATCAGTATAATGGTCACTTTATTACCTCTGAGATTTTTCAGTCTTCCTTCTCAGCTCCTGGATATCATATATTCCCTGTGTGGAAATGCTAACCACAGCTTGGTCAACCAGGAAGTTTTTGGTCTTGGATAAATTACTTCAATTCTGTGTCATTTATTTCATCAAATGTGAAGTTTCATATGATAACGCTTTCTTATCAGCAGAGAGGAGCTGTTTCTTTTTCAGACATGTGGGAATTTATGATATTCTGTCTATGGAAACTATGTTATCCTGATTGCTTGCATAGAGCAATTAGTTGGCATTAGTTGTTGTTTCCCTGTATCCCCTAACCACACCGTGAGCTATTTGACAACAAGAACTACCTTATTTATCTCTATAATTCCAACAGTAGGCCCAGGGCCTGACTCATAGAAAATGCTCATAAGTTATTATTGAATTCAAGGAAGTTTCAATTGTATCAAAAGGGCTTATGATAACACGAGTCCATTTTACTCAACAAATTATTTAGTATAGTAAGTTCAAAGGCAAATTTTTATGCAGAACTATTAACAAACCAACAGCAAATATTTTTAAAGTAAAATTCTATGGTACAAGATCTCTTCTATAAATAGCTCCATAACAGTTACACACAAAAGTAACTTGGAGATAAACTATATTGTGGAGAAGTCTTGAAATGACGCTTAAAGTATGGTTGCTTATTGAAATGGAAAAGTATTCTTCAATCAAGATGATCCTAGAAAATGTTTTAAAAGTCCTGTCACAATAATAAGGAAACTGTCTGAGGCAGCTATATTTGTTTCAGAATCTTTTCTGGAAATGTACAGGACTTTAAGCATGGAAGGGTCAGGGAACTGGGAGATGGAGAAGGGTAAAAAAAGGGTTGAGAGTTTGATAAGAAAACACTCTTTGGTACTCAAATAGCACGACTTCATGTCATTTGAATTCTCAGTAGGGTACTCCAATTACCATTTAAGTCATGGGACACACAACATATTGGATTTACCTCCGATTTTTTTTCCCCTCTTTCCTTAAACTTTCTCACTTAGGCACTTACAAGGCCAAGAGAAAAGCCAAAGTGTTAATACACAGAAACAGAAGTATTTTTAAATACTGCTATGGAACAGCACAGCTTGCCTTCCCGACAACCAGGCAGAAAAGGCTGAACTTTAAGTCAAGCTCAGGGTGGTGGTGCACTGGCTCTCCGTGTGGAATGCCCTACGGGGTGAAAGATCAATTCAGCTTTGCTGAGCCGTGTCAGCAGTGGCTGTCTTTAAGATGCTGACACGGCTCTGGTTGACAGTTTGAAGAAATTTAACTGCTTTGATAAGGTTAAAGGGGGCAACCAACCACAAAAAGAAAACAAAACATAAGGCTGCTTAGAAGCTTGATTGCATGGTAGAAACGAGTTGTCAACTGACAACATTACCAACACCCATTACCTCCTTTTCATTTAAAAAACTAAAGAAAGAAAAAGACAAAGAAGAATACATAGAAGCAAATAAAAGAAAGAAAGCAAAGTCTCTCACAAAAAAATAGCCCACTGTATTAGACGTTTGTCAGTTACTCTGGATGATACTGTTCAAAAAGTTTGGCTACAGCAAGTTAAGGGCACACAATGTCTATTGTTTTTGCTAACCCCTTTGAGAAGTTTAATGGGACAAATAAAAAATTTACTTGGGATCATGGAAGGAATTATGACCTTTCTGTATCTATTGGGAAAAATAACAAACTTTGTATTTTGTTCAGAAAATAAATTTAACATAAAGAATTGCTGCTGATGTCCATACAATATAAAAATAAAAATTTTGTGAAATATACCTAAATATGTCTTATAATCTCATTTTTAGAAATCAAGCAATAAGTGGTAGTGTTTATGCCTTGACCATTAATCATGGACACTTAGCTTTAGTTGGAAGCAACTCAATTTAGTAATGTGGCAAAAAGTTATCAAAATATTTCCTTGAAATCCACAACAGCTGTTACATGAAATGAAATATCTGGTTGGATATATTTCTTCACATTTTTTTAAAGGAAATTTGTCCGACTTTTAGGATGTGAATACCCATATTGTAAAGATGTTATCTGGTGGAGTTAGTCACAAAGCATAACCCTTCCGATTTCTGTTTATTACTATCGATGAGAGAACAAATCTTGAATTACTTGAAATTATATAAACAGTGCCATTATTTATCTATTACTGTTCTAGGGATTCATTAATGAAAAGAGCAAAGGTATCTTCTGTCATAAGGCTTAAATTGAGAGGAAGGGGCCATAGATGGATGAAGAAAGAAAAAAATAAACATGACTATTGAATTGCCTGGCTGGTATGTTAGAACATGATAAAGCCTATAGAAGAAAAGGAAAGGTAGAGCAGGGAGAAGGGTGTGATGCTCATGTTGCACCATCAAGTAGGGTGGCATTTGTGTGTTTCATGGGAAGGGAGAGATTAGAATTAAAGGAAGAAAAGGAGATACTGTGTGTATGAATACAGGGGTGATGGCAGCAAGTGGAAGAAGGGTTCCAAACAGAGAGAATGACTTGTGAAAGACCCTAAAGCTGGAGTGTGAGCTTGGAGTGTTCAAGGACAACAGGGAGACAGGATAGGATGGAAATGGAGGACAGTAGAAAATCAGGTTAGAGAGGGAATGTGGGGTGCAGATTATGTATGTGAATTTGGAGGCTTTCGAAAAGACTGATTTTCTCCGATAAAAGTAAGGCGTTGTTAGAGAATTCTGAACAGAGAAGTGACATGATCTTACTTATGTTTTCAAAAGATAACTGGGTCAGAGTGGGGAGAGGGAATAGAAGCAGGAAAGGGTATTTCAGAAAGTCAGGGGAGAGGGCTCAGACCAGTGTGATGGAAAGCAAGGTGTTGAGAAGTATTCAGATTCTGAATATATTTTGCCTAGTTTGCTTAACTTTTTGTTTGGAGCTAATTATATAGACTTCTGCTGGTAGGGAGACTGAAGGGAAAAAAAGGAAAAAAGAAAAAAATAATTATATAAGCTTAGGGAAGTTAGCAAAGGTAGATTGAGAATTCCTGTATCCTACTCACCCAGCTTCCCCTGATGGTAAAATTTTACATAACCATAGTATAAAAATCGAAACCAAGAAACTAGTATCAATATACACTATTAAGTCAACTCCAGACCCTATTCAAATTTTACCAGTTCTTACAATGCCTTTTTTCTGTTCCAAGAGTCCACCTTTGCTGCTTTAACTCCTAAGTCTTCTCCAAACTGTGATAGTCTGTAGTCTCCTTGGTTTTCAAAATCTTGTCTCTTTTGAAGAGTACTCATCAGTTATTTTGACAAATGTCCTTCAATTGCATTTCCATGATTTTTTGTGATTGGAATAAGCTATGCATTTTTGTCGAGAATACCACAAAAATGATTTATACTTCTCAGTGCATCACATCAAAGGTTTCATAATGTCTACATGTCTTATTATTGGTGCTGTTTAATCACTTGTTATAATGGTGTATTCCAGATTTCTCTATTTATAACATTAATACTTTGATACTATGCAAATCTGTTTCTCAAAATTCTACCCACTCGTTTTTGTATCCATCAGTAGATCTCGTCTCCAACAATGTTTTACTGTGGTGCTTGTCTAATAGTGATTTTCCATGTCTTTTCTACTTTTATTAATTAGAATTTTATTGTAAGGAGAGTGATGTCTTTTCCCTTAAGTATTTACTGATTCTATTATTCATTTATGGACTCAGGGAAGTATCTCTTATTCTAGGGGTTAAAATCCAATACCATCATTATTTATTTTGTGCTCAAAATGTTCAACTTTGACTCTTGGGAGTTTTTTCAGCTTGGCAGCTCTGTTCTTTCTGCAAGCCCCATCTGTTTTGTTTGTTTGTTTGCTTTGTTTTATTTTTTGATCACTTCCTGTTTCCGGTACCATAAGATACTGCCAGCTCATCTTAACCCTAGCTCTGGAATCAACCAATCCTCCACTGAGCCCTGGTTCCTTTTATTGGAAAATGGTGTTAAAAAAACCATAATTAAGACACTAAGTAATCTGGTGTGTTCACTGCTGTTGGATTCCATCTTTAGGTCCTTTTAGGGAAGAGAACTAGGAAATTCATGTGTACATTGAACCATGTGGAGCAGGCTCACTGTGCCCTGGTTATCATCTTATCTGAGTTTGGTGAGAGGGACACCTGCTCACAGCAAGTCACATGAAGCAGGGTTACTACTTACAGATAGGCAGCAAGGGAAAGCCTGGGATTCTTCGCAAGCAGGTAGCACAAGGCTCAGGAAAGCCGGGGTAGCTGGAGTCTTATCTGCGCATGCCTCACTTGCAGGGCAGTTGAGGGACCTGGGGAAACAGCCTGCCTGGGGTTTTAGACCACTGAGCCATGTGATTTACCATGATAAAGAGGTGAAGGACATCCTGTTTCTAGGGGGGACTGAAACAAAGCCGGAACTGTTGTTTCAATAATGTTTTAACTTGCTGCTTTCTATTCGTATTTGGATATTTTTCATGTTTTGGAGCCTTTTTAATATCTTTTTAAAAATATATGGTGTGTTCTTGATATATTAGGGACATTAATTCTTTATTTGTGATGTAGTTTGCACTATTTTCTTCCAGGTTTTCCATTGTCTTTTGACTTTGCTTATGATTGTTTTCATGCAAAATGGTTTTTATTTTTATGTAATCAAATTTATCAATCTTTTTTTACCTCTGAATTTTGAGTCCTAGTTAGAAAGCCTCTTCTTATATCAAATTTTAAAATGAATTCACGTGTGTTTTCTTCTTATACTTGTTTGGTTTTATTTTTATTTTTAAAATTTATATCCCTAATTTCTTTTGAGTTAATTCTTGTGTATCAGATAAGCAATAGATCTCATTTATCTTTTTCCAAGTGACTACCCAGTTTACCCAGCACTGGTTATTTAAAAAGTTGATCTTTACCTCAGGGATTTGAGATGCCACTTTTATCATATACTAAGTTTCCATTTTATTAAGGTCTACTTTTGGACTTTTTATTCTGTTCCACTGGTCTATTGTCTGTTTATGTGCCTGTTTTAATCACAGAGGCTTTACTGCAAGCAAATTTTAATATGTGGTAAGGTTAAAAACTGTAGCAGTTTTCCTTTTTCATTGTTTTAGTGACTATTCTTGCATATTTGTTTTCCCGTATGAGCTTTATTTTCAATTTTTTCTAACTCCATAAAATAGCTCATTCGTATTTGTCTTTGGATTACATTGAATTTATAAGTTAATTTAGGGAAACTGACATTTTTTATAATGTTAAGTTGTCTTATCCAAGAACAGAGGATGACTTTCCATTTGTTCAAGTCTACTTTTGTGTCTTTTGGGAATATTTTAAACTTTTCTCATATTAGTTTCATACATTTCTTGTTAAGTTTATTTAAAAATGCTTATATTCTTTGTTGCTGTTAAAAATGAGGTATTCTCTGCCATTATGGTCTGTCACTTTATTTTTGTATATATGAAGGCTATTGATTTTTTATTTGTTAATTTTATATTCTGCTGCTCCTTGAATTATTTTATTGTTTGAGTTATTATTATCATTGATTCTCAGTGGGTTCTCAGTTTGCTATCATATCAACTAAAAACAGATTGTTTTATTCCTTTTTTCTCATACTTACGCTTCTAATTGATTTCATTTGTTAAGTTTCTTTGGCTCATAGCTCTATAACAACGTTGAATAGTAGAGAAGAGAGTAGCAGCCTTACCTTTTTTCTGATGTTAGTAAAAATTCCCCTTTTTCCCCATTGAATAAGATATGGTACTGACTTCAGGACTAAGATATGTGTGTGTGTTTATGTGTGTGTGTGTGTCTAATGAATATTTTGTTTTGTTATATTTCTTTTTTTAGTACTTTCTCAAAAATATGGGTATTTAGAAAATTTTATATTTTGATCTTTCTTTTCTAATTATACCTTTGTAATCCCCTTAGTCTCCTATTGTATTTTTACTTTTTACTGTGTTTATCAGTATTTTCTAGTATTTTGAGTGTGTATCTATTGCTTTACAACAATACACTTTTTGTATCTTACTCTTTATTTTCTTATCTTCCTCCATTTTTCAGTAGCATTACTTCTAATTTGTCACAACATATATTAGCCTTTCACATTGACCTCTATCATCTTAATCTTATTATAAATGTATAAAGTTCTCACAATCAGTAATTTTCCTGAAGTTTTCCCAGTAACCATTGTTTGATAAAGCTTATCCTCTAATAGAGTCCTCAAGAAGGGCTGATGGATGCAGAATTCCCTAAGATCACTAAGATCTAACATGTGAAATGTGTATTCCTATAGCCTTGATATTTGAATGACAGCCAGACTGGATATACAGTTCTTTTGTACACTTTCATTGAGATATGTAAAAATTATACTTCCTGTTGCCTTGCTTTGCATATTGATTTTGAAACTTCTCCTGGTAGTCTGATTATTTTGGATTCAATGCCCCTTCTTTAATGCCTTTAAATTTTTTTTTCATTTGTCTTTCTTTTTCCTTGAGTACCTTCTAATTTATTCTTTATTTGTGTGGTAATTTTCTCATTTTCTTCCATTTCTCCCTGAGTTCACTGAAATATTTTGAAACTTCTCTCTGTTTTCAGTCTGTTTGGCCTTTCAGTTTTTTGAATTTCTGATTTAAGGGTAAATCCTCATATCCTTAAGGACGTCTTTGAGTATATTTAATTGAATTTGGAGTGTAAACGTAATCATTTTCTTTGTTGCATGGTTGTTTTTCAAGGGAGTTTTATGTATTTGTGTGAAACTTTATTTTCTGCTTTTGGCTTTTTGGGGGGTTTTGTTTGTTTTGTTTTTGTTTTTTGCAATAGTTCTCTATGACTCTTACTTTCCTTCTGTTCATTTTCATGATATTGGAGTATTTTACGTGATTCTTAGTTTAATGACTTTTCTGGCAGCCTAGCAAAATCTAGTTCTTTAAGGAGGCTTTTGTTGTTCATTTTGGTTTCATTGGTGGGGAAATATGTTGTGAACCATTTTATGGTTCTTTTTGGTCACTCAAGAACCTAAAATCTAAAATTGTCTAATTTCTCCCCGATTTACCACCACATTCCCAAATGGCATGTCTTCTTTTGTCTCCCACTTCTTTTCAGAGCTATGTTATTGAAAGACTGTCTTCTTAAACTGTGCCTGTGCTTTTAAACTGTATTCAACCCTTAAATCTTTAAATTGCACACCTGGGCCTTGATGCACCCTCTGTCCTTTAAATCATGCGTATGTTGAGCTTTGTGACCCCTTTCCCATAGAGAGTGCTCTGATCTGCCTGGTTACTTTTTTTCATAATTTCAGATTTTGTTTGGATTTAGTCTTTCTCATGGTCACCCAAACTCTTATACTTTGCTAGAGACTCCTTTTTGGTTTTTGGCAGTTTTTACTGTTTGCTTTTGCTTAAGGTATAGCTTTGTGACTGGGCAAAGGTGGGCAGAAATGTTAAGGGTTAACGGCTGTGGCTCTTACTACTTTTTCTCTTTTTACCCACAGTTATTTTGAAGTTTCAGTATTCTTCTGTTTACAAGTCACATGGAGTGTCTGCTTTTGGGTAGGATTCTTCTTCTTCTTCCTCTTCCTCTTCCTCCTCCTCTTCCTCCTCTTCCTCCTCTTCCTCTTCCTCTTCCTCCTCTTCTTCTTCTTCTTCTTCTTCTTCTTCTCCTTCTCCTCCTCCTCCTCCTCCTCCTCCTCCTCCTCCTGACAGAGCCTTGTTCTGTGCCCTATCCTGCTGTGGCTGAGCTGATATCCAATATGAAATGCAAAGTTGTATTAGTCCGCTTTCAGACTGCTGATAAAGAAATACCTGAGACTGGGCAATTTACAAAAGAAAGAGATTTAAAGGACTTACAGTTCCACCTGGCTGGGGAGGCCTCACAATCATGGTGGAAGGCAAGGAGGGGCAAGTCATGCCTTACATGGATAGCAGCAGGCAAACAGAGAGAACTTGTGCAGGGAAACTCCTGTTTCTAAAACTGTCATCTCTTATGAGACTTATTCACTATCACGAGAACAGCATGAAAAAGACCTATCCCCATGATTCATTTATCTCCCACCAGGTCCCTCCCACAACACATGGGAATTATGGGAGGTACAAGATAAGATTGGGTGGGGACACAGAGCTAAATCATATCACTTGGGTTCACTCTAATTTTTATTTTAACTATCATTGGCATTTTAAAATTCAGGTTTATCTCTATCTTTTGTCTTCAAGGTGCCTTGGGTTTTCCAACACTACTTTCACTCCTTTTCAGACAGAACCTATCTCAGACATCTAGAAGGTACTCAAACATATTGGCTTTTCTGTCTATATCTGGCAGCTTACGTTAAATATGCTGTGATTATAAGCAACTCTAAAATCTTAGTGGCTCACATCAACAAAAGCCATTTCTGACTCAAGTTCCATGTCTGTTTTGGGTTGACTGAGCTTTGTTCCATATCCTCTTTGCTCCAGAATCCTGCCTAGGGGCACAGTCTCTTTCCAGGCCATCGCTGATCTCATGAAGGAAGAAAAAATATGTGATGAGCTGTGCTTCTGCTCAGACGTGACACATATAGCTTCTGCTCACAGTGTCTGAAGCAGGGCATGTGGATGACACTGACATCAATGAAGAACAGAAGTTTAATTCTCCAGCAAGGAGCATCCTCCAGCGGCATGGGGGTGGTGGGCATAAGATGTAGGTGGGCAGAAATCCAAGTCTAATTCACCACGTTGTTCTCCTTTCCTGTGTCCTATCTGAAAGAACTCTGCTCCCACATTGCAGGCTTTGCTGACACTGTTAGTTTTGTCATGGGATACATTCTAGCTACAACTCCAAGTTCCAATGTTCCTACCACATGATGTGACTACATTCTTAAGTTGATTTGCTTCATTCATACCTCTTCAGCTTGAGGTAGAAAGTCATCTATTTTTAATGTCATTTTTTCAAGGCTTTGTTGAATCTGGAAATTTCCTGACTTAATCTTCTTTGACCAGTATCTGTGCAATTATTGACATGGCCATCCTTTAGAGCCAAAGATTAGAGCAACAAAGGGATATGTTCTTACAACTAGGAATATTTAGCTATAAACATATTGAGGCTACTCTCCAATTTTATTTTTAAATTTGACCTTGTACAACTAATAGGAGAGCAATGCCTTGAGCAAGGAAGACTTAAACTCAGACAATACCATTAATGAGTTAAGTTTAATAAAGTCTTAATTATTCCTATGTCATCAAGATGGTTTTGATAACACATCATAGAAAAAAATGTGATATTTCTAAACGTGTCACATCTGCCCTCAGAACACATTATAGGCCTTGTATTGGTGACATAGTATAGCTTCCTTGTTATTATCTCTTTTCCCTGATCTTAGTATTAACAATAGTCTGTATTCCATTTGTTCATACAAAAATATTTATCAATACCCAATTATGTGCCAGCACTCTGTGCTTTGACTAAAGGTATAAAGGAATTTTGTTTTTTTCTGAATGAGCTTGCAGTTGAGTAGGGAGATACAATTAAATATTAAACAAATAACTTTACAAGTAATGAACTACAGTTATGATAAATGTTATTGACCAGATGCTCATCTCACTCATTGAGTGCATAAGGGAAATTTGATGGTACACAGATTGCTTGTGGGTGGGCATAAACCAGAAACTTACAAAGGAAAAGGAAAAAGGGAAAAGAGATGAAAAGTTTGCTATGAGAACTTCATGATACATGGAATTTGGAGACAGTTGTTAATTTACATAAACAGATATATCATAAAACTGACACATCACAGGGACTTCTGATGGTGTGTTACGCAAAAGTGGGTAGGTGGGTCCTCAATTAGTACCCAAAGCAAATGCCTATGTTAATACAACATTTAAAGCCAAAAAAAGAAGTTTTTCCAGTGTCTAAGATGTATGAATTACAAATTTGGAGATTTCTTATGAGTTTGCTTTGTCTCAAGGCCTTTTATTCAAGCTATTTAAAAGCCTATAGAGTTAGAAATGTTTTCTCGTGAGCTCAGTATTGGAGAAACCATTTCTATTTCTAGGAGAGTTGTTAATTAGCTTGGTTACCTTAAGCGAATAACAACCTCTCTGTTTGTCAGTTTTCAACTCTAAAACGAAAGATTGAATTGGATGATCTAAGTTTTCTTCTAGCTATGCTTGCTAAATGAGTCAAATGACTGCAGCAGATTGAAAGGCAGTACATAGTATAACACACACATACCCGTAAGACTCTGTCCTTACACAAACCAGGCACCTGTGACATTTAATGACTTTTCCTCTGTTTTTACTCTCACTGTAATTTATCTGATATATTAGACACCTATACAAGGAAAACCATTAACTAAATTATCCTGATATTTATGTATAAAGTTTATTTAGAGAAAAAATGTCCAAACAATCAATATGACACAGAATTTTACTGGCATGTGAATTGTAAGGGCATTAATTTGCACACACAAACACACACGTACACACACATTTTCTACACACAAAGTATCTCTTGTCACCTTACACTTTTCTACTATTAGAGAGTTCTGAGTGTTCCTGTTATTGGTAAAAATGTATGTTTGTCTTTTCTCTAAGAATGTCAGGTCACAACTTTCCCAGAAAAATCATTTGTTCACACTTTTTAATTTGTACATGGTCACTTGCACACATTGCTAAGCCCCAGGATGTTTGCATCCATCTGTTCGATGCTTAGTCATTTCTTTTTTTTTTTTATTTTTTTATTTTTTATTTTTTTATTATTTTTTTTTCATTTTTTTAAAAAATTTATTTATTATTATTATACTTTAAGTTGTAGGGTACATGTGCATAACGTGCAGGTTTGTTACATATGTATACTTGTGCCATGTTGGTGTGCTGCACCCATCAACTCATCATTTACATCAGGTATAACTCCCAATGCAATCCCTCCCCCCTCCCCCCTCCCCATGATAGGCCCCAGTGTGTGATGTTCCCCTTCCTGAGTCCAAGTGATCTTATTGTTCAGTTCCCACCTATGAGTGAGAACATGCGGTGTTTGGTTTTCTGTTCTTGTGATAGTTTGCTAAGAATGATGGTTTCCAGCTGCATCCATGTCCCTACAAAGGACGCAAACTCATCCTTTTTGATGGCTGCATAGTATTCCATGGTGTATATGTGCCACATTTTCTTAATCCAATCTGTCACTGATGGACATTTGGGTTGATTCCAAGTCTTTGCTATTGTGAATAGTGCTGCAATAAACATACGTGTGCATGTGTCTTTATAGCAGCATAATTTATAATCCTTTGGGTATATACCCAGTAATGGGATGGCTGGGTCATATGGTACATCTAGTTCTAGATCCTTGAGGAATCGCCATACTGTTTTCCATAATGGTTGAACTAGTTTACAATCCCACCAACAGTGTAAAAGTGTTCCTATTTCTCCACATCCTCTCCAGCACCTGTTGTTTCCTGACTTTTTAATGATCGCCATTCTAACTGGTGTGAGATGGTATCTCATTGTGGTTTTGATTTGCATTTCTCTGATGGCCAGTGATGATGAGCATTTTTTCAAGTGTCTGTTGGCTGTATGAATGTCTTCTTTTGAGAAATGTCTGTTCATATCCTTTGCCCACTTTTTGATGGGGTTGTTTGTTTTTTTCTTGTAAATTTGTTTGAGTTCTTTGTAGGTTCTGGATATTAGCCCTTTGTCAGATGAGTAGATTGCAAAAATTTTCTCCCATTCTGTAGGTTGCCTGTTCACTCTGATGGTAGTTTCTTTTGCTGTGCAGAAGCTCTTTAATTTAATGAGATCCCATTTGTCAATTTTGGCTTTTGCTGCCGTTGCTTTTGATGTTTTAGACATGAAGTCTTTGCCCATGCCTATGTCCTGAATGGTACTACCTAGGTTTTCCTCTAGGATTTTTATGGTATTAGGTCTAACATTTAAGTCTCTAATCCATCTTGAATTAATTTTCGTATAAGGAGTAAGGAAAGGATCCAGTTTCAGTCTAAAATTGACACTCTAACATCACAATTAAAAGAACTAGAGAAGCAAGAGCAAACACATTCAAAAGCTAGCAGAAGGCTAGAAATAACTAAGATCAGAGCAGAACTGAAGGAGATAGAGACACAAAAAACTCTCCAAAAAATCAATGAATCCAGGAGTTGGTTTTTTGAAAAGATCAACAAAATTGACAGACCACTAGCAAGACTAATAAAGAAGAAAAGAGAGAAGAATCAAATCGACGCAATTAAAAATGATAAAGGGGATATCACCACCGACCCCACAGAAATACAAACTACCATCAGAGAATACTATAAACACCTCTATGCAAATAAACTGGAAAATCTAGAAGAAATGGATAATTTCCTGGACACTTACACTCTTCCAAGACTAAACAAGGAAGAAGTTGAATCCTTGAATAGACCAATAGCAGGCTCTGAAATTGAGGCAATAATTAATAGCCTACCAACCAAAAAAAGTCCAGGACCAGATGGATTCACAGCTGAATTCTACCAGAGGTACAAGGAGGAGTTGGTACCATTCCTTCTGAAACTATTCCAATCAATAGAAAAAGAGGGAATCCTCCCTAACTCATTTTATGAGGCCAACATCATCCTGATACCAAAGCCTGGCAGAGACACAACAAAAAAAGAGAATTTTAGACCAATATCCCTGATGAACATCGATGCAAAAATCCTCAATAAAATACTGGCAAACCGGATTCAGCAACACATCAAAAAGCTTACCCACCATGATCAAGTGGGCTTCATCCCTGGGATGCAAGGCTGGTTCAACATTCGCAAATCGATAAACATAATCCAGCATATAAACAGAACCAAAGACAAGAACCACATGATTATCTCAATAGATGCAGAAAAGGCTTTTGACAAAATTCAACAGCCCTTCATGCAAAAAACGCTCAATAAATTCGGTATTGATGGAACGTACCTCAAAATAATAAGAGCTATTTATGACAAACCCACAGCCAATATCATACTGAATGGGCAAAAACTGGAAAAATTCCCTTTGAAAACTGGCACAAGACAGGGATGCCCTCTCTCACCACTCCTATTCAACATAGTGTTGGAAGTTCTGGCTAGGGCAATTAGGCAAGAGAAAGAAATCAAGGGTATTCAGTTAGGAAAAGAAGAAGTCAAACTGTCCCTGTTTGCAGATGACATGATTGTATATTTAGAAAACCCCATTGTCTCAGCCCAAAATCTCCTTAAGCTGATAAGCAACTTCAGCAAAGTCTCAGGATACAAAATTAATGTGCAAAAATCACAAGCATTCTTATACACCAGTAACAGACAAACAGAGAGCCAAATCATGAATGAACTTCCATTCACAATTGCTTCAAAGAGAATAAAATACCTAGGAATCCAACTTACAAGGGATGTAAAGGACCTCTTCAAGGAGAACTACAAACCACTGCTCAGTGAAATCAAAGAGGACACAAACAAATGGAAGAACATACCATGCTCATGGATAGGAAGAATCAATATCGTGAAAATGGCCATACTGCCCAAGGTAATTTATAGATTCAATGCCATCCCCATCAAGCTACCAATGAGTTTCTTCACAGAACTGGAAAAAAACTGCTTTAAAGTTCATATGGAACCAAAAAAGAGCCCGCATCTCCAAGACAATCCTAAGTCAAAAGAACAAAGCTGGAGGCATCACGCTACCTGACTTCAAACTATACTACAAGGCTACAGTAACCAAAACAGCATGGTACTGGTACCAAAACAGAGATATAGACCAATGGAACAGAACAGAGTCCGCAGAAATAATACCACACATCTACAGCCATCTGATCTTTGACAAACCTGAGAGAAACAAGAAATGGGGAAAGGATTCCCTATTTAATAAATGGTGCTGGGAAAATTGGCTAGCCATAAGTAGGATGCTTAGTCATTTCTATCAATCACACAGCAGATGCTGTTCAATCAGAATCCTTGGCCTTTTTTCCCTGACTTTTTGGATGGAATGGAGGGCCAGTAAGGGGTTCTGTCCGCAGTGCTTCAATGTCTAGTGGAGTCACTTGGACAGTGATTGTCCTCCCAGGACTGATCAGTAGTCATGTAAGGTAATGACCTGTTCTCACAGTGTCTATTCCATCAGG
The DNA here is from genome assembly GCF_024542745.1 of Macaca thibetana thibetana. Classification (NCBI taxonomy): domain Eukaryota; kingdom Metazoa; phylum Chordata; class Mammalia; order Primates; family Cercopithecidae; genus Macaca; species Macaca thibetana. The sequence goes on from NC_065595.1 coordinate 53,106,264, forward strand.
TTTTCCCCATCACCTCGGTGCGGAATTGCTGTGGCTTGGATAGACCTTCAGAGAGCAATCCCAGACCACCTTTTACTACTTTTGACCCATAGGGATGCTTTATTGTTCCAGGAACTTCCACAACAGTTCTACTCTGACCTATAGCTAAAATTTGAACTTTGACCTGAGCCCAGAATACTGACGACTGCTCAGGGGAAGCTGAGTTCTTCCACAGGGATTTGAAATAGCTCCTGGGTATCTCAATTTTGTCAGGAAGCCAGACATATTTTCATAGTTCTGGGCATGTTCAGCTTCTTAAGACAAGTTTTGGCTGATATTTATTACGTAGATATATGTGTCAAGCTTAGAGCTAAGTGTTTCTGTATGTATTTTGAATGTAATTCTCACACAACTGCCTTGAAGAAAGTGAATGCTTTTAGTATGTACATTTTGCAGAAAAACTGAGTTTTAGAGAAGCTAAGTAACTTGTCTAAGCTTGCAAGCAGTATAGTCAAGAGCTTAAACCCTGAACTTTCTTATCAGAACTCTAATATAAACCCTAAGCTATACTGCACATTTTGGAATTTCAGTTCCTCTCTACCTTTGTTCTCTCAGCAGAGATGAAACCTGGAGGTAGCTTTCAGGTTATAGAAAAAACTTTGGTCTTTTGGACAAACTTTTGAATTAAACAAAGTTAGGTAAAGTGCTGGCGCTGTCAATTACTAGATATTCTATACTGTACTCTGAATCTCAATTTCTTTATTTATTAAAAGGAGATGGTAGTACACGTCTTATATGTTTATTAGCAAGATTACATATGTGTGTGTGAAACTCTTAGTAAATAACTAATCTTGGCATCAAATCTTATCAGTAAATACTCATTTTTTTCATTTTCTTCTCAGATGACTTAAAGCGATCTGAATATTCTTCAGGGTATACTGGAGTCTTATGAGTTCAGGGATCTCTTGAAAGACCAAGAGCTCTCATAGTGGTAAAATCTTTCTCATTACTAAAGATCAAAAATTATTTTCTTGTGAAGTCTTCTCTGATACTTTAACCAAAAACTTGACTTTCTCTCTGTTCCAGGGACTGTGATGATTATTCTCGCACTAGTCTCTCTCAGCAGACTAGATTGTTTAAGGACAGGATATAGATTATGTGCTTTATTCCCACTAACTAGCACAAATTGTGTGCTACATTGTGCCCAATAGATTTTGTGCAATAGTTGTGACAATCTATTATTGAACAACAAATTTTAGAACTCAAATTTTAGTTGTCTTTAATTATATGAGCTATAAAAAGGTAAATGTAGATGTTTAAATATCCAGTAAAAGATCTAGATGTTTCTGATTGGAAAAGACCCACAAAACATGTTTTGCTGCGGAATCAACTTCATGTAAATGACTGAAAAGGGAATTTCCCATTGTGCCACTCCGTAAAGCCTGTGCAAGCAGGATGGTATACCATCTGAAACCGAATTCACCCATTGTTATCTAGGAGGATTCTCTCTGGGGCCCAAGATAAGATAGAAATGGTGGAAATTCTCTTTGACACAAGATATTAGAGGCATCAGAGACTAGTAACCACAAAATGCTTTTTTTGGAGGGACATTGCCCTGGGTGTTTTATCTTAAACCTTATCCCCTCTTGGTATTTATCTTGAGAATGAGTCAAATGTAATATCTACAGCAGGGCCAAAATATGCCATTCAAGCTTGAGGCAAAGAAATTACTTGCTACTTCCTTGTCTTATATTAATGTTCTATCTAGAGGCAGAGCGTGAGTACTTTGATCCTCTAAGTAATCCATATTATAAAGCTAAAGTAATCAGTTAATTTCGTAAAATTGGTACTTCCAACTTTATTAGAAAACAAAATAAAGGCATTTTATGATGACAGATGATTAATATTAAGAAAATGAATGATAGTGTGATTTAATTTTCAATATTTTAAAAATAAGAAGTTTATTAATTATTGTGGCTAAGTGATCAGTGCAAAATGCCAGATAATTTAATTCTGAAAACTCTTTTGGGAAACTGCATTACCTGCTTTAGCTCTCTCCATTGACAGCTAATCTATTTTGTATGCCTTAGCCTTGAAGCAATGATGAAAAATATATTTACTCTTAACACTTTTATTCATATGAAGTATTAGAGGGATTTCAAAGAAGCTGGGTTTCTCCCTGATGATTAAGATTCTGTTATTCTATTTTTTTAATGTTGACACCAATTAACATATCATTGATAATGACTTAATTAAAAAGATATATTGGTTTCTAGATTAGAATATATAGACATTGAAGGAGATAGCTTTTCACTCTTGATGTAAAGAAATCGTGCTCATGGACTAGAAGAATTAATATTATTCAAATAACCACACTTCCCAAAGCAATCTATAGGTTAAATACAATTACTATTGAAATGCCAACATCATTTTTCATAGAACTAGAGAAAACAATTCTAAAGTTCATATGGAACAAAAAAGAGCCCAAATTCAAAGCAATCCTAAACAGAAAGAAGAAAAGTGGAGGCATCAGATTGCCTGATTTTGAACAATACTCCAAGTATATCGTAACTAAAACATGATAGTGGCATAAAGAAAAAGGGACACATAGATCAATGGAACAGAATAGAGAACCCAGAAATAAAGCTCAGTTTTACAGCCAACTGGTCTTTGAAAAAGTCAACAAGAATACACAGTGGGGAAAGAACATCCTTTTCAATAAATGATGCTAGGAATGTTGGATTGCCATATGCAGAAGAAAAAAACTAGACCCCTATCTACCACCATATAAAAAATCAAATCAAGTTGGATTGAAAATTTGAATGTAAGACCTGAAACTTAAAAAATACTAGAATAAAACCTAGGAAAACCCTTCTAGACATTGCTCTAGGCAAAGGGGTCATGACCAGGACCTTAAAAACACAGGCAACTAAAACAAAAATAGACAAATGGGACTTAAGTAAGCAAAAATGCTTTCACACTGATATGGTCTGGCTGTGTCCCCACCCAAATCTCATCTTGAATTCCCACGTGTTGTGGGAGAGACCCAGTGGGAGGTAACTGCATCATGGGGGCAGGTCTTTCTCGTGCTGTTCTTGTGATAGTAAGTCTCACAAGAGTTGATGGTTATTATAAGGGGGAGTTTTCCTGCACAAGCTCCTTCAACCTTCTGCCATCCATGTAAGATGTGACTTGTTGTTCCTTGCCTTCTGCCATGATTGTGAGGCTCCCACAGCCATGTGGAACTATGAGTCCAATTAAACCTTTCTTTTGTAAATTGCCAGTCTCAGGTATATCTTTATCAGCAGTGTGAAAACAGACTAATACACATACATCAAAAGAAATAATTAACACAGTGAACAGACAACTTGCAGAATGGGAGAAAATATTTGCAAATTATATCATCTGACCAAAGGGTAATACCCAAAATTTACAAGAAACTCAAACAACTTAATGAAAAACCACCAAATAATTACATTAAAAAGTGGGTTGAGGACATGAATAGGCATTTTTCAAAAGACAACAAAGTAATGGCCAACAATCGGCTGGATGCTGTAGCTCACACCTGTAATCCCAGCACTTTGGGAGGCTGGATCACTTGAGGTTGGGAGTTCGAGACCAACCTGGCCAACATGGAGAAACTCAGTTTCTACTAAAAATACAAAATTAGCCGGGCGTAGTGGCGCATGCCTGTAATCCCAGCTACTCGGGAGGCTGAGGCAGAAGAATCACCTGAACCTGGGAGGCAGAGGTTGCAGTGAGCCGAGATCGCACTATTGCACTCCAGCCTGGGCAACAAGAGTGAAACTCCATCTCAAAAAAAAAAAAAAAAAAAAAAAAAAAAAAAGGAAAAACATTCAATATCACTAACCATCAGGGAAATGTAAATAAAAACTATAGTGAGATATCATCTCACACCAATCAGAGTGGCTACTATTAAAAAGAAAAAAATTAACAGGTGTTGGAGAGGATGTGGAGAAAAGGGAACTCTTGTACACTATTAGTGGGAATGTAAATTAGAACCACCTCTATGGAAACAGCCTGGAGATTTCATGAAGAACTAAAAATAGAACTACCATATGATCCAGCATTCCCACTACTGGGTATCTACCCAAAGGAAAAGAAATCATGGTATCAAAAAGACACCTGCACTTGCTATGTTTATTGAAGCACTATTTGCAATAGCAAAAATACAGAATAAACAAAAGTGTCCACCATTGTAGGACTGGATAAAGAAAATGTGGTGTATATACTTAATGGAATACTATTCAGTGATCAAAAGGAATAAAATCATGTCTTTTGCAGCAACATGAATGGAACTAGATGTCATTATCTTAAGCAAAAGAACTCAGACACAGAAAGATAAATATTGTATGTTGTCACTTGCAAGTAGGAGTTAAATAATATGTACACATGGAAGTAGAGTGTGGCATGATGGACAATGGAGACTTGAATATTGTAGAGGGGTAGAAAGAGATGGATGATACAAGGTTGCTTGGTGGGTACAATATGCATTGCTCCAGTGATGGATACACTGAAGGCCCTGACTTCACCACAGTGCAATATTATCAATGGAGTAAAGTTGCACTTGTACCCCATGAGTATATGCAAAAAAATAAGTTTTAAGCTCAAAACACTTAAACATAAAAAATAAGCATTTTATATTGATTTTGGGACCCAACCCTATCATCAGAAATGAGATATTGATGAAAATTCTAGTATAATGTGTTAAAAGTACAAAGGCATATTCTCCCATGTAGAAGTCCAGAGAGAAATGGAAGAGTCCAGGCAGCTCAATTACCATAAGATAGCAAGTGTGTTCCCATTTTGCATCATTATCCAAGCTCTTGACATGCATCCTCACCCCTTGGTCCAAGAGAGTTGCTGAGTATTCAGTCACATATGTATTTTTTAATTTTATTCTGAAATAAGGAGGTTAGGTAGAAGGGGTAAAATGTGCCATCTTCCTTTCCTATGAGGACTGTTTTTGGACTACTTTTATACCATTTTTCAGAACATCAAATGGGCCATAAAGCTTTTAGTTGGGCATGTTGCAGAAAGGAAATAGAATTAGGAGTCTTTGTTACAGCTATAATAATTAAAATAGTAAATCTGACATAGTAAATAAATTAGTTAAAACTGCAGGTATTCTAAGAGCTTGTTATGTGCCAGGCATTAATCTAAGTGCTATCTGTACTGTTTCTTTCATTTAATATTTAAAACAATCATATTTAAATTAGGAAAATGAGGCCCAGAGAGGTTAAGTAATGTGTTCACGGTCATATAACAGTGGCAATACCAAGTCTGAACTCAGATTGTTCCACATTGTATTGCTTTTCTAAAGTAATAATAGATCAGCAGAGCAGAATAGAGATTCCATGAATGGGTCTGTGCATACACAATCATTCAATATAAGATAAAGCTGTAATATGGCCATTACGGAAGACAGTATGGAGCTTTGTCAGAAAATTAAAACTAGAACTACCATATGATGCAGCAATACCATTTGTGCATATATGTCCAATGGAAAGAAAATTAGTATTTCTAAGAGATATCTGTACTTCTATGTTCATTGCAGCATTATTCACATATGGAATAAGATATGGAATCAACCTAAATGTCCAAATATCCACTGATGTATGAACAGATAAAGAAAATGTAATGTGGGGTGTGTGTGTGTGTCTGTGTGTGTGTGTGTGATAAAATAGTTATTATTCAGTCTTAAAAAAGTAAATTGTCATTTGTGATACCATGAATGAACCTGGAGGACATATCATAAGTAAAACGGATTAGACAGAGAAAAACAAAAACTACAAGATTCCACACATATGTGAAATCTAAAAAAGTTGAACTCATAGAAGCAGAGAGCAGAATGGTGGCTACTGGGGATGAAGTGTGGGGTGGAGGGAAATGGGGAAATTGTCGGTCAAAGGGTCAAAAGTTTCAGTTAGATAGGAGGAATAAGTTCTGGAGATATATTCTACAGCATGGTACCTGTAGTTAATAATAATGTATTGCATACTTGAAAATTGCTAAGAGAGTAGATCTTAAACATTGTCACTACAAAAAAAAGATAAGTATGTGACATGATACGTATGTTAATTAGCTTGATTTAATCATTGCCCAATATTCACAGATATCAAAATATCATTTTATATACTATAAATATATACAATTTTCATTAGTCAATTATACCTTAATAAGGCTGGGGAGGAAATAAAATTGTCATAAATTCATTAGAGAGAAAATTATAGAATCATGATACCAGAATATTGATTTGTTATTTAGGAAAAAACCAAATTCACTTCTCAATTCATACAATTAGATAAATTTTACGTTAATTTTTTAAAACTATGAAATATTTGAATAGAATATATAGATATATGTGATCCAATACTGACTCAGCAAAGAACTTCTGATCATCTGTATGAGGAATAAGATGCAAAAGAAAAATGTATTTGACTTTAAAACCATTGTCCAAAAAAATAAGAAGAAAACGTAAAGAACAAGCAAAGAAAATGTAAAACAGAATATTGAGAACAAATTTTTAATTTGATACATAAAATTTTTATTCAAATCTGAACACACTAAATATTGGAAAAGATCACAAATAATAGACAGGAAACATAAACACGAATGAATAACCAACATAGGAAACATTAAATATGAAAAAATATCCTGTTATGTTTCACCTGTCAAAAATTAACAAAATAAAAAAGCTGATCTTTGTTAGACTGCAGTATTCCTATGTATTGATAGAACTAATTTCAGAAAAGCAATTAAGCAGTATGCATCAAGTCTCCTTGAAGAATCTATACTTTTTGACCCAAAACCTTGACCTCTTAACCCCAGTTTATGAATCTAAAAATATAGTGATATGTACTATATTTTTATATATATAAAGAATTATACAGAATTATAAAGAATTAATTTCAATTGTATTTAGCATAGCACTATTTATTAGGCAGTGCTATAGTAAGACTATGTGTACTGTATAGTGACAATATAAACAGTATAATGTAGAAAAGACTGCCGTCTACAGAGTCAGAAGTCAGATTCCACCACTTACTAGCTATGAGACCCTGAGAGAGGTCTCTAACCTCTCTGATTTTAGCTCTAAAATTAGCATAATCATCATCATAATAATGATCCCTGCCTCACAGACTTATCATTAGGGTAAAATATTGATGTATGCAATGGTACTTAACAGTAATTGGTACAAAAAGTTGTTATTTGAATTATTATAATTATAATTTTTTATAATGATTATTATTATGGTAGATACATGGGATGGGCTTTTATTCAGCCATAAGAATTGTGTTCTTAAGGTTCAATAACATGAAATATCTCAAATAAAATGTTGAGAAAGAAGCATGTAAATACTATTATTATTATATAATACTATTTTTGTATTTTAGTCAATGTTATATTTAGAGATTAAAAATTGAAAGGAAACTTATGAAAACATAGATGGTTTTTATTTCTGGGATTGGTGGAATTATGAGTTATGTAATTTACCATAACAACAGACAGAAGAAGAAAAACGATAGAATCATCTCAGACGAAAAGCATGCATTTGGCAAAATGCAACCTTCTATCATAATACCTCTCAGCAGACTAGGAATAGAAGAGAAATTCTTCAAACTCATATATGGCATTTTTGAAAACCAAGAACTAACATCATACTTTGGGAGTGCAAAACTGAAGATTTTACCCCAAAGATTGGAAAAAAGGCAAGAGTATCTGCTCCACTGCTATTCAACATTATACTGCAAGTCCTAGCCAGAACAGTGATGTGAAAAAGAGAATTTGTAAAAGACACACAGATCGGAAATGTATAAATAAAATTGTCTTGATTTTCAGATAATATGTCTATGTAGAAATTCCAAATAATCTGTATTAAAAACAGTAGATCTACTGAGTTCAGCTAAGTTGTAGGATATAAAGTCAGCAGACACACAAAAAATTCTATTCTATTTCTATTGGCTACCTATAAATAATTGCAAATTGCACTTTTATTTAAAAGTAATATTTAAAGTAATATCTTTCAAAAGGAACTACTTAAGGGTAAATCTCATAATGTATGTGGATATTCCGTATGTTAAAAAGTATAAAATATAAATAAACATCAAATAAAACTTCAATAAATGGTGAGATATGCCAGACTCATTAATTATAAAACTTAATATTCAGCCGGGTGCGGTGGCTCACACCTGTAATCTCAGCACTTTGGGAGGCCGAGGCGGGCAGATCACAAGGTCAAGAGATTGAGACCTTCCTGGCCCACATGGTGAAACCCCGTCTCTACCAAAAATACAAAACAGCTGGGTGTGGTGGTGGACACCTGTAGTCCCAGCTACTCGGGAGGCTGAGGTAGGAGAATTGCTTGAACCCAGGAGGCGGAGGTTGCAGTGAGCCGAGATCACGCCACTGCACTCCAGCATGGCAACAGAGCAAAATTCCATCGCAACAGCAAACAAACAAAAAACCTTAATATTCTTAGATATGTCAATTCTATCCCAAATTGACCTATGTTATCAACACAATACCAATGAAAATGATAGCAGGATTTTTTGTAAGTATCAACAAGTGGATTCTAAAATTTATACTGAAAAACAAAAGGGATAGAAGAACCAACTAAAAAACAACAAAATTGGAGAACTAACGTTGCCTAATTTCAATTCTCACTAAAAATCTAGAGTAGTAAAGAAGGCAAGGCATTAGCAAAGGGTAAATAATGAATGGGAAAAAATAGCCCAGAAATAGACCATATATGATCAACTGATTTTTGACAAATATACCAAGTAACTATCAATGAACCTTTCATAAACTATTCAATGAACTGTTAACCTTAATAATGAGATTCAGAAAATAAAATTAAGTATGGAGTTCATTAAAACTCAAAGCTTGAGGATAGCCATCTGGGAGCATACACTCCAATTGCCCTATTAATATATAATTAACAGCTGTGGGGTTCTAAGGACAAAGGAAGATGCAGTTATTAAAGTGCTTACAAAGAATTTACACTAAAATAACACAAGCGGCTGGGCATAGTGGCTCATGCCTGTAATCCCAGCACTTTGGGAGGCCAAGGTGGGCAGATCACCTGAGGTCGGAAGTTCGAGACCAGCCTAACCAACATGGAGAAACCCCATCTTTACTAAAAATACAAAATTAGCCAGGTGGTGCATGCCTATAATCCCAGCTACTCGGGAGGCTGAGGCAGGTGAATCACTTGAACCCGGGAGGCGGAGGTTGTGGTGAGCCGAGATGGTATCATTGCATTCCAGCCTGGGCAACAAGAGTGAAACCCTGTCTCAATAATAATAATAATAATAATAATAAAAACACAAGTGATTGATGGGTTGTGCATTGTTCTTTGTATCACAAATTTCATGTACATAAAGATAATGGTTAAGGCAGCCAGTCAGGAACAAAATGCCTTTAAACAATTTTCCCTGGTCAAGGGTTCAGCATGTAAGAGGTTATTGAAGTTCCATACTCCTGTCTCTCTGGGCCTGATAAATACTGCAAACTTCACGTACCTTAGACTGCTCTGAGCTATTTTTCTTTTCTCAGAACAAATGGTAGTGTTTTCAAAAAATGTTGCTAGAAAAATTGTGCATCCATATTTAAAAAATAGGAATCTCAACCTATACCTCACACCATTTATAAAAATTAACTCAAAGTAGACACTATATCTAATTGTAAAACCTAAAACTCTTATCAAAAATCCTAGAAGACATTTTTTGATTGTAGGTTAACCAAAGGTTTTTTAAAGATAGGACACAAAAAGCATAAACTATAAAAGAAAACATAAATAAATTAGACTTTGTTGAAATTAAAATGTTCTACTCTTTGAAAGTCCCTGTTAAGACAAGTCAATACTTGAAGAAAAGATCTGCAAAAAAATCTGATAAAGGACTAATATTCAGAATATATAAACAACTGCCATATTTTAACAATAATGAAACAACCTAAGACAAAATGGGCAGATAATTTGAATGAACTTTTCATTACAAAAGAGGTATGTGTCAAATAAGCACAAGAAAATGTGATTAACATCAATAGACATTAGACAAATTCTAATGGAAAACAAAGATACCATTACTCACATGTTAGAATGGCTTTTTTGTTTGTTTGTTTTTGGAGACAGAGTCTTACTCTGTCACCCAGGCTGGAGTGCAGTGGTGCAATCTCAGCTCACTGCAACCTCTGCCTCCTGGGTTCAAGCAATTCTCCTGCCTCAGCCTCCCAAGAGCTGGGATTACAGGTGTGCATCACCACGCCTGGCTAATTTTGTATTTTTAGTAGATACGGGTTTCACTGTGTTGGCCAGGCTGGTCTCGAACTCCTGACCTTGTGATCTGCCTGCCTTGGCCTCCCAAAGTGCTGGGATTACAGGTGTGAGCCACGGTGATCAGCCAGAAGGGCTATTTTAAAACAAAATGGCAATATAAAGTGTTGACAAGAATGTAACGCAACAGAAACTCTCATACATTGCTGGTGGGAATGCAATATGCTGCAGACACTTTGCAAAACTATTGGGAAGTTTCTTCAAAATTTAAACCTACATTTGCCTTCTTACCAAATCAAACTGGCCCGGTGCAGGAAGACCAAACATCCACACTGAGGTTTGCAGTGGGAAAAAAGAGTGTTTATTTGTAGGGTGCCAAGAAAGGAAAATAGGGAAGTTCATGCTTAAGACTCAACCTCCCCAATGGCTTGCAGGTCGGATGTTTTAAAGCAGGGATAAATTTCAGGAAAGCAAAAGTTACAGATAAAATTATAAATCAGTACCTCGAGGTTACACATTGGTTTGGCCTAAAAGGGCAGGATATCTTGAAGCAGGGGCTTACAGGTCATAGGTAAATTTAAAAATTTGCTGATTTGAATTTTCTAAGGAAGAGAAGCTTTGTTAAAAAATTTGGGGTCATCATAAAAGACTGTTAGCTTTGGCTTATGGATGTGACTTTTTCCAGTCCCCTCAGAAAGAAATTTACAACAAACAGTGGTCACAGTTCAGTCCTCTGTTCCCTTTTATCTGAGGCCTACATGCCAGTGGATCTGCTTGGAGGGAATCCGAGTTTTTGAAAAACAACTCAGGGGCATTTGTTAAGGTGTTTTCTTTTGTTTTCATAGGGACTAATGTCACATGATTCTAACTTCCTTGGCTATTTTAAGCTACGATTACCTTCTTGCTTGTCAAGCTGCTCATTTACTTCTCAGAGCTCACTAGGTGCCTGGAATTCCCTTTGGAGGAACTCAAGATTTTCCTTTATTTCCATGTTTAGTGTGGGAGTCCCACAGCCCTCTAAGAGTGTCCCTGCTCTGTCTGAACCTTATAACTCAGCAATGTTCTTCTTAGGTATTTACTCAAGAGAAATGAAAACGCATATCTCCATAAAGACTGTTAGGCAAACGTTTACAGCAGCTACAGTTAAATATCCAAAAATTGGAAACAATTCAAATACCATTACCTGGTGAATGCATACACAAATTGTAGTATACTCATAACATACAGTATAAAAGCTATAAAAAGAAATGTCCTACCAATATACCTAGCACCATGGACAATCCAAAAGCAAAATGCAAAATGAAAGAAGCCAAACTGAAAAGGTAAAATACTGCATAATTCGACTCTATGTGACTTTCTATAAAAGGCAAACACTAGGTATAGGACAGACCAGGGGTTGCCAGATGCTGGGAGTGGAGAGAGATGATGAGCTACGAAGGTTCATGAGCAAATTCTTTAAGACAAAAATATTTTATACATTGATTACAGTGGTGCTTACATGACTCCATACACTACCAAATCTCAAGAATGGTACATCCAGGAGTTATTAATAATTTTACCACTCACTAATTATACTTCAATAAAACTGACTTAAAAACAACAACAAACAGAATCAATGACTTTAGAAGAATTCAGATTGGCACAGTCTTATAGAACCTCGGTAGCATTTGAATTCCTTGTAGTAATTGCTTCATGCTTTTTCAACACCTCTTACCTCCCACTGATAAAAGGATTTGGGATAGTGAACTATTACGTAGAAAGAAGTTTATTCAGCTTTAGATGCCTAGCATCTAAAATAGAACTTTCAATCTCCTTCACTATGAGGTCAAGGACATTGAGTCTGGTTTATTTTTATTTAGTGACTCACAAAATGCTAAGAAAATGTTGCTTAAGTTGAATGAAATCGAGAAAAATCATGTGGACTGGTAAGTTTTGCACAGTTGTTTATCTTTGTTTACTAAACAATTCTGGATCTGAGTTGCTTTGGAACTCTGCAACTCAAATGAGATGTGGTTTATTTTCAAAAAGCCAATTTTACTATCGATAAATATACCAAAACATCATGTTGTATACCTTAAACATATACAACAGAATCTATTTTAAAAAATAAAGCCTAGTGATTCTCAACCTTCAGTATCACCATTGATCATCTGAGGTAACTTCTAATATGCTGATGCCTGGGCTCCAGGACCTAAAATTGGCCTGGAAATTTAGAGTTTTCACCAGTTTCCCAGGTAAATCTCATGAAGGATTTCCCAGGTCACACTTTGAGAGAATAGAGCCTGAAGCTATCAGTAAAATTCACGAAAGGCAGGAAAAATAAGCCAGTTTACCTTTATTAAAATATATATCTGGTTTTGGAAAAAAAATTTATTTTAATCTTTGTGGGCACATGGTAGGTGCATATATAAATTGGAGACATGAGATATTTGGATACAGTATGCAATGCATATGTCACAATCTCATCATGTAAAATGGGGTATCCATCCCCTCAAGCATTTATCCTTTGTGTTACAAATAATCCAAATATACTGTTTTGGTTATTTTTAAATGTACATTTAAATTTTTACTGACTATAGTCACCCTGCCATGCTCTGAAATACTAGGTCTTATTCATTCTTTCTATTTCTTTCTTTTTTTTTTTTTTTTTGGTACGTATTAACCATTCACACCTCCCCTCCACCCTCCCACTACCATTCTCAACCTCTGGCTAACCACCCTTGTACTCTCCATGTCCACGAGTTCAGTTGTTTGAATTTTTAGACACCACAAATAAATGAGAACATGTGATATTAGTCTTTCTGTGCCTGGCTTATTTTACTTAATATAATGACCTCCAGTTCCACCTATGTTGTTGCAAATGTCTGGAACTCATACCTTTTTATAGCTGAATAGTACTCCACTGTATCTATGGACAACATTTTGTTTATCCACTCTTCTGTTGATTGACACTTAGTTTTCTTCCAAATTTTGGCTATTGTGAAAGGTGCTGCAACAAACATGGATATGCAATTATCTGTTTGATATACTCATTTCCTTTCTTTTCTTTCCTTCCTTTTCTGTTCTCCATAGTGCTTGTACTAATTTACATTCCCACCAACAGTGTATGAGGGTTCCCTTTCCTTCACATCCTTGCCAGCATTCATTATTGCCTATCTTTTGAATACAAGGCATTTTAACCAGGATGAGATAATATCTCATTTTAATTTTGATTTGGATGTCTCTGATGATCAATGATGTCGAGCAACTTTTCATATGCCTATTGACCATTTGTATGTCTTCTTTTGAGAAATGTGTATTCAAATCTTTTGCCCACTTTAAAATCAGATTATTAGACTTTTTCCTGTACAGTTTTTTGAGCTTCTTATATATTCTGGTTGTTAATCCCTTGTCACAGTACTTTGCAAATATTTGCTCCCATTCTGTGGGCTGTCTTTTCAAATTGTTGATTGTTTCATTTGCTGTAAAGGAGCTTTTTAACTTGATGTGATTCCGTTTGTCCATGTTTGCTTTGGTTGACTGTGCTTGTGGGGTATTACTTAAAACTTTTTTGCCAGACCAGTGTCCTGGAGAGTTTCCTCAATGTTTTCTTATAGTAGTTTAACAGTTTGAGGTCTTAGATTTAAGCCTTTAATCCATTTTGATTTGATTTTTCTATATGGCAAGAGATCAGAGTCTAGTTTCATTTGTTTGCATATGGATATACAGTTTTCTCAGCACCGTTTCTTGAAGATACTGTCTTTTCCCCAGTGTATGTTCTTGGTACCTTTGTCAAAAATGAACTTACAGTACATGTGTAGATTTGTTTCTGGGTTTTCTACTCTGTTCCATTGGTCTGTGTCTGTTTTTATGCCAGTACCCTGCTGTTTTGGTTACTACAGTTCTGCAATATAATTAGAAGTCAGGTAACGTTATTTCTTCAGTTTTGTTCTTTTGCTTAGCATAGCTTTGGCTATTCTGGGTCTTTCGTGGTTCCATGTAAATTGTAGGATTGTCATTTCTATTTCTGGGAAGAATGTCATTGATATTCTGGGAGGGATTGCAGTTAATCTGTAGATTGCTTTGGATAGTATGGACATTTTAACAATAAGATTCTTCCAATCCATGAACATAAAATATCTTTCATTTTTGGAAATCTTTCATCAGTGTTTCATAGTTTACCTTATAGAGGTCTTTTACTTCTTTGTTAAATTCCTAGGTATTTAATTTTATTTGTGGCTCTTGTAAATGGGTTACATTTTGATTTCTTTTCAGATTGTTCACTGTTGTCATATAGAAATGCTACTGATTTTTGTGTTTTGATCTTCTGTCTTGCAAATTTACTGAATTTGTTTATCAGTTCTAATAGTTTTGTGGTGGAGTCTTTAGGTTTTTTTTCAAATATAAGATTATATCATCTGCAGACATGGATAATTGGACTTCTTTTTCAATTTGGATGACCTTTATTTCTTTCTCATCTGATTGCTCTAGCTTGGATTCCAATATTATGTTGAATAACAATGGAAAAACTGGGCATGCTTATTGTGTTCCAGATCTTAGAGGAAAGGCTTTCAGTTTTTCCTCATTCAGTATGATACTAGCTTGGGTCTGTCATATCTGGGGTTTATTATGTTGAAGTATGTTCCTTCTATACTCATTTTTTGAGGGTTTTTATCACGAAGGGATGTTGGATTTTATCAAATACTTTTTCAGAATCGATTGAAATGATCATATGGTTTTTTTCCTTTATTCTTTTGATATGATGTATCACATTGATTGATTTCCATATGTTGAACCATCCTTGCTAACCAGGAATAAGTCCCAGTTGTTTATAATAAATAATCTTTTTAATGCAGAGTTGAATTCTCTTTGCTATCATTCTGTTGAGGATTTTTGCATCAATATTTATCAGAGATATTGGCCTGTAGTTTCCTTTTCTTTTAATGTGTCTTTGGTTTTGGTATCAGGGTAATACTAGCCTCATACAGTGAGTTTGGAAGTATTCCCTTCTCCTCTATTTTTTGGAAATGTTTGAGTAGGATTGGTATTAGTTCTTTAAACGTTTGGTAGAAGTCAGTAGTGAAGCCATTGGATTCTGGGCTTTTTCTTACTGAGAGACTTTTTATTATGGCTCGATCTTGTTACTTGTTATTGGTCTGTTCAGGTTTGGGACGTCTTCCTGGTTCAGTCTTGCTAGGTTGTATGTGTCTAGGAATTTGTCTGCTTTTTCTATATTTTCCAATTTATTGTCATGTAGTTGCTCATACTAGCAACTAATAATCCTTTGAATTTTTGCAGTATCAGTTATAATGTCTCTTTTTTCATCTCTGATTTTATTTGTATCTTCATTTATTTTTTTTAGTCTGGCTAAAGATTTGTCAATTTTGTTTAACTTTTCAAAAAACCAAGCTTTTTTTTTCTTGATCTTTTGTATTGTTTTCTTCATTTCAATTTCATCTATTTCTGCTCTGATCTTTATTATTTCTTTTCTTCTATTAATTTTGATTTTAGTATGCTCTTACTTTTCAAATTCTTTAAGATGAATCATTAGTTTTTTTTTATTTGAAGCATTTCTTCTGTTTTGATATAAACACATATAGCTATAAACTTCTCTTTTATTACTGCTTTTGCTGTATCCCATAGGTAGTGGTATGTTGTGCTTCCATTATCATTTGTTTCAAAAAACATTTACAATTTCCTTCTTAATTCCTTCATTGGCCCACCGGTCATCCAGAAGTACATTGTTAATTTCCATGTATTTATATGGTTTCAAATACCTCTTGTTATTGATTTTCCAGTTTTACTTCATTGTGGGCACAGAAGATGCTTGATATTATTTCAATTTTTTTGAATGTTTTAAGATTTGTTTTGTGACCTAACATATGGTCTATCTTTGAGAATGATTCATGTACTTAGGAAAAGAATGTGAATTCTGCAGCTGTTGAATAAAATGTTCTATAAATATCTATTAGGTCCATTGGTCTATACTACAGATTAAGTGTAGTCTGATGTTTCTTTGTTGATTTTCTGTCTGGAAGATCTGTCCAATGCTGAAAGTGGGGGTGTTGAAGTCTCTCCAGCTATTATTATATTGAGGCCTATGTCTTTCCTTAGCTATAATAATATTTGCTTTATATATCTGGATGCTCCAGTGTTGGGTACATATATATTTAAAATTGTTATATCATTTGCTGAATTAGCCCCTTTATCATTATATAATGACCTTCTTTGTCCTTCTTTTGTCTTGAAATCTTTTTTTTTTTTTTTCTGGTATAAGTATACCTACTCTTGCCCTTTTGTGGTTTCCATTGGTATGCAATATCTTTTTCCATCCATTTATATTCAGTCTATGTGTTTCTTTATAGGTGAAGTGTGTTTCTTTCTTATAGGTAATCATTTTTTTTTAAAATCAATGAAGACACTCTATGCCTCTTGATTAAAGAGTTTAGTTCATTTACAGTCATTGTTATTATTGGTAAGTAAGCACTTAATCCTGCCATTTTGCTAGTTGTTTTCTGGTTGTTTTGTTGTCTGTCTTCCTTCCTTCTTTTCTTCCTGTCTTCCTCTTAGTGAAGATGATTTTCTCTGGTGATAAGACTTAATTTCTTGCTTTTTGTGTGTGTGTGTGTGTGTGTATCCATTGTCTGTTTTTTGGTTTAAAGTTACCATGAGGCTTGCTAAAACTATCTTATAACCCATTATTTTAAGCCGATAACAACTTAGCACTGTTTGCATAAACAAACAAGCAAAAAGAAAACTAATACATTAATCTATGCCTTAACTTCATCCCCCCACTTTCTAACTTTTTATTGTTTCTATTTATTTCTTATTGTGCTATGTCTTGAAAAGTCATTGTAGTTGTTATTTCTGATCATTTAGTCTTTCTACTTAAGAGTAGTTTACACACCACAGTTACAGTGTTATAATATTCTGCTTTTCTGTTTACTTACTGTTACCTTCAGAAGATTTCTTTTTTTTTTCTAACTGAAGGTATTCCCTTTAGTCTTTCTTGTAGGACAGGTCTGGTGTTGTTGAAATTCCTCAGCTTTTGTTTGTCTGGTAAAGTATTTATTTCTCCTTCATGTTTAAAGGGTTTTTTCACCAGATACACTATTCCAGGGTAAATTTCTTTTCCTTCAGTACCTTAAATGTGTCATGCTGCTCTCTCTTGGAATATAAAGTTTCCACCGAGAAGTCTGTGCCAGACAGGTTGGTGCTCCATTGTATGTTATTTGTTTATTTTCTCTTGCTGCTTTTAAGATTCTTTCTTTATCTTTGACTTTTTGAGTTTGATTTTTAAATTCCCTGAGGTAGTCTTTTTGGGTCTGTATGGTGTTCTGCAACCTTCCTGTACTTGGATATTGATATCTTTCTTTATGATTTGGGAAGTTCTCTGTTATAAACCCTTTGAGTAAACTTCTTACCCCTATCATTTCTCTACTTCTTTAAGGCTAATAACCTAGATTTGCCCTTTTGAGGCTATTTTCTAGATCCTGTAGGCATGCTTTATTGCTTTTTTATTCTTTTGTCTCCTCTTACCATGTATTTTCAATTAGCCTGTCTTCTAGCTCACTGATTCTTTCTTCTTGATCAATTCTGCTGTTAAAATACTCTGATGCATTCTTCAGTATGCCAAGTGCATTTTTCAACTCCAGAATTTCTGCTTGATTCTTTCTAATTACTTCAATCACTTTGTTAACTTCATGAATTCCTTTTTTGTTGTTTTTTTGAGACGGGGTATCACTCTGTCACCCAGGCTGGAGTGCAGTGGCGTAATCTCGGCTCACTGCAACCTCTGCCTCCTGGGTTCAAGTGATTCTCCTGTCTTAGCCTCCCAAGTAGCTGTGATTACAGGCACTCACCACCATGCCTGGCTATTTTTGTGTGTGTGTGTTTTTAGTAGAGATGTGGTTTTGCCATGTCAGTCAGTCTGGTCTTGAACACCTGACCTCAAGTGATCCACCCACCTCAGCCTCCCAAAGTCCTGAGATTACAGGTGTAAGCCACCATAATTCCTTCTCTGTGTTCTCTTAAATTTCTTTGAGTTTCCTCAACACAGCTATTTTGAATTCTCTGTCAGAAAGGTCACATATCTCTGTTTCTCCAGCACTGGTCCCTGGTGGCTTATCTAGTTCATTTGGTTAGGTCATGTTTCCTGGATGTTATTAATGCTTGTAGATATTCTTCAGTGTCTGGGCATTGAAGAGTTAGGTATTTATTGTAGTCTTCTCAGCCTTGGCTTATCTGTGCCCATCCTTCTTGGGAAGGCTTTCTGGATATTCAAAAAGACTTGAATATTGTGCCCCCTTTAGGGGACACCCTAAGCCCAGTAACTCTGTGGTTCTTGCAGACTCATAAATGTACTGCCTTGATGGTCTTGGACGAGATCCAGAAGAGTCTCAGAATTATCAGTCAGAGACTTGTTCTCTTCACATATTTTTCTCAAATGAATGAAGTCTCTATGTCTGTTCTGAGCCACCTGGAGCTGGGGGTGGTGTGACACAAGCACCCCTGTGACCACCACCACTAGGATTGTGATGGGTCAGACCTAAAGCCAGAACAGCACTGGGTCTTTCCCAAGGCCTGCTGTATACACTCCCTGGCTATGACCTATGTTTGTTCAAGGCCCTGAGGATCTATAGTCAGCAGGTAGCAAGGCCAGCCAGGCTTGTGTTCTTCACTTGTGTTCTTCCCTTCGGGGTGGCAAGTTCCTCCAGACTTCAGATGTGTCCAGATGTGCCATCTGGGAGCCAGGGACTAGGATCAAAAACCTTACAAGTCTACTTGGTGTTCCATTATGCTACTACTGAGCTGGCTCCCAAACCACAAGATGCAGCTCTTCCCACTCTTCCCTCTCCTTTCCAAAGGCAGAGGAGCCTCATCCCATGGCCACTACCACCATAGACCCAAGGGGAGGAGTCAGACTGCCCCCAATGTTTCCGTAAGGCCCAAGGTCTCTTCAGGCAGGAATGCTGCCTGGCCTGGGACTCACCCTTCAGAACAGCGGGATCCTCCCTGGCCCAGGGCAGGTCCAGAAATGCTGTCCAAGTGCCAACTCGTGGCATTGGAGACCCCAAGAGCTCACTTGGTGCATTACCTCCTGTGGCCAAGCTGGTACCTAAGGTGCAAGACAATTTCCCCTTTACTTTTCCTTCTACTTTTCTTAAGTGGAAGGAGTCTTGCCCCTTAGTCACCACAGCTGGGAATGTGCTGCATCTCACCTGAAGCTAATAAGTCTCAGAGTCTCGCCCAAGGTCCATGACATGGTAACTGGGTATCACTGCTGATTATTCAGGATCCAAAGGCTCTTCAGTTAGCAGGTGATGAATCTTGCCAGGACCGGGTTCTTTTCTTCAAGGCAGCAGGTTCCCTTCTGGCCCAGTGTGTATCTAAAAATGTCATCTGGGAGCTAGGGACTAGAAAGGGGGCCTCATGGCTCTGATCGGTGTCCTGTCCTGCTGGGGCTGAGCTGGTATCCAAGATGCAAGACAAAGTCCTCCCCGCTCTTTCCTCTTCTCTCTTTTCTTCAAGCAGAGGGAAGTGGCCTCTTTTGAAGCCATAAGCTATTCAGCCTGGGGTTGGGGAGAGGTGAAGCCAGCATCCCTTTAGCTGTCCCAGTTGGTGTCTCAATAGGTCACACGCCCTTTTATTCTACTGGCCCTGGGCCCAGTTCAGCACTAAGACTCTCCTAAAAGTTGTAGTCCTTATGGCCTAGACAGACTTTCAAGTATATTTGGAGCCCCAGAGCACTTTAGCCTGCAGTGGCAAGGTTTGCAGGAACTCAAGTTCCCACAGCTGGAGTCAGTGATTCCCCTCGGGCTAGCGCTGGTTTAAATGCGCCCTCTGTGAATGGGAATCAGCTGAGTTTGGCCCCGTTTTCCTTTCCACTATTACAGGACAAAACTGAGTTTAGTGCTTCACAATTGCTGCACTCTTCTTCTCCCCAGTGGAAAAAAAATGCTCTCTGCACCACATGGCCACTGGTCGCTGCCGGAGGATGGAGGTGGGGGTGATGTTGGTCATTCAAGACTGTTTTTCCTACCTCTTCAGTGCCTCTTTCAACTGTACGAAGTTAAAACCAGGTACTGTGAATCTCACCTGATTTTTCTTCTTATAAAGGAGGGGGTTTTTTCATTTGTTTATGTTGTTGTCGTTTTTTCTTTTCTTTTTTTTTTCTTTTTAGATAGTTGTTAAATTGATATTCTTGTGGAGAGGGAGACAATTGGGGGAAACTTTTATTCAACCATCTTGTTTTCCATTTTGCCTTTTGAAAGGTAAAGTAATGGCATTAAAGTTGTTTAAAGAAGATAAAAAGATGAAAGGAGTTGAAAAATTTTTAACATGGCCTACTTTTCAAATCTTGTATTTTGCAAATGCTAATTATTTATTTTATTCTTTTTCTCATTTTAGTTCATCTTTTAGTAGCAACATGACTAAATTAAAAACATGGCTTAAGAATTATTTATCAAGATGTGAAAACCAGTAACAGTAATCATTTTTAATAATATGATCAATGGCCTTACTTTCTAACATAATTTTATTAAGATGTTAAGTTATAAGTAGGAATTAGGTGGGCAATTAGTTCATGAATGACTCTCCAAATTTACTTCCTAGAATTCTGTATTTCAAAATTTCATGCAGGTAGTAATATATATAAAAATCCAACTGAAATAGAGAATATTGATCCTTTTAAAAATATATCCTTTTTATCTATCTTTATATTAATTACACAATAAAAAGCTTCCTCATTTCGTTATTTGGCATAATTTTAAATATCTAGTCAACCTATTAGAAATGTCAGAAACATTTCTATTCTGATCCCGTAGTAGTTTGTGAGTTCCTCATTACCTTAAAAATTTTGTTCTTAGTGAAGCAAAAACTCCAAGAATTAGGCCAAACAAGTGCGAAACTGAATACTGGCTATCCCCTAACAGCCTTTCAAAAATGGCCTGTCTTCCATGGTCTGTGAGGGTCCAGACAACAGCAGCTCCATCGAGAGACTTCAGAGCTGAAACATTGAATGAAAGCCTCTGTGTGGTGGAGAGCTGCGGCACTGATTAGAACAATGGCATGTCAGTTTCTCAGGCTTTAGATGTTGTAATTATTAGAGATAATTGGGCACGTGTAAATGTTGCAGCTATTTAAGCCTTCCTATTTCCCAGTCTTAGCATCTTTTATTCTTAGGGAAGATTTACCTCACACATTCTTTCTAGAGGCATCTTCCATACTTGTACTGAAACAAAGCCTCTGGGGTTGTGAACAACATTTGGAGGAGTCCATCATCTGTCTCCAGAGAAGGCCAAAGTGTTCCATCTCAATTGTATAATGTCCTAGAGGTACCCTAGACAGCAGCATCTCTGCCTAAAGTTTCTGTACTTGTAAATTAAAAAATAAGAGTGTGCAGAGGGTCATTATTCTTCTCTGTACCTGTTTCTCCCAGTTACAATAATTTTCATTGTCTAGCAGAGCAGGAAAATAATATATACAGTGAGCTTTGGTAACATACTGAGCTGTCAGCATTAGGAGTGTTTGCTAGACAATGGTACCTTGCTGCTGTTGCATATTCAGTAAGAATGGAAGAGAGAGCATCTTTATATGTAATACCACTGTCTTCTCTGTTATAAGTGCTTCACAGAGAAGTGCATCCTCCTATGTGGGCTGGGTGACATATTCTAGGTTGTATCCAGTCCCTGACTTCAAAGTCCAGTGACATAGTGACTGCTTTCACACTATTTTATTTGAAGCCACTTGCCATGCTGGCTAGAGTTGGTAAAGCAGCTATCATTACCGTTAATGGCAACCCATTGGAATTCATTTTTATCTTTCTAATCCTGTTACATGGCTGGGGTGGTCCACAGATGGCACAGTTGCAGAATCTCGAGCATGACCTAGTGTGCTCGCACTTGGTTGTTTCAAGAGCTTGTACAAGATAGGAATTCCCTGAGATTCCTATTTATACATCTCTATATATCAAATGCATAGATAGGCCTACTGATTAAGAATCTCCAGAGCATGATTCCAGTGTGTAGACAGGTTTTGGAATCACCTCACCAAGATAGGGTAGGTTAGTGTGGTTGCCTATTACTTGTACTCCATTTTCACATATTGACTTTGTCCATCTGTTACTCACATTATTACCATGAAAAATGTCTTGACATTTTTTCCTTCAAAAAAATTAAAAAAAAACTATGTCTACCCCTTTATGTTACTTTTACCACCATAGTTATGGGTCTGGATTATTGTATCAGCTACCTGCTTATCTCATTGTAATTTTCATCTTTTACATTGCATATCATCTTTCTTACACATTTATCATAAAGCTCATTTGATTGATGGCATAAAATTACACTGTTTATATTGCTGCCAGAGTAGGTGTATCTACCTAGGAAGAACAAATAAAGGGTGTAAACATTCATTCTGCTTCCCATTCCAGGGCATCCATATGCCACTATCAGTTAGGATTTAGTTTCTGGGCTTAAAAGCAGAAAATGTGGGTAAAACTCCTGGTTCTGTTGCTTATCAGCTTTATGATCTTCGTCTTCCATTTTCTCATCTGTGAAATAAAGATGCCGAGCAGTGGTTCCCAGACTTGGCTGTGAATCAAAATCTGTTAGGGAGCTTATTAAAAATATAAGTTTCCAAGTCCCACTGCAGGCATAAAGATTAGAATTATCACATGTGGAGACCTGGAATTTATATATTTAATGGGCTTCGCAGGTAATTGTATGCATTTAACTAACCTTTGACTCTTGTTTGGGGACCTTTGGATGAGACAGCTTTCGACATCCTGTCTAGATTTAATAATCTATGATTCTAGGTCAAAGAAATAAACGAAGGATATATTAAAATGAATAGCATCTATTTCCATGATTGTCATATATTAGACATTTCGTTAGTGCAAGTTCATTCATTAATATGACTATAACAACAGCATCACACATTAAATGTGCCAGACCTTTTTTCAGGCATTTTAAATTGCACATAATCTCACGTAATTCTAATAGCTGTTCTTCCAGGTAGCTGCTAAATAGTGTTCTTTCTGAGATTGCATAGCAGTTTGGAAGAAGAAGGAGGAAACCCATTTAATACCCTGCCTGGCTACCATCAACTGACCCTGATTAATCCTGCCCCCTTCGCGGATGATTTCACACCTAGATCACTTTATTCCTTCTACTACTACTCTTGTCACCATTCCTGGCAATTTCAACATCCAAATGAATAATCTAACCAACATTGTTACCTTTCAGTTCCTGAACTTCCTCACTTTGGTAAATGTTTTCTCTGCCCTATTTCAGTTACCTGCTTCCATAGTCAAACTCTTGACCTTGTCATCACAGGTAACTTCTCTAATTCTTAAGCCTCAACTTCAACCACTACTTCCTCTAACCATTCTCCTACTTAATTATATCCAATCAGTCTTCAACTTTATCAATGCATCATTAAGCGAGCCTACAACTCTCTCACCCTCAGTGGCTCCTCTCATTTCCTCTTGTCACTTTTTATCAAACTTAGATTTGATGTCTCATAATTACAATTAGTTCCTTGTAACCCTTCTCTATGTACTGTATTAACTTATTAGGCTTGAGTGTTGGTTAAATGCAACTCTCAAGCTTACTCTGTGCCTGTACTCAAAATACCCATTGCTTGGGAAAAAGTCACAAAACCATACAGACCAACATCAGTGTAAATGTATGACTTAAGATTTATTTAGATGTAGTTTATTTAGATGTATGACTTAAGATTTATTTAGATGTAGTTTATTTAGATGTGTAGTTCTTCTTTTACTTGTTGCTGTCCCTGCTTAGCAAAACCACCATTGCATACCTTCTCTCTCTCAAAACGTTTACACCTCACAACCCCAACTTGTTTTCAGCTGATGTCTTTACCTTGCAGTTCCATGAGAGGACAGAAGTTTCCAGAGTAGTCAAAGTATTTACACTCTTAAATACCTTGTAGCTTCCACTATCTCCTCTGTTTCACATCATCCATCTTCTCCTCTTTTCTGGAGAGTAGCTTACAATTCGCCTATCGGTGTGCAATAGTAGTTCCTATCTTTACAATGAACATACACACAAACAAGTATCACACAACCCCTGTTCTGCTCATTACCTTCCCATTTTAACATTCTTTAAAATATCTTGAAAAGTTGCCTGTGGTTGCTGAATTCATTTCCTTAGCTCATGTTCCCTTTCATGCCACTCCCAGTGGTCTTTGCTTTTACTACTTTATAGAGACTGTTCTTTGCAAGCTCACAAAGGATCTTCTTGCCATCTTTCTTACTTGACCATGCAATTCTCGACCGACCACTCAGCACCAAATGATATTCTGGGGGAAACATATTCTTCCCTGGTTTCCATGGCATCAGACTCTTGGTTTCCTTTCACCTCATTGGCTGTTCCTTCTCCATCTCTCTAGTCTTCTGCTTTGCTAGTTGAAGAAGCCTTTGATGCTATAATGATATGACACAGAGTCAAGGCACCGTGTTGCTCAGAACGTAATGTACTCTTGCCAGTTTAAGCAGGAAGGGATGCCTTATTTTAGGCAGAGAATTAAATATTTTAAACATTTAAAATAATAAACTAAAAAAGAAACTTTTATCTGAGCTTCCACAAATGAGTCTCACTGAAGAAGGGATCTTCCAAGATTCTGCTATGCCTGCCAAAAATTAGGAAGCTGTAGAATTTGGAGCTACTTTCAGAGTTGAGAAGCCAGCACTTACAGTGGCTGAATCTAGAACCACAGCAAGATCAGTTCTTAAAATGATGCCCATACCCTACCTTACTCCCCAGATCTGGGTTCTGACCTACACCCTTGCACAAATGCAGCTGATAGATGGAACCTAAATCCTAGCTATAACCCAACTGAAGGGAGCTTGGGAAACATAGTTACTAGTTTTTAAGATTCTGCAGTACAGAAAGACACACTAGGAGGTTGGAATGGATACTGTGAATCAATCCACTGTATTTTCTACAACCCCATTTACCTCTCTGTGCATGACTACAGGCTTCAGCCAATCCCATGGATTTAAAATCACCTGTGTTCTGATGGCTGCTAAACATTAACTTCCAGCCCTAACCTATCCCCGGAGTGAGCTTCAGGCACATATCACTTAGCATCTCCACTTGGATGCGTAGCATACGTTTTCAACCAAAATCACAAACACTCTTGATTTGCCAATCTGCTTCTCCCCATAAAACTTTCCTTACAAAAAGCATAACCTTATAGCCAATTGCTCCAGCCAGAAATATAGGGATTATCTTTGATTCCTTGCCTTCTATTACTCCCCGAATTCAGTTTATCAGCAAGTCATGCTGATTCTACCTCTTAAGCATGTCCCAAATCTGTGCTTTTCCCTCTCTTCTTCATCATCAATCCTATTTCAAGCCACCATTATCTGTTTCCCAGACTTCTGCAACAGCTTTTTAACTGGTCTCCCAGCTCCAATCTATGTCCCACAGCAATCCATTTTCTATTCAGCAATAGTGATCTACAGAAATATGCTCTATATGTTTCCCATTGCATTTAAAATATATCTGGTCTTCTTAGCCTGACTTATGAAGCTCTCCATGACTTGGCCCTTGCCCAGCTCTCTGTCCTCAGCTTAATCACTCTTCCTTTTACTCACAAGTCCATACTGACCTCTCAGTTCCCTCAGTGTGCCTCTCATTCTTGCCTCAAAGCATTTATACCAACGATATCCTTTTTATGAAATGTTTATCTCTTGCTATGCGTACCCCTTCAACCCCCCCCCCTTTATTTTTGGTTCCTGATATAAATGTCACCTCTTCAAAATGTTTCAGGAAAGGCTTTCTATTGTATACCTGTTCATTCAGCTCCTAGAACAGATGCTCAAAAATATTGAATGAATAAACAAATTATGTCTATGCAGATGAGAACATTGATGATTGAAGAAATAAGTTACTCAGAATTTCACTAGCGAATTGTACATCTGGATTACAATTCGAGGTCTCTCTGGCTTGGAGACATCTGCTCCTAACCACTACATCCTCCTGCTGGGACGAGATTCCTGACTTATTCCTATTCCTATGTTTTCCTCCCTTCAAAAGCATTCTGCTGATAAGCTTAAAAAAACTATTTTGATACCTCTACTTTGAAACATTTCCTAGTTCTCTATTGCCTACAGATTAAAGTGACAGCTAATCTTTCTAGCATTTAAGGCTCACCTCACACCAACTTCAGCCCACCTATGAAATATTTTTTTCTGCTACTGTAAAAATCCAAGTCTCATGGTGTCCACAGTCTCCTGCTTGCTATGGTTAACCCTGTGATTTCTTGCTTTTAACTCCCATCTTTGAAACTCTGGTTCTGTTTCCTGAATTCTGGGTTTTGGCTTCCACCAGTGGGACACTCATTCATTAAGTAGATATTCTTTGAGGGTCAACTCTGTGCCAGACATTGCTACGATTCAGGGCCCAATCCCTGAGCACAGCATTAGTAAAGGCTGTCTTCTAGAACATCTCTGAATGCACATCTCTTTGGGTGCAATGCTTCTGAGTGCAATCCCTGCTAAGCCCACTCTTCCGATGTCCCAACTTCTCATTTCATAAATTAAGGCTCCCCCTTGGCCTTGATTTTATAGTTTTCAGAAAATCAATGGCAGATGGTATAAATCCTGCTACAAAGTTACTATGAACCCACAGTTATTCTTCTCTTTATCAGTGCTAGTAGGGAGTGAGTTAAAAAGAAGAGAAGTGAAAGAAAACTTCTAAGTGCTCCCAAACTTCCTCCATAGAAACCCACTGCCACATGCTAAGGCAAACTTTAAGAAGTTTATACGTTTAATGAAGTCCCATTAAAAACAGATAGCCTGTGCTGGGTAGCTTTTATGTATTTCTTTTCACATCATTGCTGATTTCCCAAGGTACTTGTGTTCACAGAAGCTCCCCCTTTTCCTACAATCCTGCTCCTCCTGCCAAATGCATTCATTGAGGCCACAAGGCAAAGAGTTAGACAAATTGCTAGCATGGAAGCAAAATGATGCCTCCAAAACAGCACTGTAATTTTGAATCCTAGAGGGGAGCACATTGACTGAAAAAGAGAGAGTTCATTTGTGTTACGCTTGAGGAAATTATGTTCAGTAATACAGAACAAAAAAGAAGAAATGAAATAATAATGCATATATTCATTTATTATTTTTCTTTTGAATACTGTTGTTCAGAATTTGGCCATCTTGTAACTCTGTTGGGATGTTTCTTCCATTGTTTTCAAAGAAACTCTAAGATGTTACATTCTAAAACAGTTATGGTGGCTCCGAAATTCATATTCTTGTGCTCTAGGCATATCTTGAGATACAGGGAAGTACCCTAGAGATTGACTCCTCAGAAACAGGAATCCTTTTGAGTCCTTCTAGGAGTTTTCACTTCTAGTAATTACAGCTAAAACACCAGGGAACCTGTGTCTTGGTTCTTCAGTCACTACTTACAACATAAACTGGGTCATTTTCCTTTACCTTTCTAGGGTGTATTTTTTTCTATTCATTAAACAAAGCACATAACATCTGTATTTTAGGACCATTATAAGGATTAAATGAATACTGACAGGCTTCATCCTCTCCATCTCCCTCTGAAGTTATGTATTTTCTTATGAACTGCAATCTTCTTTGGAGACAGGACCTTGTTCCCGACATCTTATCTCTGCCTCTTTTTGCTATTTATTTTTGGATTGATGCAATTACCTGCTTCCTGAGGTTTGTGTATATTTTTTGCTTCCTGATACTCTACTCCTACATAAACACCCTCTGGTTGCTTATTGCTAGATTCTAGATAGTCTGCTTGCCTATTGGAACTTCATTCATTCATTCTACAATTATTTAATGTCCAGATGTTCTATGCTGGGGAACAGGTCAGGCACTATGGATACCAAGATGAAAAATGCACCTCTTGCATTGAAAAAGGAATTCTATTAATCACTACAAGTCGGCACCAGATATTGGGAAGTTTCCAGTAGAGCCTTGAAACAGAAGGTAAAACAATTTGGGGATAATTTATTATAAGAAAGTTTTTGCTAGTTATCATTTGGATTCCTCACAAAGCAGACAGAGAAAAGGACTTGGTTACAGGAAATATATTTAAGGGTCGTTCCAGGAAGGACAAGTGAGAAGTGAGGCAAGTGTGGTTTGGAAGGGGGAAAGCCAATCATGAGTGTGTAGATGCGTGGACTGTGGGTGGCTGGGGCTCAGTTCTTTTAGGGATACTCCAAGGAACCTTGCAGAAAGCAGCTCTGAATTTCCCCACTAAGGTATGGAAAAACTTGGGTATTTATCCCTTGATTGCTGTCCTTCTTTGCTTAAGGAATGTCCTCAGGGCGTTGAATCCTGGTAGTTCCAGGTTGCCCTGGACTTGAGTTTAGGAAACTCCCCTGGGGCCAAAGAGAGCTTTCAGCCAGAGAAGAACCTGTAGGGGACGCTGTCAGAGTACCTGCAAACTCTCCCTCAAGGTCTGCAAGTATGTCTAGAAATGAGCTGAGGGGACGTGGGACAAGGCAGCTAGGGTCTCCTGAATACTTCTTAGTTTTCAAAGTTCAGTAACTTGCCTGATATTCCTAGTTTATATTCTTGCTCATCTAATCACTGTTTCATCATTACTTGGATTGCTGCGCCTACAGAAACAGCTAATTCATCCTAAACAAGCAAACATTTTCAAGTTTATTTTATCTTAGATTTCTTACCTATAGTTTATCTTAGTGGTAGGTCTGAGTGATTTCTGGCAGAGCTGAGATTTACGTGCTGGCCTGGAAGGCAGCTTCCCATTGGATCTTGTGTTCCAACAGGCGGGAACTAGGGGGTTTTTCTGCTCAGGAGTAGATAGTACTAGGGTGATTTTCTATAACCATTGATTATGATAATACTTCCCTCTGACCTAAAGTTCTTTTATGGTTTGTGCCACTTTTCCTAATGTGAAAATTATGTTTAGATATGCTAGCAACTGTTTCACTTGTATCAAATTATTCTTTCTCTCTCTTGACTTCAGAAACCCAAAATATAGCGAATTTTATCATGTCAGTGGCCTTAGCTCCCACACTGTCTCTTTACTCTAACCTTCACACTGTTACCAAAATCATTCTGTTAAAATATAAGTTCAAAAGTAGCCTCATTCCCTTCCTGAAAATTTTCTTGTGGCAAGTTAAGACTGGCATAATACTCAAATTCTTAAGGGTCTGGCTTCATTTTACATTTCCTGCCAATGCAACTCAATCTATATTCTCTAATACCTCTTTTCTTCAGTTGATGTTGTTCTCATTGTTTGAAATCCATACTTACTTTCCTTATGGTCACTCATTGAAATCCCACTCATTATAAAAGACATGAAATATTCATGACTTTCCCACTTGACTGCTACAGCCTTTGCCATTACACACAATATTATAATGTCCACCAACACGTGATGACAGTGCAGAAGAAAAATAGAACAAAATGAGGCAGCATGGAATCCAATTCTCTGTACTTCTACAGTTCCAAATCACTGGGTAATCTCATGGCAAAATGAATGCAACCCAAAATCTGGGTTGTTTGAAAATGTATTTTCTGAAACAACATATGGTCAAAGATGAGGAATCAAAAGAGGTGGCAGTTATAGCAACATAACTGCTCTGAATCCTGCACAAAAACAGACAGAAAAGTAGGATAGGTAAACAAAAGTCCCACAGCAAATATGTATAACAAAACCGGGTGACAGGAAATTCCCATGAATTCCAAAAGACAAGCAAGTAGAAAATAGTTAAAAACAGCAGCAAGATCCATATGGCATCAGGCATGCAGGAGGAAGGATGCTTTTATTGCATCTCAACAAAGCTCAGATGCAAATCTGAGGTCAGGAGCTGAGTCAGGGAGGGGGTCGTGGCAGTCCCCACTGCAGGGGTGAATGCAGGGGGAACCATGGTTTGTTGATCAGTGCTAGAGTGACTTAAGCCCCAAGCACTTCTGCAAGTAAGTGAAGGACAAAGTCTCCTACTGAGGAGAAACCTCTGAGAGTGGAGTAAAATCTGATCAGGACTGGGACCATATGGCAAAGAAAAGGGATGATCTAGAGATAAATGGTAAAGGAAAATGGAGCTAGAAGATCTAGCATGTACCAAAGTATACATTTGAATACTTCATAAACAGAGTAGAAGAGGGAGTCCAGAGTGATTGAACTAGGAAACCCTTTCTGGGCCAGCCTCATCTCCTAAGAGAAAAAGAAAATTCATCTATCTTCACATAAGAACAGAAAAGAACCATAGAACAGTCATACAATGTTAATATAAATGATAGAACAGGAAGATACAGCTCCCGAGCAGTTGAAGTTCTGAGCCTAATATTTGAATATCCTATAAAACTTAAGAAAATGATAGATATAAAAGCTTTTGATAAACAGAATAAATGACAATTAGAAAAACTCAGAAATAAAATAATTCGGGAAAGAAAAATTTAAATAGAGATCTGTCAAAGCTCAAGAAGGATTTAGAAATAAAAGAAAAAAGTCACATCAAAAATGAACAACAAAGTATAAAGGAAGTCAGAAGTGAAAAAATTCCATAGATAATGCCTTAAGAAAAACCAATGATTGACAGAAAAAAATTAAAGCATAAAAAATAAAGAGAAATAGAATGCAAGAGAAAGTGAAAAACATAAAACACAAGGAACTCCTATGCATAAAATAGAAATTGCCAAAGAATTATTAAAGTGAAGGAAGAGGAGAAACACTAGAAATCAATAAATATTCCCTCAGATAAAAAGACCAGAAGCCAGAAAGTGAAAGGGGTTAGTGAATACCCAGGAAAATTGACCCAGAATGGTCAACATTGATTCATATTCTAGTAAAACTATTAGACTTTAAAGAAAAAGAATATAGAGTCTCCTTTGAGCATACAGTCAAAAGGACCAAGTAACTTACAAGGGAAGGAATATCAGAGTTTTTGACCTTTATGCCCGAAAGCAAATTGAGTAATATATTTAAGATACTCAGGAAAAAAAAAAGACATGACTCAGAATGATCTTTATGTTTTAAAAGCTAACATCAAATGATTCTGAGCTTCTGAAAATTCAAGAAATACTGTTCCTATGAGCACTCTCCAAAAAGTCTATTAGAAAAGAAACTTCAAACAACCAAAATTATTGGAGTGATACCTGCCTAAGGAGTGTGATGAGCGTTAAAACTATGTTTTATTGCAGAACTAGGACTAAATAAGGCTTATAAAGAAAACCATGTAGCATGCAGGGATTGTATTTTCTGACAATCAATAAAATATGGAACAAGTTTGGAGAGATTATATGAAAAAATAGAGTAAGTTCAATAATAGTCTTACAGGTATTAATAGGGAATAAAAGAATACGACATGAAAATAGATGCTGCAAAAAGAATAGCATCTTTTCCCAGTGGGGAGGGGAGAAGGGAATTACTGGATCATTTCACTATTATTCATAATAGGGAACCAACAAAGAGAACCCTTGGGTTCACCCAAAAAGATGGAACTAAGGATATTTCACAGTATAATGTAAATCTTCAGAGCAAAAACACAGTACTCTTCAAATACTTTCGGGTATACAATGCCAGTTTTAAGACTCAATTCCAAAGATACACTGCCAGTATTGTAAACAAATAAAAATCTGCCCAAGGCCACTCAGCATAGCAAGATTTGTGAGGGCAAAGACTGTAAACAATGTAAATGATCATCATTAGGGAACTAGTTGAATAACAGTGGTACATTTACACAATCAAATACTAAGCAGCTCTAAAAGGGAATATACATTAGGTTTTATACTTCTATGGGATAATCACAGAACATATTCCAAATAGTGAGTTTATATATTCAAATTTTAACATTTCCAGGAGTTTGTACTTGTTTGGTCACAAAATTAAATCCTTGATATCAGGCTTGTACTGGTTTTCTTAGACAAGACCCATTTTTCCAACTAACATATTATGGTAGGTAATAGTAATACTTGATTCCAGTAACTGAGCCTACTGATTAGCAAGTTAGATGTCTAGAAAGATATCTGAACATTTCTAGACCATTAAGTCACCAGGTTGGTTTTTGGGAAAAGGATTGCTATAAAGTAAGTATATTTTGTCTCTGGTATTCTAGCTTCCGCTTTCTTAGTACTGTTTTTACCTGCCCTACAATCTAGTCAGACTCGGCACCCTAAGGCCCCCAGTTAATATACTGGCTCATCAGCACTCTGATCATGAGTTGCATCTGTCTACTTGATCTTACTAGTATCAGGTGTAGAAGAAGCAGCTAGATGTCTTCCAATATCCATTCTTCACTTCTTACATAGTAATAGAAGTTATATCTAGTATATGATAGCCTAGCTAAAGATTGTTTTTTTACCCTCACTTGACGCTACATGTGGTCATGTGACTAAGTTCTGCCGATTCGAATGCAAATTAATTGGATAGGTGTTATTTCTGGGACATGAACTTCAAGGAAAGAACCCTGAATAACCCCTACAAAGACCCTTTCCCATGGGGCAGAATGTAGGCATGTTTGCTGTGTGCTTCCATCCCTCCTGAATAGTGAAAAGCAAACTCTGTGTTAAGGATGACACAGTAACAAGATGGAAGGAGTGTAGGCCTCTGTTAAGTGTGGTACCTCCTTCCAGCCCTGGTCAACCAACCCAGACTTTTACAAGAAGGAAAGGAAGTTCATCTTTTTTAAACCACCATTATTCTGAATTCTCTTTTATGGCATTCAAACATATACCCTAATTAATTCATCAGGAAATGATTTAGATTCTGAGAAGAATGAAGTCAGTGTCTTTGTCCTAATTAGAATTCCACAATGGCTTACAATTTTCAAAGACTAAACGTTTAAATATTTTTAAAAGTTACGATATAGTTTGGATTTGTGTCCCTGCCCCAATCTCACGTCAAATTAGAGAAAGGGCCTGGTTGGGAGATGACTGGCTCATGGCAGTGAATTTTGCTTTTGCTGTTCTCATGATAGTGAGTGAGTTCTCACGAAATCTGATAGTTTAAAAGGGTGTGGGTCTCCTCCCTTCACTCTCTTTCTCTCCTGCTCCGCCATGGTAAGACGGACTTGCTTCCCCTTTGCTTTCTGTCATGATTGTAAGTTTCCTGAGGCCTCCCAGCCATGTTTCCTGTACAGCCTGTGGAACTGTGAGTCAATTAAACCTCTTTTCTTTATAAATTACCCAGTCTCGGGTAGTTCTTTACAGCAGTATGAGAACAGACTAACACAAGTTTAAAGACTCAAATGTAAAATAATTTTGTAGTTTAAAAATCTATGCTAATAGAGGCTGCTTATATCTATAATCCTGAAGGTTTTTGCCCTGGTGCCCTTAATCTTCTAGGGTTTTCTCTCTGAATTCTAAAGTATGTGAAAATTGAGCTAAGGACCAACATATAAAAAAAGTATTGGCTGAAGCAATTTACTGACACCAGTTTTAATCGCAATTATAATAGTGATATTGCCAATTGGAAGAACAACGAAATGAAATCCAAGGTAAACCTTTTCTTAAAAATAATTGTCTAAGATGTTGAAGTTCAAAAAAACTGTGGATAACCTGAGGCCTTAGCCATACTTGGAAATTGAAAATGGCAGTTGTACTATGAGGGGAAAACACGTTTGTGTAATTTTCAGGTGGTGAGAAAGCAATTATTTTCTTTGGTCAGAAAGATTACACTTGATAGTTTTTCATTCCTATTTTTCAAGCTAATAGCTTCCAGGTTGTTTCACCAAGCCACCTAACTTCCAAGACAGCAGGCCTTAAAATACCATAATATTGTAATACTTAGTAGAGAGTGAAATGCTTGAAACTCTGGAACTCTCAGGAATATCCACTGGAAATATTTTAAGAATAAGGTTGAGTTATGAACAATTTGACTCTGCGACAGCGTTTCTCAAAGCAAGTTTCGAGAATCACCAAAGTCAGACTCTTTCAGGCTGGGTCCTAAGAAGGTAAATATTTAAGGAGATGCTGCTGCACACAGAAGTCAAAGTCTACTGATCCGTTGTGTAAACATACAAAAGCAAGTGAATAGTATCACACCGGTTCTCATAAGAATGATACTGATAGTTACCACCTATAAAATATCTTTTAGGTACCAACTTTGCCCACATTATTTTATTTAATACTCGTAATAGCTCTAAAAGGCAGGTGGCAATTGATTATTTTACAAATTTGGAAACTGAGAGGTAGAGACCCTGGGTAAATGGCAGAGTCAGGCTTTCTACTCATGTTGGTTCTCGTTGTAATATATTGATGGTCATTTAAAGTGGCTCATGTTTAATTTTAATGGTAATGCAGCTCTTGCAGTGATCAGATATTTATAAAAGTTACTTAAGTATTGAGTGCTCAAGGCCTCTAATGCCTAGATATGTTGGCCCGTTGAAGGTAAATAGAAGTATAAAACATAATGCCTTTCTTCAATGAGCTTACAATTTAGAGGGAGAATGAAAACGTGTGGGGGCATAAATGTAAAACAACAATGTAGGATAGCTTGGAGGAGGGATCCCTCATGGTGCTGGACTTGAGAAGGTGGCCAGGAGACATCTACGTGAAGAGGAAAGAAGAGGGCATTCCAGACACTTAATATTTAAGACAGTTA
The DNA here is from genome assembly GCF_024542745.1 of Macaca thibetana thibetana. NCBI lineage: Eukaryota > Metazoa > Chordata > Mammalia > Primates > Cercopithecidae > Macaca > Macaca thibetana. The sequence continues at coordinate 53,141,088 of NC_065595.1, forward strand.
AATTTTGCAATCCTGCTCTAAGTCACTTATATTTAAATCATGAACCCATTTGTCATCCTAATCTTTAAGAGGTCTCCAATTAGAATTCCAATGTCATATACAATGGTGTATATAAATCTGTCCATAAGAAATTACCCAGCTCTATTTGCTTGACATTTTGCCGGATCTTGAAGGTGGGTGAGAGATTACCTATTCTGACTCCATTTTTCGTAGATGAAGAAACTCAAGTTTAAAAGGTAAAAGGACTGTCCAAGGTCATTCAATTTGCCTATCACAGTTCAGTGAAACAATGTTAGTTACCATCAGCACTGGAATTGGTTTTCAACTTCTGCTCATTGCTCTTTAACAAGAAAAACCGTAAGAGATCTATGCTTTAAAAGAAAACACATTCCTAAAGTCTTCTAGGAACACTCAGCTGAAATGTGTTATATTTTTCTATCACTTCAGATTACAGATTGTTTTGTTGCTTCCAGTTCCCAATAGCGTGGGATTTATAGTCATGACGGAGGAGAGAGCAGAGATGTCACATTACTGTCCACATAACACAATTCCATAGCATCTTTATTTTGAAGAATTCAATAAGCTTTGCAAATATGGTTTAACTAAGCTTCATTGCAAGGCAATCTAAGGCAGAGGAAGGCAAGAAGGATTGTAAAAAAGAAGCGTGTGGAGTTTGGAAAATGAAATAGTTGTGAGGATCTCCTGGATTTCATTGTCATTTAGCGATCTCAAAGATGGGTTGGTGTCCTTCTAGAAGTGGTACATAGCACACACACAAAAAATGACCTTTTTCTCATTAATCCCATAATATTTTTAAGTCAAAGATATGTCTTGTCTTTAAATAATTATTTCATTCTGTCAATTCAGAAAACATCTACTAAGTGCATATATAAAGCACTCTGGTACATATTGTGGATTAAATGAGTAAAATAAAAATGAATGTCATAGTTCCTGATAACGAGGAATGTACAGTCTAATGGGGAATAAGAAAATGTATAATAATCACTGTTATTCGAAGTATGACATGAGAAGCGTTATATTGACTCTATGAAAGAATAGTTAAAAACTCTATAATAGGTGTAACAACTTTACCAAAGAGCACTCATTCTTGGCCTGATGTCAATTAAATTCATAAGGTTGAAGCTTAGGAGTATTAATATTATCCTCTTTTTATTTTGCTGTTTTTACAAGTAAGTTTGGTAAAGATTTAGAATCCACGACAATCAGAATTGTGAATAGTAGGAGGCTTGGAGGGTTGGAAGAGAAATTGGATGATAAATTTGGGATCTAATGTGATATTAATAATGTGGAAAGATTAGCCACATTTAACAATAAGATATGTAATGAAAATATATGTAAAGTTCTGTATTTGAATGGAAAAAAAATCAACACTATGAGTTTGCAAAGCTATAGCTTCATTTGGTAAAGAAAACTGTAGTAATAATAATAATAACTTGCATTTATTGAATTTAAAATATGTGCCAGACACTCTACTATATGCTTTATATATCATTTCACTTAATCTTCACAATAATCCTATGCAGTGGGCACTGTTATTATCCTTGTTTTATAGATGAAGATACTAAGCTTTGGATAAGTTAAATAATTGGCCCTAGGTCAACTTGGTCACTGTGTCTGTATTTGAAGCATGGTGTGATTTATAGCAGAGTAAGAACTTTCCTTAATTTCTCAGTTATGGTAAGTATTCTCTTGCCACTCAATTATAAAATGATAATAATAATAGGTCAATTCTGCGCTCCTTCTCCGAACGTTTTAGTGTAAAATGCTAGTTAATAACCTATACATAAATAACTTTATGTGGTTATTTTTTAAAATTAAAAAATAACAAAGAAACGACTTACAAAGAAATAATTTATTTAATATGTTTAATGAGTTATGTTTTTCTAGATGTGTTTGGGGGACAGAAAATTTTATGTCATTAACATTTTTAATGAAAATAATCCTTGATAGAGTGTGTTATAATTTTTAAGTAACCACTATTATTATTTCAAGTAAGTGACACCAACATCTTCATTAGCTTGCATTGCATTTCTAGGGCTTTTACCTTCTCATCCATTTGTTCTTCTATCCATGGGAGAATAAACCTCACTTACGTTGCATAACATCAAAATATGTTTTTATAAATCTCACTAATGAATGGGATCTCTGCATGGCACTGTGATCATACAGTCAAATATATTTTAAAGTAGGATTTAAAACCATCTTCCTGTGTTAAAAAAATAGCATTTAAAGTATCTTTCTAAGGACCAAGCATTTAAAATATTGCAATCTATTAATAACTTTCTTGTGCTTATCTGTCTTTCCATAGTAAGTCTTACATTGCCTTTCTACTAATGAAAACATTTATACTTCGTTTGTATAAACAAATACTTGTTTAAACATGACCTTGGAAAACAAGTTCAGGAAAATTGGTACATTTTATGTGACAGCATAACATAGACTTAAAGAAAATCTTTAGTAGAGTAAAACACAATCTACTAACTTTCAATGCCCAGTTGAAATAAAGACTAGCTCTTGGAAATAAAAGTAACACTAAATATCCCTGTTGTAAAGCCATAGAAAACTTAGTTAGTATCAATAGGCCTAAAGCAAAGACCACTAAACTTTGCTCTCAGTAATGATAGCCCTGGAGCTCTCCATAACCCACTCTCTTAGGAAAGAAAGAGATGTTTCTGGGTGATAGTCTAAATCACCATTTGCCCTTCCTTTTTTGTCCCTCATTCCAAGCATAGAAGATTTGGGCCAAGGCTGAATGCTTAAGCTGTTTAAAAAGAATTTCCTTCCCGGATTTGGTTCTCTAAAAGTAGCACAGTCCTGAGAGAAAGAAAATATGAAACTCTATCTTGGATGGAACATTTTAAAAATTTGATCATAAAATTTTCTGTCCATCAAACACATCTAGAAAAACATAACTCATGAAACACATTAAATAAATTATTTCTTTGTAAAGTATTTATAACTTTTTAATTTAAAAAGATAACCACATAGTTATTTATGTGTAGGTTATTAGCTAGCATTTTACACTAAAAAGGTCTAATAAGGAACTCAAGAGATCATGAAGCCCTTGAGTTGTGTTGATCCATTTCTACACAAATCCACAGGAATGTGGCAACGTTCGGAGATGCCAGAAGAATGGTGTCTCTGTGAGGCAGGACCACATGCATCATTCATCCAACATTCACTGAAACTTTGTATGTGCCAAGCACTGATATAGACACTCGGAATACATCACTATACAAATAAAATATCACTGTCTGTCAAGAATATATATGCTAGTTAGAAAAGATTGTTAATAAACAATCTTTGTCATAAATACCAATAGAGCATGTTCAAATACCATAATTGCAATAACAAAAGCAAGGTGATAGGGACTGACAGGGACAGCTGACAATTTCAAATAGAACCATCACAATAGGCCTCACTGAGCCTTCATCTCTTTGAAAAGGTGAAACTTTAGTAAAGACATTTAGGAAGCAAGTTGCTTAGCTATGGAGATGATCTGGAGAAAGAGTGATTTAGGCAGAGGAAACAGCTAGCAAAAGGCCCAAAGAAAGGCATGTTTTTGAAGTTTGTGAGGATGAAAAGGAGGCCTGAGTAGCGAAGGGGAGTGTGTGTTTGTAGGAGAGAATGGTGAGATAATGCTGGTCTTGCTGCTATTGTAAAAGTTTGTTTTTATTGAATGAAAGACTTTAAGAGGGTTTTGACCTGAGGAGGGGTGACATCATCTTTGTTTTCAATGCATCCTGGTGGTTGCTGTTCTGAGAACAGACACTGGGAGCACAGGCAGACAAGGATAGAAGCCCCAGGGGACTAGTTAAGAGACTAAACCAGGAAATATATCATTGCAGCTTGAACCATGTCCATAGCAGTGAAGGTAGAGAAAAATGGTTAAATTGTGGATCTAGATGAAGGTAGAACTATTGAAGGATTGCCTTGGATATGAGATGGAAGAGAAAGCCCACAACCGATAATAAAGAATCAAATGCCTCGGCTATAGGGCCCTTAGTGTTGTAGAAAAGTCATACCAGCTTCACGAGCAAGTAGCAGTGCCTGAAAGGAATACACTAATTTGGAAAATGAGGACGTCACTGGTAACGACCCAAAGATGAAAAGCCTCTTCTTGATTTTTTTGGGTACCATAGAAACCCCTCAAATTTTTCATGACCCAAGTGTGGGGGAGGGGGGAAACTTTATTGATTTAAATTACCTTTCCCTATAAAATGTCAAATGGAGGTAGTCCAAGTACTACATGCTTACATGTGTCATAAAGGCACAGTTTGTGAAAACATTCACAGATGGAGCACACCTGTGAAACATAAACAGCTCTTTGAAAGCATTGCTTCATCCTCTCTTCCACTTACCACCCTGGTCAAGTGTAACCACCAAACTGACTTCTAAGACCATAGTTGAATTTTGTCTGTTTTTATATAGCAGGTATGCTTTGGGATATAACTTCTTTCACCCAACATGTTGTTTGGGAATCTATCCATATTGTTGCTTGTAGTTATTGTTTATTCATTCTCTTTGCTCTACTCAGGGAGAGCAAACTTTTCCTATAAAAAGTCAGACAGTAAATACTTTAGAGTTTGCAGGTTGCCTATAGTCCCCAGTTGTTGTTATTCTTGTTTGTTGGTTGATTTTTGTTGTTGTTTTTAAAACCCTTTAAAAATGTAAAATTCATTCTTAGCTCAAATGCCAGGAATAAAACAGGCCGTGAGCTGTATTTGACCAGGAGGCCGTAGTTTGTCAGCCCTGCTCCCATAGCAGTATGATGTGGCTGCACTGCCGTGCACTTATCCATTCAACTGTTGAAGGGCATTGGGAAAACTTCCAGTTTGGGGCTTGGGAACATTTTAGTATATGTCTTTTGGTGCAAATATATACATAATCTTAATAAATATACACCTAGAAATAGAATTGCTAGGTATACAGTGGGATTTCATTGTGCATCTTCTTAGTAATTAATGAAGTTAAGCACCTTCTCATACCATTTTCTTGGCTATTTTCATAAAAATCAAATTAAAGTAAATAAAAAATATGAAAATTATGAAACACAATTTTTAATGTTGGGGGGGCTAAGATTATTTAATGTCATTCCAGTGGCTTCCATTTCGCTTAGAATAAAATCCAAGCATCTTATTTTGGATTGCAAACCTTGATAGGATCTGGTCCCAGTCCCTGCTGACCTCACTGACCTAATTTCATGTCAGTCTCCTTCTGGATCACAATCTTCAGCTATTATAACCTTTAAAAAATTCTTAAACATGTCAGGTTCCTTCTTGTTTCAGAGCCTGTGCACTAGCTATGTCCTCTGCCTGGAATAATCTTACCTTGATCTTCCTATGATTAGCTCCTTCTTTTCATTCAGGTGCCTGTTTAAATGTCACTTGCTCCGCGAATCCTTCTCTGCTCACTCCATCTAGCCAACCTGCCAGTCACTCTCCTTCCTATCCATCTGCTGTAATTCTCTGCCTGTCACTCATTATTACTGAAAAGTTTAGGAATCATATTTATCTTATTCACTAGAATTGTTCCTACACAGAGGATGCTCTCAATAAATGAGTATGCATATGAGATATGTCAGTTATGAGTTTGAGCCCTACTCCACCATTTATTAGAAAAACATCTCTACCAATGGTCCCAGTGCATAGTCATCGGGTCTGAGATGCGACTTGTTACCAAGGTGAACTGACTTGAAAAGATGACTTTGGCTAATCGGGTTTCTTCTAGGAATCTGAGTTGGGAAATAAAGAAAGAATTGCCAAAAAGCAGTTAAGTCTGCCTCTGAAAGATTATGAAGCAGGACTGTGACTGGAGGATGCTGTGACAAGGAGTAGGGAGGGAAGGAACTAGAAGTCAACAGAGGAAGGCAACTGTGAGTGAAAGAGCAAGAAGCATTCCCACTTGGAGTAGATGGAAAGCAACTGCAGGTCACCAGAACGAAGATCTCTCACAGCCTAGTTCTCTAGAGTCATTTTGGATCTAGAGCGAATCCCCAGATCCCTAAGACCCACACTTCTGTGGCTTCACCATTAGAGTCCCGTGGGATTTTGTTTGGATTTAAAACAAATCGTCCTTTGTTGGTAGTAGCTTAAACAAATCCTCATTCCTCCAATGCAAAAAGTCTGACTATAATATTACATGGCCTAAGGGTGAATACTTAATTATCAGTTGATTAATATTTATTGATCAAACATGAGATCAGTTCACCAATAAGCAGGAATTGAACAATGCCAACTTCAAGCTATTGGGTATAGGAAACTGGGACATGACTTTACAACAGAATAATAAGAGTACAGCTGCAATATTTTGTTTGCTGCAAATTCTTCCCCTCTTGGCTGTCAGTGGGCACCTTGTATTTCAGTGATAATCTACAGCACCCTGCAGTGAGCACAGCATCCTACACCTACCTAATCAGGGGCAATCATAAGTAAGGTTATTTTGCACCATTTGGCTATAATTAGACCAGCTTTCTTTTTAGTAATTCATTATTATGATACTTTGCTTTCAGAACTAACAAACTCAATATAAATTCCTCTGTAAGTAGTGGCAGAGTTGTGGACCAAAATGAGAACTACTGATAACAATAAGAACAACCAAAAACAGAAAGGGATATTGCCCAGTTTTCCTCCATTCCCAAATTGCAAATTGCAAAACAGACAAAAGCAGCAACCTGTCTGCTGGCACTGTTTAACAATAACCTTTGTATACTCGGCTCCCAAAGAGAGCTGGCTGGCAATTAGAACTTCACAGCACTGTTAGACTTGCTCATTTTCCTTTCTATTTCAAGAAGGGAAATATAATAACATGAAATCCACATATCTTTCACCTGACCATCGCCTCCTGTTATTTTTAGTGTATGAATCATATAAATTTATTAGCTCTTAATGGAACCAACTTTCACACAGAGAGTATTTGCAGCCATTGCCATTTCAATATGGAAACAACAGTCACAGTAATAAGAAAAAGAGTATCTGTTTATTTAGTGAAATAAAGATTAAATATTGAATAAGCCCTCAAATGAAGGCATATTGTAGGTGCTAAGGAAAGATGATTGCAAAGATATGGAGAGAAAAGAGAGCAGTGTCTGCATTGAAACTCTCCTAAAGTCAACCAAGATCTTCTTCAGCTGTCATATGAATACAAATAGCCTGGGCATCTTATTATCTGATTCAGTAGTTCTTGAGTGAGGCCCAAGATTCTGTGTTTCTCACAAACCGCTACTGATGCAATGCTGCTTATCAGAGGAACATGCCATGAATTGCAAGGGTCCAGGGATGTGCTCTCCAATGAAAATATAATATGAGTCACATGTGCCATTTTAAATTTTCTAGCTGGCACATTTGAAAAGCAAAAAAAAAAAAAAAAAATGAGGTTAGTTTTAATAATATATTTTGCCTGCGTGCGGTGGCTCGTGCCTGTAATCCCAGCACTTTGGGCGGCAGAGGCGGGTAGATCACGAGGTCAGGCATTCAAGACCAGCCTGGCCAACATAGTGAAACCCTGTCTCCACTAAAAATACAAAAAATTAGCCGGGCATGGTGGCGGGTGCCTGTAATCCCAGCTACTCCAGAGGCTGAATCGCTTGAATCTGGGAGGTGGAGGTTGCAGTGAGCTGAGATCGTACCAGCCCGGGGAACAGTGCAAGACTCCATCTCAAAAAAAAAAAAAAAACAAAAAAAACCCAAATATATAGATATATATTTTATGTAACATCATGTATCTAAAATACTATTTTAATATGTAAACAACATATAATATATGAATGAGAAATTTTGCTCTTTTTAAAATACTACACCTTCAGTATCTGTTGTGTAGGTTATACTTGCAGCTCATCTCAATTTGGATGACCCACGTTTCAGGTGCGCAATAGCTTCCTGTGTCTGGTGGCTTCCATATTGGTGGTGTGAGTCTAGAGGATAATTCTTACTTTGAACTCCAGGAACATGCATGAACCTATAAATCATTGGTCAGTAGCTCCCTATCCCACTGAGTCCCATAAACTATCACAGCATGCATTTGGCTTATTGACTTTTATGTGAAGCTGAATATTCAAATTTCACCATGAAAAGTTATTTAGTGGGTGTGTGAGGTGAGTATATTGAATCATTAGTACTCGGTGACACCCTATAATTGGGGGAATTAACTTTTTTCAGATTGCTAAATCTTGAAAAACAAAGGGAAGGACTAGACTACGTATGTTTTCACAGGGAATAATAGAAATGTGGAGGAAATGAGAAGTGATATAAAAAATCGGCCAACTGAGAAAAGTAAAATGACATGAGATTCCACAGCAGGGCTCTTTGGACATTGTACTAACTGGAAAGGGCTGAGGATGTTTTCCAGAGTGGTGAAAGGCAAATAGGCATAATGAGCTACATGGAATACTTAGAATTAAATTAAGGTGCCATGTGACTTAATTCTGAAATCAAAGAAACAATATGCTATAGCATATCATCATTGTTTAAATTTAAAGTAGTGCATCTAAATCCAAAGTGGGGAGTGACTACTATCTAAGAATCATCAGGGAGGACTTCTTCAAATGACATGCAAGTCTACAGAGATGCTAATTACTCCCTTCTCCCAACCCAACCAGATTACAGAATGCAGTAATGACTCACTCTTTGTAATTGTTACATAATGTATCTCTTAGAGTCAAAAGCCATATATTTTAATTTATTCTTGATTAGATTTTATTTATTGTAACCAATAGTTTATTTAGTCTTTGGGGGTAGAACATATACCAATACTAAATTGTATTTCTGTTTTCCACTTACTCATTGATTCATTCATTCCTTTTTTAAATTTTTATTTATTTATTTATTTATTTATTTATTTATTTATTTATTTTGAGACAGAGTCTTGCTCTGTCTCCCAGGCTGAAGTGCAGTGGCATGATCTTGGCTCACCACAACCTCTGCCTTCAGGGTTCAAACAATTCTCCTGCCTCAGCCTCCAGAGTAGCTGGAATTACAGGCATGTGCCACCACGCCCAGCTAATTTTTGTATTTTTTTTAGTAGAAATGGGGTTTCACCATGTTGGCCAGGCTGGTCTTGAACTCCTGACCTCAGGTTATCTGCCCACCTTGGCCTCCCAAAGTGCTGGAATTACAGGCATGAGCCACCATGCCTAGCCTCATTCCTTTTTTTTTTTTTTTTTTTTTTTAACATTTGGATGGATGGATACTACATAAAGAGTATATCAGTTAGTTTTCACCATTTCAAGAAATTTCTTTTCCAAACCTTTGAATTTAGGTATCATTTAAAGATCTTATTCTGTTAAGTGTCCCCTGCCTTCCATCCTCGAGAATTTTTACAGTACATAATTTCATGTTGTAGCTAGATATCTCCTTGCAGCAATTAGAAGGCACAAATACCATGCTCAATATAATAAGACCTCATGACTCCCAACCACGCAAATTTAGAATGTGTATGAATTCAGACTTAGTTAGAACTACCATTTATTCTTGTGGCACCATGCATTCTTATTGAGTGCATGCAAATTTAATCTGCAGGTTTAATCACACAATTTAAATCCATTTCAGCATCTTGATCATACCAAATTTTATATAAAGTACTTGTTCATAAATAATCATCTTCCTTATATTAAGGCCAGTGTGGAAGGACCTCTATTTTTCAGCATTCATTAGCCATTAATTGTATGCATATATAACTCTGGGTCAGGAAATGAAATTTAATTTAAGACCTTCTATAAAAGTGATATTCTATTAATTTAGTCTGGTCTCCTTTCCAATTGTGTTATTAGAAAAGTTTTATCTTTTCTGAAATTTATTATTCCATGCAACATGGATTGGAAAGAAATCCCCTAAACGTTCTTAAAAGTGTGTGGTACGTTGATCACCAAAACCCACACACAAGGGTATAGGTCTTTTGATGCGTTAAATGCTATGAGGCTGGAGTTAAGGGTCTTATGTCTTGTGCCTAAAGTTTCCTGACTTTTTCTTTTTATTCAGCTTAAATGTTCTATAGAAAACAAACAACAGGAAAACAAGAAATTAAATAAACTGTATTATTTAGAGTGTTAGTGTCTGTGCTAGCCACGAAATTGTCCTAAATTGAAATCTCATTCCTTAAAGACTAGGCTTTTTAAGTAGACTCTGGTCAGTAATTAGCCTACCCATCTTCATGCTTTTGCTCACAGGCAATCTAGAGTCTTAACTTCCAATTTCTTTTGCTTGATGGAAAATACCCAAGTAGTCATTTTTTTATTTGTATCATCCATTTTTGATTATGAATATTTTCATCTAGTATGATGGGTCAATATATAATTTCTTTTCTGCTTATGTGTCCAGTTCCTGAAGTTTATAAAAATCACTTTTAATCAAGGGGTTTGTTGCTTGGCCACACTAGGAGAGCTCCAGGGTTATATAGCATTTGCAGAATTTGGTTGCTTTCTTCACTTCCTCTGTGGCTTAATGGGTTATGTTTTAGAAGTTCATTCTCCTCTCACCTAAGTTATACACCATTAAATGATTTTATTTTAATTACCTATTCCCATTTTTATCTCACTGCCATAATTTCCCTTCATGCTTAATTTATTAGCTACTTTAATGGGGGGAAAAAGGCATTCCCTGGTCTTTCTGTTTCTAAGCATGAGAATTAGATGGGTCATGGTGAAGTTGCTCATGAAGACCAGCTGATGGCGAGTTGTTGATTGTGAATTTGTGAGCTTGCCAAAAGAAGGCAGAAAAAAATCCATAGCTTCAACATTTTAAATAGATCGAATAGTCGAATCATAAATTGAGGCAGTTTTCAACATAAGCAGAGATGTTGACAACCAGAATGACTTCAAATGGCTTATTTTATTTTTCTAATTGATATTGTCAGAAAACCATATCACTATGCTCTTAGCTAATAGTAGTATTTTTGATATAGTTATTTTTGACAAATGGACAAAAAGATAAGTTGAGCTATTTTAATAAAACTTGCATCATTTCTCTCATACACATAAATATTTTGTTTATTGTGCTTTCCTTGTATTTTGTCATTTGGTTTTTATTTCATTATATCATCTTGATTATGAGGAATTTTTTTCTTCTAAACCAAAAGAGATAAAATCAAAATTAGCACATATTTTTCCTACGTTATAATGTAACCATTATAGATATGTATGTGCAAAACGTATGTCTGAAAAATGTAAACAGCAGAGGTTGTGACTCTGACAGATGTGGTTGGAATTTTGTTCCTGCTGCTTTGATCTGTGTGGCAATGCATACTTTTCCTTACTTCGGTGAGCCTCACATTTCTTATCTATGAAGTGGACATAAACCCTGTCTGACACAACTTTCCTCTCCGCTAGAAAATCTATGTGCCAGAAACATTTACTTGCTTCATGTTCTTTTTTTTAATTTTAATTTTTAGTTCTGGGGTACATGTGTAGGACGTGCAGGTTTGTTACATTGGTAAACGTGTGCCAAGGTGATTTGCTGCACCTATCAACCCATCACCTAGGTACTAACTCCAGCATGCATTAGCTACTTTTCCTAATGCTCTCCCTCCCCCTCCTCACCCCCTAAGAGGCCCCAGTGTGTGTTGTCCCCATCCCATGTGTCCATATGTTCTTATTGTTCAGCTCCCACTTATAAGTGAGAATACACGGTATTTGGTTTTCTGTTCCTGTGTTAGTTTGCTGAGGATAATGGCCTCCAACTTCATCCATGTCCCTGCAAAGGACATGATCTCATTCCTTTTTATGGATGAATGGTATTCCATGGAGTATATGTACCACATTTTTTTTTTTTATCTAGTCTATCGTTGATGGGCATTTGGGTTGATTGCATGTCTTTGCTATTGTGAATAGTGCTGCAGTGAACATATGTGTGCATGTATCTTTGTAATAGAATCATGTATATCATGTTCTTTTTCACTTCTCTTCCTTTAAGCTGTGTTCTGCCTGAAAGGTTCTCCTCCACTCTTCCACCAATTCCATGCCTGGCTCAGTCCTGAATCTTTTAGAGCTCGGCTGTTTGTTTCTGCAAGAAGGCTTTCCTGTGTGCCGGTGACCCTCTTCCTCTTCTGCTTAGGTCTCCATGTTGCAAGTGACTTTGCTGTCTTCCCACACCTCCAGCACCATTATTAGACCTAACAGAGTGTACTGCAAATGTGTTTATGTGTCTGTGCTGCTCAACAGCCTGAGACCACCTGTGCCTTATTCATCACGTTCGTTCTCCTTTTGGTTTAGCCCAGTGCCTGATGCATGGGCTGATGCTTGTTAGAAACCATCATCTCCCTGTTAGGGCTCCCAAGTCTCTCTAGATCCATGCAATCATGTTGTGTTCCATGGTTTCTAGGGCACATTAATCATAGTGCCCACACATTTTATGTCTTTCCAACTTGGCTCCTCATCTACATTGTGAGATCTTTGAAGTTCTAATAATTCCAATTCTAACTGAGCAATTCCAACTCACTCATCCTGCTATCTTCAGAGCCTTATGTAAGACCTGGCACAGAGTGGTCTTATATAAGACCTGGCAATTAGAAATGCAAATTGAGCCAGGCGCGATGGCTCACACTTGTAATACTAGTGCTTTGAAAGGCCGAGGCAGGTGGATAGCTTGAACCTGGGCAGTTCGATACCAGCCTGGGCAACATGGCAAAGCCCTGTCTCTACAAAAAATACAAAAATTAGGCAGGCATGGTGGAGCATGCTTGTAGTCCCAGCTACTCGGGAGTCTGAGGTGAGAGGATTGCTTGAACCCAGTAGGCGGAGATTGCAATGACCTGAGATAGTGCCACTGCACTCCATACTGGGTAACAGGCAGAGAGCCTGAAAAAAAAAAAAAAGAAAGAAAGAAAGAAAGAAAGAAAGAGAGAAAGAAACAAGAGAGAAAGAGAGAAAGAAAGAAAGGAAAGAAAGAAAGAAAAGAAAGAAAGGAGGAAGAAAGAGAAGAAAGAAAGAAAATGCAAATTGAAATGAATAAATTATTTTGAAAGCTTATTCCTTAAAGATCAGGCCTTTTAAGGCCTTATTTTGGTAATAAACTTACCAGTCCTCCAGTTTAGGGAAGTTAAACCACATTCTTGTTTATACAAATCTGGCAATAGTTAATTGATAAAGGTACTATAATATCTTTATATACACTATATGTGGACATCTCTATGTACATTAGAAGTTCATTGAAATAAAAATACATATTATTTTTTCTGTGAAAACAAAGTATAGCTTTTAGATTGAATGTTAAAATTATGTTCATCGGTCTGTAAACGATCCCTATTTAAATGCTGTCTGGAGGCAGCACTTAACGTTATGAAAGGAACTTCAGATATGCTTTCAAAGATTAACTTCCAACTCAATGATCCATTGTGAGGTCTTATTGCTCCACATAATGATAGACTCTACCTTATTGGGTCATTTGTTAAAATCATACCACTTAATTTGGTGCAATGCCACTTGTAGTTATTACTCAACCTCAGCCAGGCCTTCCATGAGTTCATCATTCCTCTCATTCACTCCTACTTAACTCCCTAGCTTATTCTTTACAACAGATAATCCGAACATTTTACACTCATTGCAAATTCATAACTGCAGTTCGGTGCTTGCACGCTCAGCTGACTTTGCCTCCTACTTCAGTGATACAATCAATGGTAACTAATGTGGATTTCTGCCCTTTGTAAACCTCTCTGACTTCACAGATTATTCCTGCTCACCCTCTCTTTAATCTCTCTTCTTCTCTTTCTTCCCCCACCATGCTACCATTCTATCTTCTTTCCAGACAACTTTCTAGCAAACACTGTATTTTAACACCATATATAATTCCCAAACTCCCCTATCATTGGAAAGGTCACTTATGACCATTTTGTTAAAATCAGTTGTGGTCCTTTCTTATTTTCATACAACCCAGCTTGCCATTGAATAGCTTTGGCATCAAATATGGCTTGGAGGCTTTTAGTCTCTATCACCATGATTTCTGCTACCACTCCCCACCCGGCTCAAGTTATCCTCCACACAATGCAATCTAGATAAAAATGGTATTCTTCCTCTAAAAATACAGTGAAAAGGCTAATCTGTCAATTAGCTTCCCTTCTTATTGCTAAGCACCTGGTACATGAAATTCTGTAGGCATTAGAACTGTAGTATTTGATATTGAAGGATATCTACTTCTGGAAAATCTTTCTTGCCCCCAAGATGAAGCTCTCTTCTATTTCTCTTCCTGAGTGCTCACCTTATATGACTCTTTTGTCTCTGCTGGTCCCCATATTTAGGCTTTCTCTTAGGATCTAGCAAGGGCTCTTTGCTCTCCTGGGGTAATTTCATTCATTCCTTTGGCTCCAGTGATCACTTTTCTCCTAATCACTCTTACATTGTCGGCTCAAAGTTTAAACTCACTTTCTTTTAAATTAACCCCTAAATTCACACAGGAGATTATGTAACTATAGGTGTTCTTTAAAAACACACATGACTTATGTGAGTATCTCTAAAAGAAAATAAAATACATTTGATGTAGCCATGTTCTCCATGAATTTAATCTGGTTCTCATTTTTATTCAAGAGCTATTGAGTTTGTATGCAAGTATTCTCAAAATCTTCTGCAAACATCTGGATTTTTTTTCTTCAGGAATCCCTAACACAAAGTAAAGAAATGCACTTAAAGTGTGTGGGCTAGGTATCCAACTGATGTCCTATTTAATCCAGAACATGGTAAATGTTGTTTATCTTGCACCACGACTCACATGAATTAGAACTGAAGAGAATGGAACTTCTGATAGCTTAAAGAAAGAAACCATTATTTTGATGAGGATCAAAGAACTTTCCTTAATCTCTAAACAGGGAGCAAATTTCACTGTGATAATCTTGTTTTGAGATTGCTGATTATCTGATTTGTGGGAAATTAATCAGCTTATTTTATCTTTTATACAGAGAAGCAAGCGTATTGCTTATGTCTGGGTGAAGAGAGTACCTAACAATAGTAACATCAGTGACTACTACTATGATGATTTTTAGGTGCTAAATGATGGCACTATACTGGGATCTTTATCCTCACACTGATCCAAAGAAGACTATTATTATCCCTAATTCATAAATAAGAAAACTGAGATTAGAAGATCACTTGCTAAAAGTTATCCACCTAGTAAGTGGCAAAGCCAGAATTTGAATTCAAATCTGACTAATTTCAAAACCTGATGTTCTTATCTAGTTATGGGATAAAGAACACAGAATTGTGTATCTAAGAAGACTCTCATTTCAGCTCTGCCATTATTTACTGTGTTACTCTGAGCAAATTACATAAACTCAATAGGCCTTAATGTGTGTACACACATACACTGAACTAAGGCCCCTTAATGTTCTAAGTATTTTCAACTTCTTATTTGTCTCAATTTTTATTCTTCAGATCTGTAGAAATAGAGAAGAACTTCAGGCCAGTGTCAATTCATGGGTGATTTACAAAGAAAAGCTGATTCTATACTTTGTACATACAATGCAATAAGGCTCAGATATATAATGGTGAGCATAATAGGTATACACACACATACACACACACACACACACACCTGACATCTCTATGTTAAAAAGTCAGATCATGGGCTGGGACCCTGTACTAGTTGGTCTAGTAATAGCCTAACCATTAACTGCAACCACCTTCCTAGATTATGTGTTTAGGAGTTTCCTTACATTTCAGCATTAGATTTCTGAACATATCTTCAAAATAAGCAAGCAAAACTAAGTCTGTGGTACTAGAATCTTGTCTGGGTCATGCCCTCTTGAAAGTTACGCTGACAAAATTCTTTCTCATTTAATGAGGAAGAATAATTTTCTTCCTCCCTGCCTCACCTTCTTCATTTAAATGATAATTCCTTGGGCAGCTTTGTAATGATGTATTCCCTATTCAAATGATTAAAAATTATTAAAGTCTTGAAAATATGACACATGATGAGTTCATTCCTACCAAATATATTTAAGCATTTTGAAGAAAAGTAGTTCTATTAATTCAATTTTCATTTATCTTTCCTCCAAAAAATGCTTATATTAAAAATTATTTACAATGTATAAGAAAATCATCTAAGTTTTCTAGATACAATTTCTATACTCTTTAATTTTAGTACCTATAGAGGAAAGAAGCATGAAATATTCCTTTTTAAGGGAATAATATAAACTTTAAAATTGTTATTATTTTAGAAAATATAACATTATGAAACTGATCACACTCCAACTAAGATTGAGAGCAACGCAGAATAGCTTTTGTAACATTTTTTTTAACCCAATAGAAAAGATAAACAATAAGAAAGCTAAATGGTGGGATGAATAATTACAAGAAGAGCAATCCCATGGCTGCTTTTATTCCCTGGGGATAATGGTAATAAGGAAAAGGAGAAATCGTCCCAAATTTACAAACTTAATTACTAACAGTGTACGGGCTTGGCATGAGAGAGAATATTGAAGAGATCCAGCCACAGAGATTGTCATCACCCAATGAGCCACTATTTCTCATGGAACTGCACTGAGCCCTCTGAAGTATGTGAAACCACCCACTGAGTGCAAGGCAACAGCCCATCTAAGACTAAATAAGGGCAGAGCAGGAGAGCAGAGAGAGCTTCCTACCCTCAGGAGTCTTAGGAGGTCTGCATCTCTCCAGGGCCAAGGCCTGCTGCAGGCTGTGATGGGACAGCCAATTTCCGCCTCTCTGCTGTCTTTGCCAATCACGTTGCAGAAGCCTGCTGAAGGATGGGCAGGGCCACAGGGGTGAGGAACATTTCAAAGTCGGAAAGCTCTTCTTTGGTGGGTGGCAACTTCATCCCAGTTCTGATTTTTCAACTAAATACTGCTTTGAACCATATATACACATGTGATTTATTGAACTTTGAGGGTTAGGGCTTCAACATACAAAATGGGGGTTGGGGAAGACACAATTCAGTCCATAAGGTGGGGTTGCCATCCTCAGTTTCTCTCCTTCCCGGGACTCCCCCTTTACTTTTGCAATGGCCATGAGTGCCCTTAGTCCATCCTCTGGTAACCTAGACAGTAAAATGCTGTGTTTTGCACAGGAATTTCCACTTCCTCGAGTCATGCTTCAACTGCAGTCCGCACTTCAGCAAAAACAGCCAAAGCAGGGAAATGACACAGCAACAAATGTTTACTCTCTCTAAAATCTTTCTGATCTTTTTTTTTTTTGAACTTTCCAGAGCCTTTAGAAGGTTGTTTAGTTATTGCTCTTGTTTTGTTTGCTATTGCATCCAGAGTTGATAGTTTTCATTGCCACTGATTAATATGGCCATCGTTTTGTTAATACCACACTTAATTTTGCTGCACAGAAGACATTTTGTAATGCCTGGAGTCACTTTGATTGTGGCAACTTGGTGCTACGGGCATCTAGTGGTCAAATGTGCTGCTAAACATTCTACATAGCACAGAACAGCATCTCACCCTCACCCATGACAAATACTGCTTAAAGCAATTAAAGAGCATCAGAATAAATGAAGCTACATACTATGTTCTTTGGAAGATACAACGTTGTTAAGTTCTCTGCTCTCCCCAAATTGATGTGTAGATTCCAAAGAATTCAAAGTCACAGCAATCTCTCTTGAAAAAAAAAAAAAAGATAAGCTGAATTAAAAATGTACATGAAAATGAAAGGATCAAGGAGAATCAAACAACTTATATGATAAGAACAAAGTTGGAGGGTTCATATTACCTAATTTCAGGATGTACTATAAGGCTGTGGTGTGGTATTGTCATAAATGTAGGCAAATCGATCAGTGGAAGTGAACAGGGAGTCCAGAAATAAACCCAGCTATGCAGAGTCAGTTAATTTTGAAAGTGGAGATAAAAATTCAATAGGGAGAGTAAGGTATTCAAGCATATCCTATTGGGACAACTGCATATGGAAAAAATAAACAGTGTCCCCTATCTCATTCCCATACATACAAATACTTCTTGATTGAATCACAAAGTTCTTAAAAGAAATATAGTTTAACTAAACTTGCCAAACTGCTGAACAATGTAATTTTACTAATTTACACTCTCACCAGAAGGTATCAAATTCTATTTCCCCATATCCTCGAGAATACGTTGTTATTGTCAGGTTTTAGATGCTTGTCAATTCTTCCATTTTCTGAAAATAAAATCTTCAGGGACCCCAATACTCAGATCTACATTGACTTTCTCAGGTGTCTGTACCCTGAGAAAAGGGGATTATCCAAGCATTTCAAAGATTAATGGACACAAGGTATCTGCTGATATTAATATCCAGAGACCTAAAGCATCATCATGTCTCTCCTGTTAAGAGTAGGACTTAACAAGGACTGGCTAATTCATGGCACGTGTAAATCTTCATGATCTTGAATTTGGCAATGGATTCTTAGGTATTATGCAAAAATCCCAAACACAAACAACGACAAAAGGAGGTAATTTGGACTTCATCAAAATTAAAATGTTTTATTCTTCAAAGGACATCATCAAGAAAGGGGAAAGGTAAGCTATAGAAATGGAGAAAAATATTTGCAAATTATGTATCTGATAAGGATCTACTATCCAGAAGATAAAAGGACTCTTACAGCTCAACAACAAAAATCACCAACAGTCCAGTTTACAAAATGGGCAAGGGCTTGAATAGACATTTCTCCAGTAAAGACACACAAATAGCCAAGAAGCACAGGAAAAGATACTCAGCATCATCAGTCATCAGGAAAATGTGAATCAAAACCACAGTGAAATAATACTTCATGCCCACTAGAATGGCTGGAATCAAAAAATTGGAAAATAAGTGTTGGCAATGATGTGCAGGATTGGAACCATCGTATATTTTTGGTAGGCATGTAAAATGGCCCAGCTTCTGTGGAACAGAGTTTGGCAATTCAAAGAAAGGTTAAACAAAGAAATACCACATGACCCAGTAATTCCACCCATAGGTATATACAAATAATTCAAATCAAGTATTTAAACAAATACCTGCTTAAATACACACACGTGTTCATAGCAGCACTATTTGCGATAGCCAAAAGGTAAAACAGCCCAAATGTCTATCAATAGATTAAATGGTAAACAAATTGTAGTATATACACACAGTGAAATAGTCTTCAGAAGTAATGAAATGATGATCCATGCTACAATGTGGATGAACCTTGACACTCTGGGAGGTCGAAGTGGGAGGATGGCTTGAGACCAGGAGTTCTAGGCTAGCCTGGGCAACATAGCAAGACCTTTTTTTCTACAAAAATAAACATTATAAAAAAATGAGTGCACCTGTACTCCTTGCTACTCAGGAGGCTGAAGCAGGAGGATCATGTGAGCCCAGGAGTTATAGGTTACAGTAGGCTACAATCATGCTACTGCACTCTAGCCTGGGTGACAGAGCAAGAAGATGTCTCAAAAAAAAAAAAAAAAAAAAAAAAATTGCTAAATCTGTTTTGTGAATTTTTTTAATGAAATAAAATGGAGAAAAAAATCTCTACTTAATAGGTCGCTGAATATGGCTTTCCAGAGTTGTAAGGTGGCTTCTGCAACTGAAGCAATATCTGGAGTGACTAAGAGCTGATGGGTACTCATTCATTGCACACTCAGCAGATGAGACAAGCCCTTCCTTGAAACAGAATCTGGACAGCACATCTCTGTGTCTACCACACATAAGATTACTCATATTTTTCTGTCTTCTTATGTTCCTTTTTTTCCTTAGATTTTTTCCCCTTTACCTAAATTCTCAAATTATTAATATAAAATCGTTCATAATATTATCTTTTTATTTTCTGAAAAATATGTAGAGTTCTGTCATACCTTCCTAATATTGTTTGTGTGTGATGGGGGAGGGGGGCAGGAGGTGAGTGTGTGACCTTTCTTTTATTTTCTAGAATTTCATCACAATAAGTTTACCAAATTTATTTTTCAAAGGACCCACGGTTGGCTTTGTGGAGCCCATCATATTTTTTCCACTAATTCTATTCTTAAAGTTATTACATTCTTTCTTCTAATTTCTCTGCTTTTAATTGCCTTATTCTTCTAAATTCTTGAAATGCATGCTTACTATTGACTATTGAGCTGTTTATTTACTGATTTTGTCTAATCTATGTATTTAGGTCTATATGTTTTTTCTCTCAGCAAAGTTTTAGGTTTATCCAACAAATGTTGCTATATTGTATCTTAGTTATAATTAAATTAAAATAGTTTCTAACTTCTACTATGATTCCTTCTCTGCTCCATGGGTTATTTAGAAATTTCTAAATATGATTTCTAAGCTTGTAGGTTTTTTAACTTACCTTTTTTATATTGATTTCTAGCTTAATTGCAATATGATTGACACATACTCTGATTTAAATATTTTGAAATTGAGACTTTATATCTCAGCAGATGTTCAATTTTTATGAATGTTTCATGAGTACTTGAATAAAATATATGCTCTAGTATTTGGTTATAGTGATCTACATATGTCAGGTAGATAAAGATTATTAATTGTGTGCTTCAAAATTTTTTTGAAATTTTAGTTTTTGTCTGCTTCTTTTTATCACTTTCTGAGAGTGGTATGTAAATCTCTATCAGGAGTCAATATTTGTCTATTCTCCTTGTAGTATTGTCATCTTTGCTTCATACATTTTGAGGTCGTATTACTAGACAAAATCAAATTTAGAATTTCTGTATGTGATAGATGAATTAAACTAGTCACTGTAAAGGATATTTTGTATTTGTAGTTTTGTTCTGTGCTTTGTACCATATTAACACGGATACATCAGATTTCTTGTGACAAATAATTGCATGGTAATATTTTTCCATCATTTTACTTTCCACCTTCCAGTATTTTTATATTTTAGTTGTGTCATTTGTAAGCATCATGCTGTGGGACTTTTCAGTATGATAATCTGTCTTATAATTAGAGAATTTAGTTCACTTACATTAATGTAATTGCAGATTTATTTGCTTATATATGTACTTTATTCTTTGCTTACCATCAGTCTTACGTTTTTTTTAAAAAAGATTTCTGTCTTATTGTTATTTAATTATTTTAATTATTTCATTTTCCCTGTACATTAACCTAGAAATTTTATACTATTTTCCTTTCAATGGTTACATTCAAGATTCAAACATGCATCCTTGAATTATCAAAATCTAATTTAATTGGTATTTGTATCTTCATTTGGTCATTTCACCTAACTTTATATACTTCCTGATTTAGTATATTTTAAAATGTAATTTAATATTCTATCTCACTCCCTCTCGTTTTCCTTCTTTCTCTATATATGTATGTATATATGTATATATTGTATTTATATGTGTGTACATTTATATAACAGCTATATTGAGATAAAATTCACATACCACAAAAATCACCCATTTAAGGTATATAATTCAATAGTTTTTAGTATATTAACAGTTATGCAACCAACACTGTAATCAATTTTAGAACATTTATCACTCCAAAAAGGAAACCCTATAGCCATTAGCAGTCACTCTTCATTTTTCCCCAAACCTTTCACCCTAGAAAACCATTAATCTACTTTGAGCTTATGTAGCTTTACCTATTCTGGATACTACACATAAAAGGGTACACAATATGTGGTCTTTTGTGACAGATTTCTTTCACTTAGCGTAGTTTTCAAGGTTCTTTCAATCTATATTATGCATTAGGACTTAATTCATTCTTTATGAATGAATAATGCCGTAGTATGTATTTATTACATTTTGTTTATCTGATCATTCATTGATGGGTCACGAATGACCATCAGTTTGTTTCCACACTTTCAGCTATTATGAATACACTGCTGTGAACGTTTGTGTATAAGTTTTTGTATGGACATATATATGTAATTCTCTTGAGCACATGCCTAGGAGTAGAATTGCTAGGATATATGGTAATTCCATGTTTAAGACCTACCTAACTACTTCCACCGAACTCATTTTACATTCCCACAAGGAATATACAAGGGTTCCAGTTTCTGAATGTTCTTGTCAACCCCTGTATTCTGTTTGTTTGTTTGCTTTTTGTTTGTTTGTTTTTAATTCTAGAATTAAAAAATTCTAGGCACCTTAGTGGATATGAAGTGATCTTTTTGTGTGTGGTTTCAATTTGCATTTCTTCAATGACTAATTATGTTGAACATTTTTTTCATGTGCTTTTTAGCCATTTATATATATTCATTGGGGAAATACCTACATAGGTTCTTTTCCCATTTTTCAGTTGGTCTATTTATCTTTTTGTTGTTGAGTTATAAAAATTCTTATATATTTTGGATACTAGATTATTTCCAGATATAATTTGCAAATATTTTCACCATTCTGTGGGTGTTCTTTATTCTTTCTTGATGATATCCTTTGAAGGTTTTAATTTTTTATTAAACCCAATTTACTTACATTTTCTTTTGTCGCTTATGATTTTGCTGTTACAGCTAAGAAGGTTTGCTTTGCAAAAGGTCAGGAAGATTTATGCTTCTATTTTCTTCTAAGAGTTTAATAGTTTTGGCTGTTACATTTAGGTCTATGATCAATTTTGAGTTGATTTTTATACATGATGTAAAGAGGGGTTTTGAATTCATTTTGTTGTCGTTCTGCATAATCACTTGTCCCAGCACCACTTGTTGCAAAGACCTTTCTTTTCCCATTTAAATGTTTGGCAGGCTTGTTAAAAATCAATTTAATGTAAATGTGAGAGATTATTCCTAAACTCTTGATTCTATGTCAATGATCTGTATGTCTGTACTTATACTAGTACCACGTAGTCTTGATTACTGTAACTTTGCTATAAGTTTTGTAAATGGGAAGTGTGAGTCCTCCAACTTTGTTCATGTTTTTCAAGATTGTTTTAACTAACTATTCTGGGTCTTTTAAATTTCCATATGAATTTCAGAATTAGCTTGCTAATTTCTGCAAAGAAGCCAGCTCTGATTTTGATAAGGATTGCATTGAATCTGCAGATCAGTTTGAAGAGTATTGCTATTTTAAAACAGTATTATAACAATGTCAGAACAATAAGTCTTCTCATCCATTAACAAGATAAATCTTTTATTTATTTAGATCTACTTTTTCTCAACAATGCTTTGTACTTTTTTAGAGTCTAACTTTTGCATTGCCTTAAATAATTTTATTTCTAGGTATTTTATTCTTTTGGATAGCATTGAAAGTAGAATTTTGTTCTTAATGTAATTTTCAGATTTTTCATTGTGTATAAAACTTCAATTGATATTTGTAATATCATCCTGTGTCCTGCAACTCTGATGGACTTAGTTATTAGTGATCAGATTTTTTAGTGAATTCCTTGGAATTTTCTATATACGAGATCATGTCATCTGTAAATATAGTTTTACTTCTTTCCAATTTGGGTTCCTTTTTGTTTCTTTTTTTTTTTTTTGACTATTGCTCTGGCAAGAGTCTTCAGTGCACTGTAGAACAGAAGTGTTGAAAGGAGACATCCTTACCTTGTTTCTGGTCTTAGAAAACAAAGGTCACTTTGACTCTTGTTATTATATGTTTGCTAGTAATTTGTTGAGGATTTTGCATCTATGTGATATTGGTCTATAGTTTTATTTTTTGTGTGTAATATCGTTATCTGGTTTTGGTATTAGGATAATACTGGCCTCATAGTATAAGTTTTAAAGTGTTCTTCCTTTTCTATTGTTTTGGAAGAGTTTGTGGAAACCTGATATCAGTTTTGTTTTGTTTTGTTAATTTTGTAGAATTCAGATTCACCAGTGTAACCATCTTGTTCTCGTCTTTGTAGTTTTTAAATTCCTAATTCAATTTCTATACTTGCTATAGGTCTATTCAGATTTTCTGCTTCTTTTTTAGTCAGTTTTGTACCTTGTGTCTTTCCAGGAATTTATCTATTTTATCTAAGTTATCTAATTCATTGGCATTCATATTTTAATTTTATTCCTTATAATGTATTTATTTGTGTTAATTTGGTTGTAATGTCCCATTTTTCACTTTTGATTTTATTATTCTTTCTTTTTTTCTTGCTCATAATCGCCTAATAGTGTGACAATTCAGTTGACTTCTCAAAGAATCAACTTTTAATTTCATTGATTTTTCTCTATTGTTTTTCAATTTTATATTTTTATCAACTTGTACTCTAATCTTTATTATTTCCTTCCTTCCGCTCGCTTTTATTCCAGTGTTTTATGGTTGAAAACCAGACTATTGACTTAACACTTTCTTCTTGAATATTGACATTCACAGACACGTTCTCCTCTGAGCACGGCTTTAGCTGCACCCCGGAATTACTGGTACAGTGTGCCTCCATTTTCACTTTTCCTTTTCATTTCTTTGACTTATTGGTTATTTAGAAGTGCACTGTTTAATTTCTTCATATTTTTGAATTTCTGAAATTTCTGTTATTCATTTGTAATTTTATTCCATTGAGGGCAATCTTTGTTTGATTTCAATTATTTTACATTTATTGGGGTTTAATGGCTTATCATCCAAATTCCATTGTAATTTAGAGCTCCCTCTGTCTTGAATATCTTGACATTCTATTTTTAAAAAAAGACAGTTACTTTGGTGAGGGCTTAGGAGCTCTCTGTTCTTATGCTCTTGCTTCACCTGGGTAAAATGTCTGAGTCCTGCTCTGGAGCTGGAGGTGGGGCAATGACCCACTTCTCTTGCAGTGGCACTTCTGCTTTATAATCAGGACGCTTTGTGGGGGAGGTAGCCTCTGGTGTCTTACATTAACTCTCCAGATGTGGACCTCTGACCTATGAGCAAGTTGGGGAGGGAGCATGGATGAGGACAAGGTAACTGGGGCCACAACATTCTTGGCCTGAGTGAGGTTCTTGGGGTAGAGCCACCACTCTATGAGTTGGAACTGGAGAGAGAAAGCAATCTGCAACTGGAACTAAGGCAGATGAGAAATGCTTGCAGACTGCCTCTGCCCAAAAGATACCATAGCTTGGGACTGAGAGACATGGAAACTCTGTTTTCTTGGTCACACCCATCCAGAGTGGACCTTCTGTCACACTGAGATGTCAGAGGATAGAGAGAGGTATAGGCTGTGACTCAGGAACCATAGACTCCTACTGTTCTTACCAAGATTTAATAGAAAATTGCTCTATGTTTTGGGAAGAAATTTCAGAGGATTTTATGAATGCAGTTTTTAAAATATAATTTTCACCAATTATGGTTGTTTCCCTGGAAAGCAAGTCTATGGAGTTTCTCATGCCACTATTCTGGAAATGGATCTCTCACTGTACATTGAGTTACTACTTTTTAACACTGCCAGTATTCATTTGGATATACCATTTTCCTTCCCAGCTTCTATCAAGTATCAGTTTATTTCTCCAAACACTGTTTTATATTTACTTTAGTGCAAGTCTTCTGATGAAAAATATTCTGTTTTTCCTTTGTCTTAAATGATTTTATTTCATTGTTTTTGGTAGGATATTTTAAAACCAGATAGCAAAACATTGTTAGCATCATTGTTTTCAACATTTTGACAGTATCTTCATTGTCTTCTGGATTTCACAGTTTTTGTTGAGATACCAGCTGTCAGTCCAATCTTATTTTTTTCTTGCAAGTTAATACTACATTTGGCCTTAACCATGAACATCCAAATTTTATTATTATTTTCTGCCTTTCTCATTTATGATTTATCTCCATGAGTTTACAATTCAAAAAAATTACACGATTCAGTAACAATATCTTTAAATGTAAAAGCAACAGCAATATTTGTAAAAGTTACAAGGAACTATAAGCTCTGGAAGGAAGGAGAATGTCCCTCATAACATTCTCAAATCAGGATAAATTGAGAGAGTTTAATAAAATGAAAATGTATTGGTAGGGTGTAAGGATACCATGAGAGATATAGTTGCAGTACCACCAGGGATGGTAATTGCAGAGTTGTTACTACCCTAGAAAGGAAGTGGTTATAGGAACCTTAGAGGATTGAGCTCTAGCTACCTTGAGAAGAACACAGCTTTCCCTGTAGAAGGATACAGCTAGCTTGAAGGCATCCCACAGGGAGCAAGACCAAGAAAAAATAAAATCTAATCTTACAACTTTGAAGATCATTTGTCATTCTCTCTAGTTTTCTTTAGGTAATTTTGTTTGTTTTGTGTTTATGTTTTTGAGTGTTCTCATAAGTATGATTTTCTTTGTTTTGATGCTGCTTGGAGTTTACAGGGTTTTGTGAATCTTTAACTTGATGTCATCAGTTTTAGAAAATTATTTGTTCATATATTCCTTATGTCTCCTCTATTACTTTTTCTTCTGGAATTCAAATTCTATTTTATACCCTAACTATTAATATATCCCCTATACTCCTTACTTTGTTTTGTATATTTTCCATTCTTTTGTTTCTCCCCCATTCTAGATATTTTATTTTAACCATCTTTCTCTTTACTTATTCTGTTTATCTGTGTGTAAACTGTTGTTAAACCTGCTATCTCCTTAACCTATTGAGATCTAAGTTATTGTACCTTTTAGTTCAGAATTTTCTTTAGTTTCTTTATGATTTTCAGTCCTTTGCCAAGTTCTCAAATAGCCTGTGTCTTTTAAAGTATGTGCTTGGCTGGACGCAGTGGCTCACGCCTGTAATGCTAGCACTTTGGGAGGCTGAGGCAGGCGGATCACCTTAGGTCAGAAGTTTGAGACCAGCCTGGTCAACATAGTGAAACCCCGTCTCTACTAAAAATATGAAACTTAGCTGGGCATGGTGGCGGATGCCTGTAATCCCAACTTTGGAAGGCTGAGGGAGGAGAATTGCTTGAACCCAGGAGGCAGAGGTCACAGTGAGCCGAGGTCACGCCACTGCACTCAGCCTGGGCAACAGAGTAAGGTTCTGTCTCAAAAATAAATACATAAATAAATAAATAATAAAGTATGTGTTTGATAACTCCATATTTTGGATCCTCTGTATTTTTAATTCTGTTATCTTCCATTATCTATTATTTCTCATATTTTTACCACATTGTCTTGTCTCCTTTTTTTCTGGTATGGGACTGTATATGAAGAGTTGTAAAAAAAAATTGAAGCCTAGGATAATGTCATCTTAATCTAGAGAAGGTTTGCCTTTGCTTCTGGTAGACAGTCTGAGCCACTAGCAGCCACAGATCATTTTGATCAAATTTTAGGAAGTGAGACTCCTTGAAGCTGGGCTTTAGTAGGTTTCACAGCTGATTTCTTTCTGGTTCACACTTACAAATAAGACAGAGTCCATCAGAATCTCCATCTAAAGTTGCACTTTTTATTAGAGCTCCTCATCTTTGGCAGATGCTGAAGAGCAATCTTTGTTCTCTTCGCTCAGAAAGCTTTAAAATGTCTACTCAATGTCTCACTCTCTCAAATGCTTCTTCTGGTTTAGCAGATGCTTCTTGCAGAAAAGTTATCCCCAGATGTCTGGCTCATTTACCTGGATTTTCTTCCTTCAAAGGGCTTAAGACTTGTAATTTCTCATGCTTTGCTAGCTCTGTTAGGTATTCAAGCAGATGATTTTTATATTTTGTCCCTCTTTTTTTCCTTTATGATTTTATTATTTTTTTAAATTTCCAACATTTATTTTAAGTTCAGTGAAGAGGGAGAGGATCAGGAAGAATAAGTAGTTGTCTTTCTTTTCTTATGTGCTCAGCAAGGGGGTTATTCTACAACACATTGTCAGCCATTCCTCAAAACAGAAACTCTGCAATCTGACTTCCAAACTCAACATAAGCAATATCTTTAAAAACCTAAAAATAAACTAACAAAAAAATCAGTGACTTCATGATACATTTAAAATACAATCGAACTACCTAATTATTAGTATTTCTACAAGGTCCCACAAAAGCTGGACACAGCTTGTTTATTCAAACTTAACTAATGTCCCCTGAACTCACTGACTCCTACCAGATCAGCCTTTCTGTTCCTCATACACACCAAAGAACCTCCTGTCACTCAGTCTTTGCATTTATTGTTCATCTTGGAACGCTACTACCAGAGCTTTCCAAATGATTTATTCCTACACATCCTTATCTTTGCTCAAATATTTCCTCCTCAAAACATCCTAGCCTGCCCACTCAACTTAAGAGACTTCCCCACTCCCTCCTCTATGTTATGAACAACACCATCTTTACTTGTTATACTGCATTTACTACAATCTGTAATTATCTTTACTTTTATTAGATTTTTATTTTAACATAGAACTTTGTGAATCACTGTTGTGTCTTTAACACTAAGAATGACGCC
The DNA here is from genome assembly GCF_024542745.1 of Macaca thibetana thibetana. Lineage (NCBI taxonomy): Eukaryota > Metazoa > Chordata > Mammalia > Primates > Cercopithecidae > Macaca > Macaca thibetana. The sequence continues at coordinate 53,169,195 of NC_065595.1, forward strand.
TGGTACAGAGTAACTACTCATTAACTATTTATTTAAATAAATGAATTATGGCCCATGACTATAAGCAAATTCATTATCTTCTTTGACCCTCTTTTCACCTTTTATTTTAAGTGGTGATGATCATCATCCTAATACCTGCCATAACTGGTTGATAAAATATTAAACATGAAAATATCTGATGCCTACAAGATATTCAATAAATTTTTTTTGCCTCCCTTTTTTTCACTCTTTCCTTTTCCCAGGTAGTTACTGAATGATAAAATAAACACCATTTTATTTTTTGGCATAATCTATTATTCCCCTGAGGAGTCTAGTAAGGGTTCACTACTAATGCAACACATTTATAGAATGGGGCTGGGAGCTTTCAAATTTCCCTGGAAAAATATGGAATTTTTTTCTTTTTGGTGATTTCTGCTTGGTCTTGATAAAAACCTCCTTGCTCCTTGAAAATAAATGTTTGCATAAGTGAAAAAAAAAGGAATAAAATAAATACTTATCTGATTTGAGTTTGGCATTAATTTGTGTATAGCAACTGTATTGGAAATATAGCAAAATGCTTGCTTTTGCTGTGAATCCATTACTGTCACCTCCTGTTCCCTAGTCACTATCTAATTAAGGCATTGCCCGGATTTTATGTCCTAGAAGTGAGGTGGACAGAATTTATTTACTGCAGGACCCCTGGCTACACGATGGTTAAATGATCTGAATACATGTGGCTACTTACTAAATATGATTTGACTATTATTTATTAGTGTTGAGACATTTTGGAACTTCAATTCCCATGTATCCCATTATTTCTGTTCTTAGATTTTTAATGAACAAGCACTTCACCAAGTAGATCTCATTAGCACAGACATATCAGGATTGGTAGATTTGTTCTATACTTCATTCCATGGGGGAGCAGTACGACCGCATTCTGCAGAGGTTGGCAGGGCTCTGGTCTGCTGCCATTGAGTTATAGAATATAAGATAATGCATGCATAATAGATTAGCAATTTGAAACAGTTCCTTCTTGATTTTATATATCCATAATACGTTAAACCTTGTTCCAGGAGAAGTCTTTCAATTAAGGAGGACTCAATTTATTCCATCAAATTGTCTTCACTACCTGTATCTGGCATTAGGAACAAGAAATTCTTACTTATTAGGATCTTACACTAAAATTCTGTGCATTCTGTTTTGCTTGTAGATAGCAGAGTGACTACAAATTTCTTGTGTTTAAATACTTTGCGACCCCATTAGAGAGAGAGCACAGAACAAAAATATTCTGTGTGTCATAAACATAGTCATTATTTCTAGCACATACTGAAAATTACCAGTATCAACAAGGATATGAAAACCTTCAAATTAAAGTCACAAGCTAAAACACAGTAAATAACCACTGTTTTTACAACAAATGTGAGGCTATGAGTCTATCGAATGTGAAACTGTAAGAACTGCATACACTATGAAGTTTAATATGTCTTGAGAATTTCCTTTTAGGTAGGCACATTGCTTATAACATGTTCACTAGAACCACATTATAATTAGAAATATTTGAAAACTCCAGCTCTTGATGGAGGATGTATCTAATAGTATTAATTGATTTTGACATTATTAATGAATTTATTCTGCTAAAGCAAATGCTGCTTTTTGAGATGAAAGACATGGTTTTAAAATTTCAATGGTTATCTTAGAGACACACAAAATTGGCAAATCCAGATGCCTTTGAAAGTTCATAATCACATAACCTGAGTTATTAATTAGGTCTTCTTTTTTGAACAACTTTAGTTATTGTTTTATAGACTACATTTCATTTTTTCAGCTGCTGTATTGGTTTGTATTTTCATCACAATTGAACAAATACTTATTTGTGAATCCTCTTGCTAGCAATGTATTTCACAAAAATTCTCTTGTGCATTTAAAATGTTTGATGTAGTTTCCAGTAAACCATAGTTATTAAATGCAAAATAGTGGATGAATTGCTTATATTCATCCCTTTAGCAGTCCTTCATTTATTCTTTAGTCACTAATTCATTTATAACAACATTCTCTACCTCTTGAGGCTTTTATTTTTTATTATTTATTTATTTATTTATTTTGACACAGAGTCTCACTCTGTTGCCCAGGCTGGCGTGCAGTGGTGCCATCTTGGCTCACTGCAACCTCTGCCTCCCAGGTTTAAGTGATTTTCCTGCCTTAGCCTCCTGAATAGCTGGGACTACAGGCATGTGCCACCACGCCCAGCTAAATTTTGTATTTTTAGTGAGACAGGGTTTCACCACATTGGTCAGGCTGGTCTTGAGCTTCTGACCTCGTGAGCAGCCCACCTCGGCCTCCCATAGTGCTGGAATTACAGGAATGAGCCACCGCGCCCGGCCACCTCTGAGGTTTTTAATCCCATAAAACATGTATATGGGTTTAGAATAGTACTAGCATGTAATCAAAGCTCAGTAAACATTATTATTATTATTATTCATTTAATTATTCAAATAATTGTTAGAATCCATTATGGACAGGTAGATGCTATGTAAAAATGATCAGTAAGACACATAAGTATTCACACCTATGAAACATATTCCATGGATAACCAACTGTACAAACATAAGTGTGTGCTTGGTAAGATGCTTTCCTATTAACCATGCCAGCAAAACACATAAACATAAAATGTCAAGCCCTTTTCAAAAATATCTCATTAGTAACATGTCTCCTTTTCTTAAAAACTAAGAATTCAGGGATTTAACAAAAGTTTTAGAGCTGCTTTCAATCATCGTAGTCTCTACAATAGAAAGAACCCTACAGTAAGAGCTAGGGAAGTTGGTTCTAGCTGATAGCAAGTTGTCTATATGACCTTGGGTAGGTCATGGAAACTTAGTGGGTCATGATATCTTCACTTGTAAAATGAAAAGCAAATATCCAGAAGATAAGGCCCAGGAATTTGCAGTTTAAAAAAGCTCCTTAGGTGCTTTTATTACTAAAACCTAGCCAGCCAGTGTTACAAGGACTGCGAGCAATTCTCCTAAATCTTTTACACTGACAAGAACTTGAAAAACCAGTGAATGAGTGGATGATATGGTTCTGCTTTTTTGTGCAGTATATAAATGTTACATCTAGAAAGTCCCTAGTCTTAAGATGAGTGTTATTAATGCATTTTGTCAATGAGGTATTACTTTGGATTCAAAAAGACATCAATTAAAACGACATCCATTTTGTGGCAATTAGACATGTCAGTTCTGCAGCTTAGTATGAATGACTTTACAGTCTCATAATTTTAATATCAATCTCAAAACAGAGGAAGCTTTGGCCATGAGAGGAGGAAATACAATTGTGAACTGCACAGTACAGATGAGATTTTTAGAGGCATTGTGACAGCCAAGGGGTAGAGTCAGGTATCCAGGTACTTGGTAGACAAAGAATAAATTTTTGAAATTGAGACTTGACGTCAGAAAGAAGATGGGAATGCAGAATCTGTTCATCTGCTCATTTATTCCACAAATAATTACTGAATTCTGGCATTATGCTAGCCACAAGTTTGCAGCACATGCAATTATAATATAGTCCTCAGTCTTAAAGTGATTAGAGCTTACTGACCAGCAATTCCCACTTTTAAAATTTGGCCTAGATCATGGTTAAGCTATTAAGCACCTTTAAAAATTATCTTACCAGGCCGGGCACAGTGGCTCATGCCTGTAATCCCAGCACATTGGGAGGTCGAGGAGGGTGGATCATGAGGTCAGGAGATCGAGACCATCCTGGCCAACACAATGAAATCCCGTCTCTACTAAAAAAAACAGTACAAATAATTAGCCGGGCCTGGTGGCAGGCACCTGTAGTCCCAGCTACTAGGGAGGCTGAGGCAGGAGAATGGCGTGAACACAGGAGGCGGAGTTTGCAGTGAGCTGAGATCGCGCCACTGCACTCCAGCCTGGGCGACAGAGTGAGACTCGGTCTCAAAAAAAAAAAAAAAAGAAAAGAAAAAATTATCTTTCCTTTGTAATTTGATAAGACTAATTTATTCCAAAGTTTAGTTTCAGTGATAGTATCCTTCATGGCCTTTGCCAAATCACATATAATCTCCATGATGATTTACTTTATGTATTTTTCTTTGTATCAACTTGCTATTTATACCTAAAAACAATTGAGACAGCCAGGTGGGAGGCAGTTCCTGGAGAAACTCCAACCAGCCTCCCCACTAAGGTGACGCCTCGGGAAGTTCATGCCCTTTGCAGTTGGGTGGAGCTTGGCCCCTCCTCTTCCTGTGTGAAACCTAGGATTCCAACCGTCTGGCAGGAAGCACTGTAGCGGAGGGTTTCTCCCTTGTTTTTTCCCTCTTTTCACCCAATAAAACCCTGCTTTACTCACCCTTTAAACCATCTGCGAACCTAAATTTTCATGGCCATGGGCCAAACAAGAATCTCATCTTTAGCTGAAGTAATGAAAAGTCCTGCAACACAATTATTTAAAATGTAAAGTTTAAATCAGTACCATAAGTAAGAAATTAATACTGTTTGCCATAAATGTATGGTAACCATAAAAATAAATACAATGAAAACCAAATAATAACGTTAAGTCATACTTAGATGCAATTTCCTGATCAGTGGTCAATAATGGCTTTCATGTTTTTAAGAATGGGTACTAGCAATCATTAGAAACGTGTTAAAGATATGTTTTCAACAAATTGTTGCTTTCTCCTTAACCCAAAGTACCCAAAAACAACAACAACAAAAAATCAAGTTACTAATGCTGATTCAATTATACATTATACATAATAGGGAGAATACTAGGTTTAACAAATACAAAAATTTCCTAACAGACTCTGAAAAATAAACATTGACATTAAAATATATCCCCATACATAGGAACCCCCAAAATCTCACTCTCGCCTGGCTGCTCTCTTGCTTACTTGCTCTTTCGCTTGTCCCCTTCTCGAGGATCCAAGGTGCTCTGACCACAGCCTGCAGCTGGGATGGGAGACAGAGGAGGTGGCTCAGGGAAAATGAGACTGCAGTGCTGGTGGTAGGAAGATGTTGGGCAGGGACGAGCAGCAGGAGCAAACTATCGCTGAGGACCTGGTCATGACCAAGTATCAGATGGGTGGGTGACATCACCAACTGGGTACTTTGGTCCTTGGTGGAAGCATCCAGCTCAGGTATGTGGATACTGAGCCTGTGTGAGGAAGGTGATGCCATGATTATGGCAGAAACAGGGAAAATCTTCAAGAAAGAAAAGGAAATGAGGAAAGGTATTGCTTGTCCCACCAGCATTTTGGTAAATAACTGTGTGTGTCACTTCTCTCCTTTGAGGAGTGACAAAGACTGTATTCTCAAAGAAGGTGACCTGGTAAAAATTGTCCTTGGTGTCCACGTGGATGCCTTCATCGCTAATGTAGCTCATACTTTTGTGGTGGATGTAGCTCAGGGAATCCAAACAACAGGGCAGAAAGCAGATGTTATTAAGGCAGCTCACCTTTGTGTTGAAGCTGCCCTGTGTCTGGGCAAACCTGGAAACCATAACAAACAAGTGACAGAAGCCTGGAACAAAGTTGCTCCTTCATTTAACTGCACGCCAGTAGAAGGTATGCTGTCACACCAACTGAAGCAGCATGTCATTGATGGTGAGAAAACCGTTATCCGGAACCCTGCAGAACAGCAGAAGAAGGACCATGAAAAAGCTGAATTTGGTGTTTTCATCAGCATAGGAGAGGGCAAGGCCAAGGATGCAGGGCTACTGTTTACAGAGGAGACCCCTTTAAATAATACGGACTACAAATGCAAACTTCACACGCCTTCTTCAGCGAGGTGGAAAGGTGTTTTGATGCTGTGTCATTTGCTTTAAGAGCATTTGAAGATGAGAAGTAGGCTTGGATAGGCGTGGTAGAGGGTACCAAGCATGGACTGCTGCAACCATTTAATGTTCTCTATCAGAAAAAGGGTGAATTTGTTGACCAGTTTAAATTTGCAGTTCTGCTCATGCCCAATGGCTCCATGCTGATGAGCAGTGGTCCCTTTGAGCCTGACCTCTACAAGTCTGAGATAGAGGTCCAGGATCCAGAGCTAAAGACCCTCCTACAGAGTTCTTCAAGCTGAAAAACCCAGAAAAAGAAAAAAAGAAGGCTTCCAAGGCTGCAGAGAATGCCACCAGTGAGGAAACATTAGAAGAAAAGGAAGCTGGCAACTGGGGTGGGGCCTTCTCCCCAGATTGCTGCTCCTGCCTCATCCCCTTCCCACTGTATCCCAGGCTCTGTGAAGTGCAGTTCTTCTTCTCCACCTGGGAACACCTGCAAAGCAGGGGTCTCCTTGCCCCCATCCCAGTTCCCCAACCCACCCCCTTCCAGCAATAACCAACTCCAACTGACTCTGGTCTTGGGAGGTGAGGCTTTCCAACCGCAAAAGACTACTTTAAATGAGAAAAAGAAATTGAATAATAAAAGCAGGAATCAAAAACCAAAAAAGAAAGAAAGAAACTCCCACAGATTCAACAACAAAAAAAGCTCTTAGAACAACAGAAAGACTTCTTGGAACTATTAAGTGATTATAGCAAGGTTGCAGAATACAGGTAAATATGCAAACATCAACCACTTTCCTATATATGAGCAAGGAACAAGTGGAATTTCAAATTAAAATATATCACCTACATTAACAACAATGCCATGAAACACTTAAGTATAAATCTAACAAAATATGTTCGAGATCTATATGAAGAAAATGACAAAACTCTGATGAAAGAAATTAAAGAACTAAGTGGAGGGATATTCCATGTTTATTCCTAGAAAGACTCAATATGATTTTTCCCAACTTGGTCTATAGATTTAACATAATCCCAATCAAAATCTCAGTAAGTTATTTTGTGGTTATCAAAAAACTAATTATAAATTTTATGTGAAGAAGTAAAAGACCCAGAATAGCCAAAACAATATTGAAGGAGAATAAAAAGATACTCTGTCTCTAAATATTAAAAATTTTAAAAAGACAAATAGTTTAATGGAACATAACATAGAGACCAGTTAGAGACAAGGAATAAGCTCACACAAATGTCAACTGATCTTTGGCAAGGAAACAAAGACAATATGATGGAGAAAAGATAGTCTTTCAACAAATAGTGCTGGAGAAATAGGACATCTACATGCAAAAAAAAAATTTTTTTTAAGGAATCTAGGCACAGACTTTACATGGTCCACAAAAATTATTTCGAAATGAATCATAGATGTAAATGTAAAATGCAAAACTACAGAACTACAAAAAGATAACATAGGAGAAAATTTAAATGACCTTTGACTTGGTAATGACTTTTTATATGTAATAACAGAGGCATGATCCATTAAAGAAATAATTGATAAGATGAACTTCATTAAAACTGAAAACTTCTGCTCTGCAAAATGTGCAATTAAAAGAATTAGAAGACAAGCCACAGACAAGAAGAAAGCATTTGCAAAAGTCACAACTTACAAAGGACTAGTATCCAAAATAGATGAAGAACTCTTAAAATTCAACAATAAGAAAATGAACCACTCAGTTGAAAATGGGCAAAAGGCCTGAACAGACACCTCATGAAAAAGATACAGAAGACAAGTATGCATATGAAAAAGTACTCATCATCACATGTCATTAGAAAATTGCACATTAAAACAACAAGGACATACAACTACTCACCTATTAGAATGGCCAAAATACAAAACACTGACAAGAGCAAATGCTGACAAGGATATGGAGCAACAGGACCTCCCATTCATTGCCAATGGGAATGCAACATGGCACAGCCAATTTGGAAAACAGTTTGGCACTTTCTTACCATACAATTTAGCAATTCTGCTCCTTTGTATTTATCCAAATAAACTGTAAACTTATGCCCACACAAAAACCAATACATGGATGTTTATAGTAGCTTTAATTTCCATAAACTCTCTATTTATTTAAATATAAATTTCTGTAAATTTCAGTTTAATTTTTATAAACTGAAAGCAACCCTGATATCCTTTATTAGGTGAATGGAGAGATAAACTGATAATCTAATTTAACAGTGGAATATTATTCAACACTCAGAAGAAATGAGCTATCAAGCCATGAAAAGACATGGAGGAACTTTAGAAGCATTCAGATTGGCGGAAGACGCCAATCTAAACAGGTTACATGCAGTATTATTCCAACTACATGACATTCTAGAAAATGCAAAGCTATGGAGACAGTAAAAAAAATCAGTGATTGCCAGGGATTAGTAGGAAAGGAGGGTAAATACCTGGAGTACAGAGGATTTTTAAGGCAATGGGGTTATCCTGTATGATACTGTAATGGTGATCATGTCACACATTTGTCAAAACCCTTAACGATGTACCACTACTATTAATCCATAGAATTTTAAGAATCCATAGAATGTAGCACACCAATAGTAAACCCTGCTATAAACTATGGACTTTTGAATAATAATGATGCATCAATACAGATTCATTGATTGTAACTAATATATCACTCTGGTGTCAGATGTTGATTACAGAGGAGGCTGTGCAAGTGTAAGGACAGCCAGTGTATGGGAGCACTGTACTTTCTGCTCAATTTAGCTGTGAAACTAAAACTGCTCTAAGAAAATAAAGTCTGCTTAAAAAAAAAGATACAGGAAAAAAGATGCATCCCCATTACATTCCTCTATTTTTTAAAAAATGTAAATGGATTCATCTTATTTTGTGGAGTTTCAGTGATTGATCACTTCACGGAGAGGTTGTGTTCGCAGGTCAACTTGTATGTCAATTGTTGGAACTCAGAACAAACTTTTCCAAAGAGACAACTGTTAAATGGAACTAAATATGGCCTGAGAAGGACTCCATACTTCTATTTTTGAGTCTTTGTGGAGGAACTGCAACCTAACTTAATATAATAGGTAGACAAAATTGAGAACCTACCTTGGGGGTGTGCACCTGTAACAGTGGCTGAGTCTTGGCCCATCCCAGCAGCCATACTTCAACCATTCATACACTGTCAAGTGTTCAAACTGTGTTCACATAAGGCAAACGCTGAGCTGTAACCAATCCAGTTGCTTCTGTACCTCACTTCTGATTTCTGTAGGTCACTTCCCTTTTTTTGTCTATCAATCTTCCCCCGCATGGCTGTGCTGGAGTCTCTCTGAATCTGCTGGGATTCTGGGGGCTGCTCGATTCGTGAATTGTTCATTGCTCAATTAAACTCCTTTACATTTAATTCGACTGAACTTTTTCTCTTAAGACAACGTTCTCAGCGTGTTTAAATTCCTGTTTTCATCTACAAAAGCTTTTTCAGCTCAGTCCATAGCTGAGCATCTGGACTTAGTATTTAAAAAACCCAATATGTTAGGTATACCAGTTAGAGCTTTCTACCCATTCTCATAAAAGTAGAACTGTATGAGTTCTGAATTGCTTTTCTTTGAATCTCTGCCCCAGCATTTTTGAATTAAAAAGATAGGGTAAGAATTCTAGATTTATGGAGGCGGGGGGTTCCTGGATAATATACCATACTTGGATGCCCAGTGGAGACTACAGCTGGGTGTAAATCTTTGGAGGTTACAGGTTTGGAAGTTGGAGAAGGCATTTATGTATGGATTACTATTAAGTGTTTTTTTTTTTTTTCTGTAGCTGAGAGTTTCTAGCTTATGCCGGTATTCTTCCAAATATGAGCATCATAATCATGGCTCATATTTAGTGGGTGGTTTTATGTGCATGAAATTAAACTAATGACTTGGTATGGATTATCCAGTTAATCCTCAAAACAACCCTAAGAGATAAGTACTGTTATTATCCCCATTTTACAAAAAGGAATTTTAAGCTTGGATAGTTTCAATAACTTGCCCAAAATCTCAGATTTAATAAGTGGCTATGTCTGGATTTAAATTGACTTAGTCTGCTAGTAGAGCTCAAACATCTAACTACTGCTTAAGGAAGTAGCTCAAATAAGAAAAAAAGAAAGAAAACGCCTGTTTAAAAATCAGCCTTGCTATTGGACTTGTGTCCATAAACACATAACATGACCAGAAAAATATACTAAAATAATTTGGGGCTCTGAATGATTCAGGTCATGAAATACTATGCTAACCCAAAGAATCCAGGTAAGTCTCCAACGCGCAACACGAGTTTATTTACCTGAAAAATTGTGCCTAGTCACCTCCGTTTTAATTTGAAGAACTGAAAGAGGAAGCAAAAATGTATTGCCTTCAAACTGACAGGTGCATAATAATTTTTTATGTCACATCCACGGTGCTTTTGCTTTTACTAAGTGAACCTTGGCTGAAACAATACTTTGTTTCCTGTTTGATTATTTTGTAATAAGCCTGGGCTAAATACTGGAAAGAATACCGTGAAGACAGCAGAGCAATAAGCAGAGAACAGAGTAAATGACCTATCTGAGCAGTAGCATCTTCGATTCTTTGATCTGGGGAAACCTCTGATCAATGCAGCATGCAGAGGCACGGGTTAAGGGTTCCCTCTGCATCCAGTGGTGAAAGAGATGCTTTACCTAACTGCCACTCAGGGGAAACAATCAGGCTGAAGCTGGAGGAGCAGAAGAGAGAGGGAGTGAGAGACCCAGTAGGGAGCCTGCACAGAAGCATTCACACCATGGGCTGTTACAGCATGACCCGGAAGGCAGTGATGTGAAGTGCATCACAAAAGCAGGACTAGCCTTGTAAGCTTCTAAAACTGAGTTTTAAGCATCTGTGATCTGCCTCCTGAACATTTGTATCTCTCTGTAGGAAGGAGAATGAAACAGCTGCACATGTTTTCTCCAGTGCTATAGACCTGTCATCAGCACTGCATTGTTTACATGTGGCTATAAGGTCTTTAAGCCCAGGATCCCTTAGCTATACAGCAGGGACAGATATTTACATGACAGCTGTGTCAGTTGGAAGCAGCCTTGTGAGCTTGTTTGTTTCACTGAAGCTCCAGTCACCACCACCTGCCCCCTCCCCCACTGCCCCAAAGACACAAATCTAATTCTTCCCTCTTTTTAAAATGAACTCCATGTTAATAATAGAACTGCAGTGCAGATGCTCAAAATGGAAATAGCTGGCATTTCCTTAACAAGACTCATAATTCTGCTAGAAATAATGGATTTCAAGTGAAATAGCTCGAGTCCAAGAAGAGTGGTTATAATTCATGACCAGACGCCCAGATGAAATCAAAATCTGGGAAACATGCAAAGTGCTAATTTTCTACATCAGTGGAATTTATCAAGTTCTTACTGATTAATTTGAACAGTGGTTTGGTTGTTCAATTGATAGAGCTTTGTTTGCCTTGCAAAGACATCTGAATGACATTGATTTAAATATTATTGCAACTTCCTGGTTTTGTGAAAAGCTTTTAACACTGTAAAAACCCTCTGAATCACAAGTGGCTAACATTAAGTGTTTTTATTTTTATGTTTATTATTCTTTACTATTTGAGGCAAGATTCTTATTTACTTCACCAATGAGGTGAAGAGCAGTGTATCTTTGAAGAACAATTACCATGTGTATTTCAAGAAGTGGTTTTTAATTCATTAGTGTTGCTTTAGTTTATGATTAGTTTTTCCAAATAAAGTACTTATTCTATAATAATGACTATTTACAATTAGCTTAGCTGAAAAATAAACCACTCCTAAAATGCTTACCAATAGCTCAATATTGATAATATACCCTGATGTGGTTTGAATGTATCTCCCAAACTTCCTGTGATGGAAATGAAGCCAAGTACAGTGGCTCATGCCTGTAATTCCAGAATTTTGGAAGGCCAAGGCAGGAGGATCACTAGATCCTAAGAGTTCAAGACTAGCTTGGCAGCATAGTAAGACCCTCATTTCTACCAAAAAAATGAAAATTAGCTGGGCATGGTGGATGCGGTGGCACATACCTGTAGTCCCAGTTATTCAGGAGGCTTTGTTGGAGGATCACTTGAGCCTAGGAAGTGGGAAGTGGGGCCTAATTTGGTGCTGTTTGGGTCATGAGGACACTGCTCTCATGAATGGATTAATGCTGTCATTGTGGGAATCAATTCATTATTGTGGGAATGAGTTCTTTTTAGGTCAAGTCCGGCTCCCATCTTGCTCTCTCTTACTCACTGTTGCTCTTCCACTTCCACCATGGGATGAGGCAGCAAGAAGGTCCGCACAAGATGCTGGTACCTTGATCTTAGATTTCCCAGACACTAGCACTGTTAGAAAATAAACTTCTATCCTTTATAAATTATTCAGTCTATGGCTGTTTGTTACAACAACACAAAACAAACTAAGACATGACCTAAAACCTTTTTTCCACTATCTTACAATGTAAAATAGAAAAATGTTGTCTGACTTGGTATGTAAATAATGCCCTCTTCTCCCACACTAAGATGTCTATGTCCTAACCCCAGAATCTATGAATGTTGCTTTATCTGGCAAAATAGACAATGCAGATGTAATGAAGTTAAGGACTTTCTAATAGGGAAGTTATTCTGGGTTATCTGGGTGGGCCTGATACAATCACAGGTATCCTTATAATGGGGAGGCTGGAAATTAGGGTGACTGAAGGCTACAGAATAGTGGAAGCAAAGAGAGACTTGAAGGTGCTCCACTGCTAACTGAAAATGGAGAAAGGGCCACGAACTGCAGAACGTAGCTCTAGGAACTGACAAAGGCAAAGAAATAAATTTTCCCCTAGAGCTCCTGAGAGAGCCCAGTCTTGTCAACACCTTGGTTTCAACCCTTGTTGGTTTCAGAGCTGTAAGATAATAAATTTGTGTTACTTTAAGCAACTAAGTTTGTGGTAATTAGTTACAGCAACAATAGGAAACTAATAAACTAATACACTGATTAACCCCAGGACTTAGAGCAATTAATGCCCTTAGATTGGTGGAAGGAGTGACTATTTCATTAGAACTAGACAACATAGGCTAAAATTTAGTATATTCATTTAGCTTAAGGTACAAAATTTCTAGTCATTTTAAAGTGAAACACAATCATCCTACTCTGAGGCCATGTTAGGTGATTTAGGATTCTGTTCAGCTGAACATGGCTGGTCCCCAAAGCAGCGTGCCTTTGGAATACCCAAAAGGTTCTGAAAGGACTAAGATAATAAATGAGCTGTCCAATTATTCAGGAAATTATTAACAGGTGCTGTACAATTCATGTTCTGTCATTATACATCATTCATCAAGTTAACAGCTTCAAATTGTTAATTGAGGGTCATATTTCTCTAAGTCTTTTTTTTAAATTCCAATATATCAATACACAAAATCCCCATTTGTTACCTTATAAAAGTGGTGGAGAAATTTTCCAGAAGGGCAGTAGCATAGAACTTGGATTTTGAAGTCAGAGAGAATGCAGGTTCAAATCCCAGCCCTACCATTTGTTGACTTTGTGACCTTGAGGCAGCAGCCCAATCTCCCCAAGCCTTTGTAAATGGGGAAAGAATCCTTTATGTAGGCTTGTTGTAAAGATATAATGAGATGAAGATGATCACTGATTATCTGAGAATATCATCAAGGTGGCATCATCTTCAGCATTGAAACCCTCATCCCAGAGAGTCTTGTCAGTCCTGAAGATCTAGGGTTTAACTTGAGGTCCAAAACCTACATTAAAGTTTCTAAAGAAAGAAGACTGATCTGGCTGGAAAAATATATCTCACCTGCCACTGAGTTGTGAAGAATGTGAAGTTCAGAAGTGGACAAAATCAAGGCCATAGAAGCTGTATTGTTCTCCTGATAGGATCTTTTCACATGCCACCACCCCTTATTTCTTACTTCTTAATAACAGAAGGTAGATATCGCTATGGAAAAATCTCATTCTTCTCTGGAAATATATGGTTTAAAATGAAAATAGCTTTGGAAAACTCATAGAAAATTAGGATCTTGGGTGAAAAAAATCTCTAGGTTTTCACCATTCTACCCAGAAGGTGGGTTAGAAACCACAATAATTGCTGGGCATGCTGGCACACACCTGTCATCCCAGCTACTCAGGAGACTGAGACTGGAGGATCCTTGAGCCCAAGAGATCAAGGCTGCAGTGAGCCATATTCATTCCACTGCACTCCAGCCTGGGCAACAGAGCTAGATCCTGCCAAAAAAAAAAAAAAAAAAAAAAAAAATAGAAAATGCAATAAATCATATCTAATTACTTTTCCTTGGCTAAGTCACATAATCTAAATTAGAAAACAATTAGTTGATTACTTACTGATGTTTTTCTTCCTAACCACCTATAACTAGAAGTCAAATGAGATTTTAACATAAAATGTTTCTTATCTATTAATTAATGATGCTTAGTTTTTGTTAAACTAGTTTTCAGAATGGTTTGAGAATGGCCATTATGGAAAGAATAATAAACTAGACATGAAGATTCCTGAAATTTAATTTTCATTCTTCCACTTTATATATATAGAAACTCTATGTATGTATATCTATGAATTTCTAGTTTCTTCATTCAAAAATTAGAGCAAACATTTCTCCTTTTCAAGATTACATAGGTAAAAATGCCTGGCATATAGTATGCCTACTTTTCAGGGCATATTCTCTACTTTTGCTTATAAAGCAAATGCAGACTTTAGTCCACAAACACAAACATGTAAGAAATATAATGTGGATTTTTTAGTTTGTCCAATACTCAATGCTGAACTCAAGGGTACTGAGTTCCTGTGGGATAAAAACTATAATCTGAGTTCATCCTCAAGTCTTACTTCTCAAACAATGAAAATGTTTTCTTGTGGGGACAAAATTGCCTGAGTTTCAATCCTGGCTCCATCAGTCATTATTTCTACGTTCTTGTCCAAAGTATTTTACCTTTTCTGCTTTATGGTACTCACCTGTAAAGTGGGTATAATAGCAATAGTTTCATCATAGAATTATGTGACGATCAAATGAGCTAACATATGAAAAACACTTACAATGGAACTAACACATAGTGAACCCCTTAATAAATTCTAGCTATTGTTTTTGTATTATTATGTGGCACTACCAAGTTAATAGTTGGTAACTAAAAGTTGATAGAGTTAGGACAGGGAAGACATGTGCAGCTCTGCATCTTAGATGTTGAAGATATTAATTCTCCATATGGTTCTGAATTTGGCTCCTGGACTTAATGGTGAATTCCATCATCTCTCATATTACTGGGCCCAGCTTATACCTGGAATCTAAGTGTTTGCCCTGCCTCTCAGATACGCCCACACTTAGTCCAGAGATGCTCACTGAGATTGCCTGAGACCACACATGCCTGGAGAAGTCATATAATGAGTTCTTTTCCAGGGACTCTCTATACTTCCTAAAGCTCCACCCAGATTCTGTTCCTCGTCCTTCGTAGGGACATCAACTGAGATGGAAAAGCAGAGCAAGTGGCTGGGTTCAGAGTGCTTGGCCTTTAGGGATTCATCATTTTCTAAATTTTTATTGCTTCTCCTTCACTTATTATCCTTTTCCCACAAGGGTGTCAAAGCTCTTTGGGATGATGGTCATGTTTCCAAATATACTGTTAGAGATATCTGTTCTTTTCAGATCATCTCAGACCTAAAGGTTATGAAGGTATTTTTCTGCTATTGTTAAGAATCCTTATTTTACTTTTTGCATTTACACCTGAGTCCATCTGAAATTGAATTTTTAGTGTGCTGTGAGGTAGGGTGTCCAGATTAATTTTAAAAAATATGTCCATCCAATGATCCAGCATCATTTAATGAAAAAAGATCATCTTGCCCCTACTGTAGTGCAACGTAACTATTGCAATTTTGCTCTATTTCTACTGTACTGATCTATTTGTCTATGCTTGCACAAATACTACACTATTTTGATAGCTAGAGTTGTAAAGAAAATATTGATATTTGATAGTGTAAATCCTCTAGTTTTGTTCTTCTTCAGTATTACTCAGACCACTCTTAGGTCTTTGTATTTCCATATACCTTTTAGAATCAGCTTGTCATTTTACACACACACACACACACACACACACACACACACACACATACACACACACACAATACTGATAGGAGTTTGATTAGGCTTCACTGAATCCATAAATCAATCTGGAAACCATCTATAACTTTACAGTAATGAATGTAATCCATGAACATGACACAACCCTCCATTTACTCAGGTCTTTAAAATCTCACTAAATTTTGTTACAGAGGTTTTCATACTATTGATTCCTAAATATATGATGTCTTTGATGCAGTGTAAAATTGTTACAATTTTATTTTCTATTAGCTTGTTGCTGGTATATAGAAATACAATTGAATGTCATATAATGTCTTGCATCTAATGGCCTTGATAATTTCATTTACTGGTTCCAATAGTTGTCTGTAAAATCTTTTTGCATTTTTGATGCATACTGTATACTAACATGCCATTTGTAATTAATAAGCATTATTCTCTTTTTCACTTTTTATGCACTTTATTTCTATTTCTTGCTTTATTGAACTGATTAGAATTTCTAGTACAATGTTACATGGAAGATCTGATTTGACATCCTCTTCCAGTTCACTAATCTTAACTTTTATTGTGTTGGTTGCTATTAACCCCTTTAAATAATTTGGGCTAGTGTTCTGTTCAGGCCTATAATTTCCAACTGATAATTTTTAAGGTTCCAACTTTTTGATAAAATTATCTTTTCATCTGTGTGTCTTTGTGTCTATTTTCTTGCACATATGTATTATAATTATTTTTAAATCCTGCCTATAAAGTTTTATTCATTTATTAGTATACTAGGACAGAATGTCTACTTACTTTCATATCTGGATAGTCACAAGTCTCTTTTAATTCTCTTGGTTAAATGGTCTCCTCCCTTGGCATTTCTAGTAATGTTTTTAAATATGGAATTGTAGACATTGGGTCTAAAAAAACTACAGAGATTACAAATAATACTACCGTTTTCCAAAGCGAAATAACATTTTCTCCTGCTCAGCAAGTGGGGTTAGAGAGCTCATCACCTTAGTCTAATCAGGCATGATGGTAGTGATGATTTGGTAGTGATGTCTCAGTCTGTTGTCCACCCCGATTCCTAGGCCATAGCCCACCAGGTTTTTCAAATGAGACCTTGGAGTGTTTATTGAGGTCCTTACCCCTGACAGATTCTGAACTCTAATCTTTGTCTTCTCCATACTACACGATTAAGAAAATTCGACTCTGCTTCTCAGAGGTCTGTGGCTTAGCTATTTATTTTCCCACTTTGTGTACCTTCAAAATTCAGCAAATAACTTGAGGGGCAGTTTTGCCCCTCTCAAGTTAGAGGTTAGAGGTCAATCAACTATCCAGTTTGATCACTCCACCTCCATAAACTCTTTGGGAGCCTTCATGGTTTCTCTCTCCCCTGCATTGACTCTCCACACAGATAAATCTTAGATGCACAGCCTGTATCCCATACTCAAAATGGGCAAGTGCCTCCATGGGAAAACTGCTGACTGCAATTCTCTTCTGTTCTTCTTCAGTATTATTCAGACCACTCTTAGGTCTTTGTATTTCCATATAACTTTTAGAATCAGCTAAATCAACTCCTTGCTTTAAAATCCTTTAAAATCAACTCCTTGCTTAGGGAACTCTGTGGTACCCTTTAGAAGATAACTTTGGGGCTGAGCATGGTAGCTCATGCCTGTAATCTCAACACTTTAGGAGGCCAAGGCAGGCAGATCACTTGAGCCCGGGAGTTCAAGACTAGCCTGAGCAACATGGCGAAACCCCATCTCTACAAAAAATACAAAATTTAGCCAGGTATGGTGGTACACACAGGTGGTCCCAGTTACTCTGGGGGCTGAGATGGGAGAATCATTTGAGCCCAGGAAGTTAAGGCTGCAGTGAGCCATGATCGCACCACTGCACTCCAGAATGGGTGACAGTGCAAGACCTTGTCTCAAAAAAAAAAAAAAAAAAAAAATGACTCTTGTATTTTGTATTTACATACAGTTGTTCATAGTGTGTGCATTGATCTGCCACAAAGGAATCCTCCTAATCAGGAAATACACACTTCTATGGATTTTGAGAGCTACTCTTAGACCTGTTTTAGAGAACAGTTCTTTTAAAAAGTAGATTGAGGTAGGTGATTGGGCAGGGCACTCAGGCATGATCCATCCTATGGAAGAGTAACAAAAGTCAAATAACTCCAAACTCTAAGGACAAACAAGACTAATCTGGAGGATAGCCACTGTACATGATCACTCTAGACCTATACCCAGCTGAGTTTTATGCGAAGTTTCATTTTTAGTGATATTATTTCAATGCCTATGTAAAAAGTTTCTGTGGGGTTTAGGCCAAAAACTGCCCTATTCTCTCCCTTCCCTCCTTGTCTCTTAAGAAAGCATTGTCCCGAACATGTATGCTATTGCCGCTGAAAATGGCTAATTAATATAGTATGCAACCATTTTATCTGGGGCACAATCTTCAAATTTATAGAGTTAATTATAAATTATCTAATGCTTTGGATTACACAGTTTTCTTTCCTAGGAGTCATTCGTTATTATACATTTTACCCCATTTTTCATCCCCTCAAAAATTCTCTCCTGCTTGGATTTTGAAGTTCTCAGACAATGTAAAAGCCTAGTATGCCGCCTTTAGCAGTCAGTCAGCTGAGATGGTCTGGTTTTCATTTTCATGCACCAGCCTTTCCTTTACTTGTGCAAATAAATGATTATTTTTTGTATGTTCTATGTCCTGTCTTTAAGCTATCAAATCCTGACTGTCAGGGACACTGAATGATGCTGACCGTGTACATAGAGTAGCTGTCCAAAGCAATTCCCATATAATTCTTTCCCATTGCATTATATCTTGGCACAGTGATAGCACGTAAAAAGTAGATTTACAATGACTATTAATGTCATGTGAGGAGCAAAGTCAGTGTCCATGCAAATGAGGGATTAATGCTGATCCCTAAATGAAGCGCTGGTGCAGCCAAATGCTGTGACAGCATTGCCTTGCAACCTGTTTAAGAGGCATTTCAATCATGATATGATAAATTTCCTCACATCGGTCTGTGTAAACTCAGAAAAGCAGGAAAGGCCATTCATCCAAAACATAAGCCATTTGGGAACCTGAAAACATTTTGTTTAGCTTCTAGGAGAAAAGCCTACACTATTTTGCTTAGATCTTAAAAGAAGAGGTTTGGCCCCTATCACTAGCAGTAAGAAGTAGTGCTTAGCTTTCATGTTTAAGTAATTTTAACAATGACCATAGTCACTGTTAATCACATATTTTTCATATTCCAGGTTGGGCTGTAAAGACTCTGGCAGCAGAATAGCCCCTAGATATTTATAAAATAGTACCGTACAACACATGGGAAATTTGTACTTGGAAAAAGTAGGAGTAAGTCTGTCTGGCTAGTACATTGTTTAGGGAGTATTGAATTTATGTAAACAAATAGGTCAATATGATTGGCCCCATCAAAGTAGCAAGTCTTATTTATAATTCATTTTTGTGATAGATTGCAGTAACTTGGAAGCAAAAAAAAATAGACTACTTACTTGAAAGTGTCAAACGCAATTATCACTTAGTGATTTTTCACTTTTAAGGGTCACAGAGAATACCTAGGACCTGGAATATTTTGTTCTCGTCACTGTTGCCATTTTGCTTTGAGACTCTGCTGTGCTTTTATGACCAAATAAAATGTAACAAATCTCTCTCTTCTTCCCCACCTCCCACCTTCTGCCTCCTCCATCCTCACCAAAGATACCCTTCAGTCTTTTCAGGCAATCCAAAGCAAATAGAGATCTGAGACACTGCCTCACTTGAGCCTCTAATTACAATGATGTTTGGTAGATCATAAGCTGTCTTTACTACGCTAATCATAAACAGAAAGAGTTTTATAAATGACCTATGTTTAATCTGCATCTTTGAGTTCGTGTATTTTTCTTCCAATCTGTGAAACAATTATCTGCTATTATAATTTAAATGTGAATTAATTCAATGTCTGTCTCTTGGAAGGCATTGTAGATTAATGAGTAAATATGTATTAGCATGTCTTCAAACTGTACATATTGACCTGAGAGACAACAGGGAACTATAATGACTGATTATGTAAATCCCCAATTGCAAATTGTTGCTAAACTCCATAATGTCATTAATTTACATTAATGTCAGTCTTTCTTTACCAGACACTTATTAATTAGCTGTTGCTTGACACATACTTTGATGTAGACTTTTTGTGAGTCATTAAAGCCCTTTGTGTAGAGACCTTCTTGAAGACCTTTTAGTTTGTATATAATTGACAAACCAGATGACAGCTTTTACTGTTGATCATAAAACTGCAGCCAATTCACTCAGACATTGAATTTATGTTTTGAAACCTTTCTTTTTAATGTTTTTATAGAGAAAAAGTTTAAATGCAGGTACGTTTTATTTATTAGATGGTCTAAAATATGCCCTTTGTTGCAAGGTCAAATTTACAGGAGTTTTCTAACCAAATGCACAACTGCTTTTAGAGATTTTGTAATAGGAAATTCTTCTCAGAGTCACCCATTATGTATGAATTCTCTACAAGAAGTCTCATGTTTTAAATTAGTTTTAAAAACTAGTACAGATTTTCACACATTCAATCTGCCATCTAACTGAATTCAGCCCCCTGAACACCCAATGACTGACAGCATCTACCTCCTGGAAAAGTCCAATATCATTTAGATTCAAGGCAGTGCTTACCAAGGGTACTCCAGGTCACAGATTGTTTCCGTTTTGGTTTGTTTCATTTGAACTAATTATACTGTTATTCACTGTAATTAATTCATTTCTTTATGCGTTCCAAAATACGTATTAAGCACTAATAATTCTACACCCATAACTATCTAGACAGCAGTGAATGAAAGAGACAAAATCTTGCCTTCATTCAGCTTACTTTCTAAGGTGCAGAGGAGCTAGACCATACACAAGAAAACCACATAGAAATTTAGAAGAAAATAAAGTAGAGAGAGGTGCAAAGGTGGAGTCTAGGAAGTGCAATAAAACCAAGGATCACTATGGGGAGAGGAGATTGCTGTGGGGAGAGAAGAGGAGTAATTTTAAGTCAGATGATCAGGGAAAAGGTATTGGACAATGGTTTGAATGAGAAGAAGGAAGGAACTCTTGCAGACATCTCAGGGAAAGTAGTTCCAGGAGAGGAAACTGCCTGGAACTTCAAGAAGGCTAGCGTGGTGGAGCAGAATCAGTGAGGATATGAGGAGGAGACAGGTTCAGAGAGGAGGTAGGAGAGGTATAGGCAGAGCAGGAGGGCCTGGGACCACTGAAAAGATTCTAGCTTTGGAGGGCCTTGGGGTGGGGACATTGAAGATTCCAGCTTTTAATCAATGGTGAGGAGCTCTGCAGGGATTGGAGCAGAGCAGTGACAGGATCTGAATATATTAACAGAATCTTTCTCCTTTATATAATAAAATAAACTATTTGGGATAGATGAGTAGGCAAGGGCGAAAGCAGGGAGAACTCTTAAGAAGTTATTGTAATAACTGAGGCTAGGGATCGGGGGTAGCCTCAGGGGGTGCTGTGTTGAGAAGATGACAGATCCTAAATACAAGTGGAGTATGTAATACAATATGTATAATATAATATATAATCAAGATTTGCTTATTGATTCAGTGCTACATACAAGAGAAAGTCAAGGATGACCCAAACTTTTTGGCCTGAGCAGCTGGGCTACAAAATTGCCATTAACTGGCCAGTCACAGTGACTCACACCTGTAATCCCAGAACTCTGGGAGGCCAATGTGGGTGGATCACCTGAGGTCAGGAGTTTGAGACCAGCCTGGCCAACATGGTGAAACCCTGTCTCTACTAAAAATAATTAGCTGGGTGTGGTGGTGGGTACCTGTGATCCCAGCCACTGGGGAGACTGAGGAAGGAGGATCGCTTGAACCCAGGAGGCAGAGGTTGCAGTGATCCCAGTGAGAAGAAGCATAGGAGAAGCAAGTTGAATGGGACAGAATTGAACAAGAATTTGTTTTTTAAAACATGAATTATATGATTTCTATTAGATATCTATTGGAAATAGCCAGTGGCAATTGAATATTCAAAGTAAGAGTTTAGGGGGAAGTTCCATGCTAGAAATGTTCACTCAGGAATCATGAGAATGAAGACAGTGTTTAAAGTCATAAAACTGAGAGAGATCACCAAGATACAGAGGACAGAGTAGAGAAGACCCAAGAACGATCACTAGAGAATTCCAGTGGTAAAAGGTTAACATGAATATTAAAGAACTAGCAAAAGAGACTAAGAAGGATTGATTGTAAAGTAAGACAAAAACCAGGTTTGTAAAGTAGGCCAAAAAATCAGTTGTGGAATGTAGTGGAAAAAGTGTTTTAGGTATGGAATGTTCAACTATTCCAAACTGCTGATGGTAAGTCAAGTAGGAAGATTAAAGGTTAGTCATTGGATTATGTACCATGGAGGTCATTGGTAACTATGGTAAGAAAGCTGTAATGTAATGGGAGTAAAAGTCTGATTGCAGTCAGTTTAAAGAGGATGGGGGAAGACGAGTTGGAATCCATGATTATAAGAAACTATTCTGAGAATTTCTCTTGTAAAGGGAAGCATACTGAAATCCAGGATAAGATTTAGCTGATTACAAGAAATGATAGGGTTCTTGAACATGGATGTTTGTATAACATTTTTCTTGAACATGGGTGTTGATGAAATATTTTCTTGGTGTTAGAGAGAGCTCTATCACAGATATTTCTCACTCTGTTCCTCCCATGCCCAGAAGTACACCTTCTGGAGCTTTTAGAAACAACAGAAGCATTCATATAAGAAGAGATTTAGAAAATTACCTGAAGTATTAGGGTCATGGACTTCCTAAATAACCACCCTTACCTCTAGCAGTCAGAGATCACCACCATCCTGGTTGTTGCTATCAATGAACAGTGCTTGAAAACTCCAGGTCCTTCATCTCTGGTTTTGTTTTTGACTCTCAGAATAACCTTAGGTACCCTTTCAAGTTTCAGTTGGTTCAAATTAAAATGAAGAGGCCAAACTAGATTGTCTCTGTGGTTCCTGTGGGGCTGAAATTCACGATGTTGGATGTTAATAGCACTGTAGATTCCTAAATAGTGTGAACAAACTGCCTTTTAGAGAGGCTAATGTTGTTTTCCTATTGTAGTTGGAGCCTGGATCTTAAAATTGTGTCATCTGGAAAGTGATATTTGAAAGGGTTTAGGCCCTCACTTTATTCTAGGAGCAAGCCTTTTAGTCATATTCATAAATTTTCTAGGCAAAAAGTATTCATTTGCTTTATTCTCAAATAACTCCTGGGAAAGCCCCAAGTGAGGAAAATGATCCAAATGCAGATGGTTAAGATGATGGTTCGAAGTACCAACTTTAAATCATTCTCCATAGATTTAATTGTATCAGGGCATCCCTGCATGAATTTTTATAATGGTAACTTGCAGTCAGTTTAAAGAGGCTAGTGTAGAAAACGAAAAATGGGGTTTTCTAGGCTTAATGAAGAAAGATCATGGGAAAGGGGCTTCCGCTATGCAAAATGATCTGATCTCTGCAATGTGGTATCAGGCAGGAAATTAGCGGAGAGTTACGCAAGGAATGAGCACTTACAGGGACATGGCAATTAGACTCTAGGAACAATGATGTCCGATATCTCACATAAGGTCTTCACTTCTGAGCTGTAAGATTCTTATGTTAATTCAGGCCTCAGTTAAACCAAACAAACTAACAAAGATTTAAACTATAGACTTGTGTTGACTGTGCTTTGGGGTAATCAACAGAGAGAAACTGTGTGCATGTCTGAAAAAGCAGCTGTGAACTAGCTAGAAGTGATGAGAAGAGAATCTCCGGACAAGGCCCATGGTAAAAGACAACCAAAATAAATCTGTGAAAAACATCAGTGGTCTTGTGCGATTCTCAGAAATGATAATAGAAAACAAATTCCCCATAGAGAATGTAGAGTCTGTGAAGTCATTTCCTATGAGATTTAGATTGTTTAGTTAGACATTAAATAGACAGGTAACCCCTGGGGGCTGGAAAACTCAGGGGCATTGGAGTTTACTCCCATTTGGATCTCTGAGCCTGTTACTCACAAGAGAATATAGGCTGTAAAATAATTGAAACACATTATTCATTGAAGGAAAAATGTTGACAAGCTAGGAGTTTTTGATAGACACTGTTGTCTATCCCAGATCCTTTCTCTTCTTCTTCTTTCCTAACTGACCCTAAATATTTTCTTGGGCAGTATTATGCCCAGCAGAAAAACCAAGTTTCCCAAGCTCTCAAGGAAGCCATGTGGCATATAGGTTAAAGATATGAGATGGCACTTGTGGGAAACTCCTTAAGTGAGGGACACTCACAGCATGCACTATTTTGCATTTTCCCCTTTGCCTTTGCTCTTCCACTTTTAAAATATCTGTAGGGACAGATACCTGGGGATATAGCAGACACCTTGCAATCGTGAAGATGGCATCTGCTCATTAAGCGTGGAGAAACAGAAGAAGAACAGGAGTCTTGTTCCTTATAGTGTTATGGAGCAGCCAGGCAAACTTTGGACTTCCAACTTCTGGCCATCTCATTGTGTAAGAAAAATAAACTTGTGCTGGGAGCAGTGGCTCACACCTGTAATCCCAGCACTTTGGGAGGCTGAGGCAGGTGGATCACTTAAGGTCAGGAGTTCAAGACCAGCCTGACCAACATGGTGAAACCCATCTCTACTAAAAATACAAAATTAGCCAGTCATGGTGGCTGGTGCCTGTAACCCCAGCTACTTGGGAGGCTGAGGCAGGAGAATTGCTTGAACCTGGGAAGTGGAGGTTGCAATGAGCTAAGATTGCGCCACTGCACTCTAGTCTGGGCAACAAGAGCAACACTCCATCTCAAAAAAAAAAAAAAAAAAAAAAAAAAGGGAAAGAAAGAGAAATAAACTTTTTTCCTACTCAATTAAGACATTATTTGTGTTTCTGTTATATAAAGCTAAACAGAATCCTAATGTTATAATTTTTACTTCAGTGATTTTTTTTTTTTTAATCCTCAAACTTCTACTTATTGTTTCCTTTTCTTTTATTTCCAAAGGGAGTGATCCTGGTCTGGCATTTCTGATGTCTGCATTTAAAGTTGCCATCTAAGTCATGAATCTGTTTTCTGCTACTATCACAGAATACCACAAACTGGGTAACTTAAAAACAATAAAAGTTTATTTGGCTCATGGTTCTGGAGGCTGGGAAGCAGGGCACTGGCATCTGGTTAGGACCTCATCCCATGGTGACAAAGGACAAGCAATCATGAGAAACAGAGAGAAAAAGAAGTAGGCAGACCCCTGCTATAATTAACCCACTCCTGAAATGAGAGCATTGACCATCTCATGAGAGCTCTGCCTCTTAAATGTCCCATCTCTCAACACCATCACGGTGGCAGTTAATTTCAACAAGCGTTATTAAAGGGGGATGTTTAAACCATAGTAATCATGATAGAAGAATTTTTTGTCTGTCTTTATTATACATATGCAGCCCCCTTGTTAGTAACGGTAAGATGGCCCCCTGGGTTTTAGCAGGGCCATGGGGATAAAACCAAGGAGACTTGCCTACCTGAGAACTGTGTCCTGCAAGCTAATTTCATTAGCCTTGTTGCTTGACTTTACGAAATGACTGGTCCAAGATGAAATTCTACTAGTTTTTCTTCCTAATTATGTTTATATATTAGCTGTTTTACCACCCTTTCAAAGTCGTAAGTTTCTGACTCTGTAATCTGATTTCAAAGTCCTGAATTCAGTTACCTCCAAGTAGTTGTACTTACAATATCAAAAATTTGTTATTTTCTAAGTAGATGCTATGAAACCTTTGAATTCATTTTTTGGCTGTTACTGTCTTTATGCTGATGGAGTGTGTTAATGAGCAGAAATGGAGGTGAAATAAGATTAAACCCATGATAACCTGAACTAAGCCCACCTTTAAATTTTCAAATGTGGGGAACAACTGGATTGTCCAACAGGCTCATCAATCCAGTTTTGTTCTATGTCACCACAAGAGATTCTTGAGGAAACTGGGTGAGCGTTGATTATTGTTTGAGAATTTGATCTCTCCAGGACATAACCTTTTTAAGAACACCATCCTTCAGCACCATTTTTATAGTCCGAGTGATGAAATACAGCTTTGCATTTTATTTTAGTATGTTATCACTGAAGCACTTTTCACTTACCTGAGTTGGGTATTAGTCTCTTTGATGGGTTGTTATCTAAATTATGTATTAGATTATGTTCCAGATTATTTTGTAATAAATTTCATTGTGTAAATTTAAGTTATACAGCATAATATTATGGGACATACAGATAGTTAAAAGGTTACTATAGTGAAGCAAATGAACATATTCATCAAAATTATTTTTCTAATAAATTTCAGTATATACATTTAAGTTATACAACATATTATGGGATATATAGACATAGATAGTAAAATGTTTACTGTGCTTAAGCAAATTAACATTCATCATCTCACATAGTTACCTAGTTATTTTTGTTTTTGTTATAAGAGCAGCTAAAATCTACCCATTTTGCATAAATCCCATTTATAGTAAACTTTTATTACCTATATTTCTCATGTTGTACATTAGTTCTCTAGACTTATTCATCCTATGTATCTGCTACTTTCTATCCTCTGACCCATGGTTCCACTTCCCCTCTCCACCTCTAATAACCACTATTTTGTTGTCTCTGTAACTTGCAATTTTCTTAAGATTTCACATATAATAGAGATCATACTATATCTCTAGCCACTCATGAAACTGAACTGGAATAATTGGGTAAATAATTATCTTAGTTTTTAATTAATCTTTCTTAAACGTATGTTTAACTCACATTTATTTCAATGTTTAACATTAGAAGTATTTGGGGTCTTTATTTAGAAGTTTGGTGATGCTTTTGTGACTAGAAATATGCCATGGGAATTTAACTCTTGTTTATATCAATTAGACTATGATAAAATTGGTTTTTTAATATATCGTTTCTTTTAAAGTCAGTTTCTAAGAACTTGTCAATAACATTAAGTGAGGACTTACTGTATTTTAAGCTGATAACAAATTAACTTATATCACACACAAAAACCTTAGACCTTTATCCCTTATGCACACAATTTACATTTTGTATGTCGTAATTTACCTCATCATATAATACTTCACAACTTATTGTTGTTTTTGACCATTTTTCTTTTTAGCTTTTGTACTTGAGGTATGTATTATTAATATACCACCATTACAGTACAGGAGTATTCTGGATCTGACTGTATATTCACTTCTTCTAGTGAGTTTTATACTGTCACATGTGTTTATGCAAGTAATTGTCATCTTTTTATTTCCCTTGAAGAACTCCCTTAAGCACTCTTGTAAAGCAGGCCTAGTAGTAATGAATTCCCTCAATTTTTGCTTGTCAATGACTTATTTTTCCTTCATTTCTGAAGAACAGATTTGCTGGGTATAGTATTCTTAGCAGACAGTAGTTTGTTTTTTTTTTTCTTTCATCACTTTGATACCATAATCCCCTTCTCCCCTGGCCTGCAAGATTTCTGCAAAGAAATTCACTGACAGTCTAGTGGGAACTGACTTGTATGTGACTAGATGCTTTTCTCTTGCTGCTTTTAAAATTCTCTTTGTCTTTGACTTTTACCAGTTTTATTATAATGTGCCTTGAAGAGGACCTATTTTGAATAAATCTATTTGGGAGGCTTAAAGCTTCATGGATTTGGATGTCTATATCTTTCCCAAGACTTGAGACATTTCCAGCAATTATTTCATTTAATAAGCTTGTGTCTCTTTCTCTGTCTCTTCTCCTTCTAGAAATACCATAGTACAAATACTTGTTCACTTAATGTCCCATAGACTCTCTTCACTCTTTTTTATTCTTTTTCCTCCCTCTTACTGGATAATTTCAAAATACCTATATTGAAGTTCACAGATTCTTTTTCCTGCTTTATCTAGTCTGTTGTTGAAGCCCTCGATTTTATTTTTTATTTTATTGATTGAAGTTTTAGGCTCTAAGATTTCTGTCTGGTTCATTTTGGTGATATCTGTCTCAGTTGAATTTATCATTTAGACAATGAATTGCTTTCTTGATTTGATTGAATTGTCTGTTTGTATTCTCTTATATCCAAGTTTCCTTATGATCATCATTTTGAATTTATTTTCAGGCAATTTTTAAGTTTTTATTTCTTTGGGATCAGTTGTTGGAGAATTACTGCGTTTCTTTTGTAGCATTATGTTCCTTTGCTTTTTCATGTTTCTTGTGTTTGTGCCTCGATATCTGTGCATCTGGTGGTGCAGTCTTCCAAATGTTACAAAGTGGTTTTCATAAAGGAAGATTTTCACCTGTAGATGAACCTGAGGGTGCACATTGGGCAGGGTGCAGTGATTTTGGTTCTGTGTGGGTGCAGTGATGGAGTCTCTATGCAGCTTCTTCAGTTGTGATCAGTGTTAGCAATGATGGGAGGTTCCTCTGTCATCTAGTTTGCAGGAGTTTGTGGCAATTATGGTGGCCACCTACGTTATGGTGGCCACCCTAGCAATGCTTTAGGGATTATTTCCTGTTCTTGTCTTTCTCATAGTGGTGAATCAGCTGAGAGAACCTCCTTGGTTCTGGGTCACATGGCTCACAGGCAGCCACAGCAGTACTGGGATCCAGGGCACAGGGGCTCAGAGCAGCTGTGAGTCTCAGTTCCTGCGGTTGGGGTCTTATAAAACTACTGTAGCACCAAGGACTTGAGGCATAGCCATTAGTGGATGCAATTCTACTAAGCTAGGATCTGTTGTTCTGAGACATACCTAGTAGCTTAGACCTAGGGGGCTGGGATATAGCTGTAGTGCTGACCTGTAAGGGCAGGGCATGGTACTCGTATGGCTCCAGGGAAGAAGTTCTCTGGAAGCTTCAGCCCTAGGGACAGCTGTAATTCATGATTCAGAAACAACAGGGCACATTAGCAGCTCAGGCTCCAAGGAATGAAGTACCATCCAGGGGTGAATCTGGGCCTGGGATAGTGGGATGTGGCAGCATGTTAGGCTCTGTGAAGCCAGCTGCAGCAGGAGCAAAGACCCAAGAATGACAAGATGCCACTGTGGCTTAGACCCTAGTGGTTAGAGAGCAGCACAGTGATGACTCCATTCTCAGGAGAAGTGGGGTGCCTCAGCAGCTTGTACTAGGGGAGCTAGTCCAGTTCTAGGAGGCAGGGTGCTGCAGTTGTTTGTTCTGGAGGGTGGGTGGCACAGTTCAGCCAAGATTCTAATTCCCTGGAATGCAAGGCACTGCATGTGATTGGATCCAGAAAGTAGTGCTACATGGGCCAGTGGAGCTTCTGGATTCTTATGGTTTGAAGATGGTGACTGTCTGGTGTGTAGGAGGCATGAGGTCCCTGGGAATAGGGGTGCTGCCTCAGCTATGACACTGGAGGCATGACTGCTCTGGTAGTTTGAGGCTCTGTGTGCATGGGGGTAGGGCACATAAAGGGAGGGTCCACCAGTGACTGGGATGATGGGGAGGGACTGGCTCTGTGGAAGTTTAACCTTAGGGAGTTGGCGATAACTTGGTCTTGGGATGATGCACTGTCAGTGAGCATAATGCAATGGAAGCTGAGCCTCAGGGATGGAGGGATGCAAGGGCTACTTGTCCCTGAAGCAGGATGCACTCTAGCAGTGGCTCCAGTTCCAAAATGACACAGAGCAGTAGCAGCACTGACTACACAAGGGGAGACACAGCATTACTGGCTCCTTCTCAGAGGGTAGCTTGGCATGTAGACTCTGGGGAACTCCCTCAGCTGGGCTCCAACCTGTGAGAACTGCAGGTGTCTGCAGCAGTGGTAGGGGCTTCTGGGGTCCTCTTGCTTACCTTTTCTCCACGGACAGAAGTCCCTCCTGGTGCTGAGCTGATCTCAACCAGAGCAGTGCGTGGCGAAAGCAAGTTGTTTCCTGCCCTTCTCTATGCAGCATTCTAGATTTCTTGTTCTACAGGATTTCTGCTGCTGCTTTGCTATTATTTGGTACTCCTTTAGTTATGCTGGGCAAAATGTAGTTGTTTATTCATTGTTTTGGGTTATTTCATATGGGAGAAGAGCACTAGAAGCTTCTAGTCAGCCCTTGTGCAGACATCACTGTCAATTCCGAATCTTTTGTGTAAGTATTTGATGACTGAATGCAATGAGATCATGTAATTATTAAATATAAGTTTGTGAAAGTGAGCACTATGATTTCTGTTTATCACTCAATTGTTCTTTTTATCTTCTATGGATAATCAAGACTGCCTGAGAGACAGGTTCATCTCTCCTCTTATCTCCCTAAACTGTTCCCCTCTTATTAACTCAATAATCCTTACATCTCCCTATAATAACCTACCATCTGCTTCTAGTTTTGGCCTCTTTCTAAAACTAAGTTGAAAATAATATCTGATTTCTCATACTTTTATTGTTGATAATAGATGAGTATGCCACCTTTTTTGTGAGAATAAGATATTGTGCTGAGAGCATGGTTTGTAAACAGGTATGATGAAGTCTCTCTATGTAACTGATTTGCAGTTTAATTAAAGAGAAGGGATGACTATAACAGTGGAACAGAATAAGTGACAAGTTGTATGTAGCCTTCTTCCCAACATGACATTCTCCATGTGGAGTTTGAGGGTTCAGATAAGGTAAGACTTAGATATGCTTTGCAGGAAGGATATAAGTACACCACTAGTAGGTGTGATGGTACTTTAATAGTAATAACAATAATGATAGCTAGCATTGATTATTTTCTATGTGCAAGGCATTATATTAAGCATTCCATGACAATTATCCTATTAAATCTTCATCACATCTCTATGGTTTAAAATGAACTTTTATTATTACCCCCATTTTAGAGAGGAAAATATTGAGAGTTAGAGATGTATATAACCTTCCCATGATTACTTAGCTAATAAGTGGTGAAGATGAAATGGATATAAGCCCAAGATAATATGACCCCTAGATCTGTCTTAGTTGTAGGCAGGAGGACCTGCAAAGATAAATATGTCTTATTTGGATCCACTTACCATAATTTAGAATTGTTAGCTTTTAAATTATGCTCAAATTAGTGAGCAAATTTCCCTGGATTTCAGTATGATGGCTTTAAAATCAAGGAACTGTATATTTGGGTTTACTTAATGGGCTGATAAACTGCCAGGATTGTGAATTCATTGTTAAACATTAGCCTGGAAGTGAAAGATAAGAATGCACATGCTTTGTCTACAGATGGAGCAAGTTGTCATTCAAAGCTACAAAATATAGCTAAGGAGTTTAAGAACTGAGGGGAACATAAGTTCAAGACCCAAGAGGAGAACATGAGACCAGACAATATGCCAATTAATGGAATTAAACTGAAAAGATTTAAAATGAGGTCCCCTCAGGAGACAATGTAAAAGAAAAGGCAGTTAATTCAATAAGGACAAAAGGATAAGCGAGCTAACTGTGAGAGGATCAGAATATTTAAAGTTGATAGCGTCTTAAGAATTAAAGAACATTGGCTTGTGACTGCTGTGAATTTATTATGCCCCAGTAGTTCGGTCTAATTTGGTCCCCTTCATCCTCTGAACAAATATGCTCATCCTGAGATTCCAGGACAAAAGAAATAATCCTTTTCATTGCAGTCAAGCTATAAAAGTGATTATGATCAGCAGCCATTCACAGAGGAATAAATAAAGGAACCATCCATCATGCTAGTAAAGTTTTCTGTCCATCTGCCATGTTGCATTTCAAAGACTGTTTCACCACATTTTGGTTGTTTTCAAAGATATACTTTAAAAAAAATAAATTTTATATTTGAAAACTCCCCAGGACAGTGAGAGTTTAAGTGTACAAATGTAATTTATCTTGTGCTAAGCAGGTTTTAAAGTACCGAAGGCATGGTAGGGGGTAGATAATAGGGTGCAATAAAGTGGATCTGTATGTCTCTGTAGCAAATAACTGAAAATATGAATTTAAGGAATTCTGTTATGGAATATATTCTCTAGAAAAGCAGTTGTGCAGTGCCGTTATTCAACCATGTATCAACAAATGTGCCTCTAAAGACCAACATCTAAAGACCACAGCAGGGAGTAGGTTTAAAGTGTTACACCAAGGCATCCAATCCTTTTAACCCAACTTTGGCAAATGCAAATGGGGAGCGACAGCATTGCCAAAGACATGCAATCAGTAGCAGCAAATAGTATCTGAGGACAGAGGTATATAAACTTGAGGAACCATTTATGGGCTAGAATGGTTTTTGTCAATGGGTGTCAATGAGGCCGAAACAAGCACCATCATATTATGGAGCTTTCTCATGTGATATTTATACCTGGAGACTATCTCACTTTATCATTGTTCTGTAGCTAATAAGTCACATTGTTTTATCTTTTATGAAACCCTGGTTTACACAGATTTTATCATCTGAAAAATTCAGTATAAAACCATTACAACTTAGAGTATTTGGGGTGGATATTTTCTGGGGGGAGCTGTGAATGACCTAGATTATTTATCAAATCAACTCTACGTTTAAAATATTTGGGCAGGGTGGGGGTTCTCCTTCACTAAGCCTATGTATATGTACTATATAACTAAAATTAGTTTCTTAAAGGTAGCAACAAAAAATGCTGTTAGTTCATAATGAAGTATAGTAGTGCTTTACACCCTGTAGTAATTCTCTGTTGTAAAGCATTTCTTAACATATTTGGTTCAAAGTGGGGTTGGAGGATGGAGATTCTGCTCTATTAAACAGGCATTCCTGTGTCCCTTGTCTTTTGCTAGCTGTAGTTTAAGAAACTCAACATTCAGCTTACTGGTGCAAATATGTCATGACAGAATTTCTGCAACCCATCCATACTAATGAATTGTAGCACTTAACTAAGAATAAAAAAGGATACTAGTGGGGCTCCTGGAATTCCTAAGAGCTTCTTAAAGAGGCCCGTCTCAGGACACAGTAAGTCTGACATTGCCATAGATTTGCTCTCCTAGAACTTTTAATATACTTTTAATAAAAGTTATAAATATATACACAAAAGGCCAAGGATGAGAAGCTATAGGTAAACTTCCATAAACTATACCTGAAATTTGAATACACATTTGAAACGCATTTATGTTTGACATACAGCTCACTACTTTATGGCACAATCCATAGGTGAATGTCACTTTTCATATTACTTAATATTTGTTCCATTTCATGGATGGCACCAGATTAAGAATAGGACCTTTTTATAATATTGATCTATGGCAATATTTAGTCCAACACTTCTCTGCAATTCAGTGTCATGGCAGAAATGGATAATTAAAATAATCTTTATATTTGTGGAGGATAGATAGTAGGTACAAAAGAAAGAAAAAGTTAGAAGACATGATTCTTAAGAAGCCATAATACGCAGATATGGTCCCCTATGCTAAGTGCCAATAGAGAAGTAGGTGGAGAGGGAACTAACAATTTTATGAAGGCTTTAGACTTTAACTCAATGATCTTTTCACGGGGTGGGCTAGAATGTACCAGGAACCTTATAGATTTTAGGTAATTTAATTCCTAGTACAAATAATAGAAGTTCTAAAAGTGAGTGTTGAGAAGATAGAAAATTATTGTGGGTTTGATTATTTGAAGAAGGTTTCATGGGGTAGCTGACCCTACAAATAGGTCTTACGAGACAAGACAGAATTAGTTGACGTTGGAAAAATGTGTGTGGTGGTTGTAGGGGAAGAAGTCATTTGAGATAGATTGATATAAGTAAGGCTAGGTGGGAGGAATTGGTGAACAGTATTTGGGGAATAAGGATTGTGACAGTTTTACTGTGCTTATCATTTGTCATTCCAGTGGCACTTCATTGATCCAAAGCCTATCAATAATTCATCTGACCTGTTTACTTTGATAGCCACAGAAAAACCTAAAGAGAGATCATTTCATTTTTTTGAGATTAATGGAATCCAACAAATGATCATTCAACAGAGCTATGGCAGCTCCTTGTTCTGCAAATTGCAAATGTTGCAGCAAAGATATTCGGCCATTGTATGGTCAGTATTGAAAGGTCAGTGTTCTCTTTTTATATTTAGAGCAGCCAAGGCTGCTTTAATTCCAGAGAAGGTGTCTAACTTATATTGTACCATGATTTGTTTAGTCAGCAAGAAATTATCTTCTAATATAGTTCTGAGATTGCTGACTGTGAAATCTATTCAACTGTAAAGACGCTACTGCTCCTTCAGCCAAAGAGAATTCTGTGCCATCCAATCACGTGCTTGAGAAAGTCGCTAGTCTCCCTATGAAGCACTCTTGAGCACCACGAGTGACGTGATCAGGCCAGGAGGAAAAGAAAGATCATTCTATAAAAAATGGATATCAGAAAATTCAGACAAAGGGATCTGCAGCTTTTGTTTCTTCTCTTTTTGTTGTTGGAAATGAGGCCAGCATATGGCTGCATGGCATTGTTAAAGTGATGTAGAAGACCTGAGCTTTTCCAGTTTAGCACTGCAAATCTAGAATTTACAAATGCACCCTAAGTTTCTTCAGATTTTATTGTGGGTTTGATTATTTGGAGGAAATAAAGTAACTCTAGTCCCTAATTCAGAAGATGTTCTGGGCCCTTTCCTAAGAAATGTTAAGAATGCTTGGGGAGTACCTCATGCAAACTGGGTGTCACTTGTCACCTCTCCCTCCAGACTGCCACCCGGGCA
Organism: Macaca thibetana thibetana; assembly: GCF_024542745.1. Lineage (NCBI taxonomy): Eukaryota > Metazoa > Chordata > Mammalia > Primates > Cercopithecidae > Macaca > Macaca thibetana. Next base: position 53,203,689 of record NC_065595.1, read on the forward strand.
TCTTCTTTCATTTCTTCCTGCTGTCTCCTGAACTGCTTCCTGTATTGCATGACTTTCCTTGGTCTGCTTTGCCCTACCTGCAGAGCTCCAGCTTACATTTCCCTAAGCCCCACTGAATTTAGACTTTTGTGTTCAAAAAGCTTTATAAGTGACTTGAGACTATCATAAGAGAATTAACAAAAAGGCACAAGTCAGAATTCAGCTGCTCCTAGAGGGCCCCTAACCCATGCTTTGTCAAAGATGGAGAGATGTCATGCTAACTGTCTCTCTTGGGCCTCAGCATATTGGCACATTGCAGAGCCCCTCTCCTGCTTAGGTACACATGGTTTCTCTTTTCTTCTCACTTCTTAGTCTTTGGGCCCACCAGCAACAACTCCAAACTTTTCACATACCTTAGGAATTTCTGCAGAAATTCAACCCCAATCCTTACCGTGCAAGAGACTTCTTTCACTATTTCTAGATAAATTCCTTTTAGTTATTTCCATCTCTTCCTCCGTCCAAAGTTTGGGGCCAAACAGCCCTGAAAGTATAATTCTTCTCCCCAAAATGCTGCCTCTGTGAGCTGAAGTGCAGAAATAGCTATTGGCATCTGTTGTCCAAAAGATCACCAGGATGGCTAAACAGTAGAAGAGAGCTTTATTGGTGAGAATGGTTTCCAAGCTGGGAAAAGAAAGTCTCCAGTGTGGAACAAAGGTGCTCTCTCTTTGATAAGGGGAAGGACAGATTGGGTTTTATGCCTTACAGGGTCTGTGTCATACATATTCAGCATGTTTGGGGAAAAAGCTATACATATTTATGAGGGGAGCTGAGCGCATGCATAATAGGTAAACATACATGTGACATATGTAACATACATCACGTGTTCACTTTACGGTGGGGTTTTAGCATTAAAATGAGGTGTGGTTTGTCTCTTTACATCAAAAGGTGAACCATAAGACAGACTATCTGTGCACACGGCCAGGCACGGTGGTTCACACCAGTAATTGCAGCACTTTGGGAGGCTGAGGTAGGTGGTTCACTTGAGCTCAGTTCGAGACCAGCCTGGCCAACATGGTGAAACTCAATCTCTACTAAAAATACAAAAATTAGCGGGGCGTGGTGGCGGGTGTAATCCCTGCTACTCTGGAGGCTGAGGCAGGAGAATCATTTGAACCCAGGAGACGGAGGTTGCAAACCACCACCCCCCAAAATAAAAATCTTAGTTTTTATCCTAAAATGACTAACCTAAAAACAAAATAATATATGTATTTGGGAAAAGACAAAAAATTTTCAATTTTCTCTGTTATTATTACCTATATCATTGGTATTGATTCTTTTCTAAGTTTACTGCTTTCTAACTACATTTGTTACATTTAGTGATGAACATTGTAAAACTTCACATATGGGCATCAAGTCCAATAAATGATGTTATTTTGGTGATCTTGGGAGTAAGAAATCTCCCCCACTCCTTGTTTTTATAGCTGACCTTTTCGGAAAGAAATCCCTCTTGGAAAGTCCCACTTTAATTTGTTATATTTTTCAAACTAGACTGTCACATATGCTCTAATGACACAGTATTTCTTAAAGCCCCAGAATGAAACCAACACCATCTCTGTGATTTTTAACATTCCTCGTGTGGTCTTATACATTGAGTACAATCTTCATTAATAATATACTGTTTTGTACCTGTTTTCCTTTTAAGGGGGTTTGTACAATCAGGATGGATCTCTTGCTACGCATATCAATAAAAAACATCTTGGAAATTGCTCCATTAGATATTATTTCAATGGAAAAGATCTCCTTGGTGAGGAAGGTTAAATGAAATTCACAGAGAAGTTCTTTTGTGACTCCTAATATTGGGCTCAGTGGAGTTAAACACTTCGGTTACTTCATGAGAGCATTTAGTTTAGTGCTGAGCTGAAGTAAAGAAGTATGAAGCTTGGAAGATATACTTCTTCATTTATTTTGCATTTGTAGTATCCTCCCACACTGATAGTAGGGACAACTGGATGCAAGTCTGTTTCTGCCCCAAATCATTGACCTATCATTTGTCTTTTAATGTCTCTAATCCTTGGCACACATTTATAAAAGATGGATTATGCTTGTGGATGCTTAAAATTCTGTCTAGTCGCAAATCATATATATGATAATGGACTGTTATCCAGCATATATAAAGAGCTCTTATAACTCAATAACAAAATAAGAGGCGAAGAGGAAGGGCAGAGGGAAGGGGCGAGGCACACCCAGCTCCTGGAAGGCAAGTATAATCATAGCAACCCTGAACAGGCTGTGGCAGGATCCCAGTCCCTTGCTGATCTGTGAGACATCAAACTTTGGGCACAACTAGTCACAAACGCAGCATTTCACGGAGACACTGTCACAATCACAAGGTTCCTGCTATCCGAATACAAATAGTGATGAAGGTAACACTGCTGCTTTGCTGCCAAACAGCATCTGCCATCATATTTCTTCTATCTCCAATTATAAAAGAGGTACATGCACTTAAAAAAAAAAAAAAAAGACAAAGCATAAAGGTCTTTATAAACCGAAAATCTCCTCTTTCATCCGCTTCTCTCTACATTCACTTCTGTCTTGGAACTATTGTTAACAGGGAAATTAATCTCATATTGCATAAAGTCACTTACGAAGAAATTGGACTTCAAGATCATCCATTTTACTATTCTTGAAGAAAAAATCATGAAATTTAGGGCTGGGCCTGATGGGATTTGTAGTGGTCCTCTCTCTCACCTCGAAAGCTACCACTGCCTCCAGATGCTCTTAAGATGGTGACCTCTCTGCATTTCACACCTACAGCAGGAAGAATTGGGAAGAAGCAGACTTCCCCGTTCTGTGCTAGACATGTCTTGCAGAAAACGCAGATATCCAAATAACCAAGGAAAAGGGTGGGAAGGAATGCAAAAGCTGTGCCAAACCATTCAGTGTTTGGCTGGTGCCCTGGGGTTCACATGCATTTCAAGAAGACTGAAGGGTACCAAAGCTGCAGCAAATTAACTAATTTCTGTCAGACCTGCCTCTTAGTGGCAGAGTATGGCCCACCCATCCAGGTTCATGATGCAGGACTATCCTTAAAAGATGACATGCCAAAGTTGGAGGTCAGCAAAAGTACTCCATTCAGAATACGGAAAGAGAGGTTTCCAACTCTGATGGAACACAGCCGGTTGGTCTGCTGGGGAAAGCCACATCTAGCAATGATATGCTGAACAAACTGGCCCAGGCCATATCCTACCACCTAAGAAATAAGGCCCACATTTGCTCCTTCTGGATAAAAGGAGAGAGTGAGAGAAGAGAGGAGCGTCCATATAGACATGAGAGGCCTACACATCCAGATAATACCCTTGCTGATAAGAATATTAAAGACCAGTATTACAGAATCAATGACCCTGGAGCTGGAGCATAGAAGCTACTAAGGCAGACTTTAAAAATGTGACATCTAGATCCACCAGAGGATAAGGCTATCACCTCACTATATGTTGATGGTCTGGAGGGTATTATTTCTGAGACCAAGCTAACAAATCATCTCTACCTATGTGGAGAGATCTGGACGATCACTGTGCAGAGACAGCAGTGTGCTTTTATTTTTATGTAATTATTTTTATTTTATTTTTTTTCTTGAGACAGAGTTTCACTCTTTGTTGCCCAGGCTGCAGTACAGTGGCATGATCTTGGCTCACTGCAACCTCTGCCTCCCAGGTTCAAGCGATTCTCCCGCCTCAGCCTCTCAAGTAGCTGGGGTTACAGGCATATGCCACCATGCCCAGCTAATTTTGTATTTTTAGTAGAGGTGGGATTGCACCATGTTGGTCAGGCTGGTCTCGAACTCCTGACCTCAGGTGATCTGCCCGCCTCGGCCTCCCACGGTGCTGGGATTACAGGCATGAGCCACCACGCCTGGCCAGCAGTGTGCTGCTTTTCCACAGGGCAGGCTGCAGAAGTGGCTGCTGAGAAGTCAATTTAATAAACTGACTGTCAGTGGCTGCAGACTCAGTGTAAAATGGGGAAAATCCCAAGCAGCCAGAGGAAAAGAAAAAAAGGACAGAACCACAGACTCTGGGATCCAGCTAGAGCTCATTCCAGCTCTGCTAGGAGCTCCTTCTCCTCCTGCAGCAGCAGAAGATGCATCTGCCAACTCCTTCCACCTACTCTCAAGTGGCCCTCCAGCTATGGTGAACATTGCTCCACCTCCACCCCCAGGATTCGGGCTACACATATCCCACCCAACTGGACCACCTGCTCATTTCAGCAAGACTCCAGGATCAATCTACTGTCTCAGGACCACCCGAAGATGGGAGCTCACACCAGAAAACACAGCACTTCTGGCACGTTATCACCGCTCGGGACCTCTGTGAGAAAAAGGGGGCACTTAAAAATCTCAATCAATGAATCTCGGAATGAATATACTTTTTTATTTCTTTGTAGCTTCCATGGCATCTGAATGTGTTAAGATGTGTGCAGGTAAGAAATGAGAGTCATGCTTTTCTATGCATATTCAAAGCATCGGTGGACCTCAAATAAACTGCCATCAAAACATCTGGCTGCTATGATAGCCTGACTAATAACACCTACTCCCTGTTCCCCCCACCTCTGTGGTCAGCAAAGGGCTGGGTGAATTGAATGATCCAACAGAGTTCCCATCCCATGTACACGTTCATTTTGTCTCTTTTTAAGGGGGATCGGGGAATTCATCTGCAGTAAAAAAGCTTTTAAACATTCATAATAATAATAAAATGAGAACCTAATTTTAAAATGGGCAAAGTATCTGAATAGATATATCTCAAAGAATACATACAAATGATAAAATATGTATCGCTAATAGTGCTCAACATTTTCAGTCACTAGGGAAATGCAAATCCAAATTACAATGAGATACCACTTCACATCCCCTAGGATGGCTATAATCAAAAAGACAAACAATAGCAAGTGCTGACCAGGACATGAAGAAATTGGAATTCTTGTACAATTGCTAGTGAGAATGTAAATTTGCAGCCAGTTCAGAAACAGTTTTGCAACGTCTCAAAATGTTAAACCTGAAGTTATCACATGACCTAACAATTCAATTTCTGTGTATATATACCCAAGGGAACGGAAAGCACACAGCCATACAAATGCTTGGACATGAGTGTTCAGAGCAGCATTATTCTTAATAGCCAAACGTGGAAGCAAGTCAATTATTCATATTCATAAGTGGATGAACAAAATGTGATATATCCAGAAAATGAAATCCTATTCACCTATGAAAAGGAATGAAGTACTGATGCATGTGAAAATATGGATGAACCTTGAAAACACTATGCTAAGTCAAAGAAGCCAGTCACAACTTGTATGATTATATTTATATAAAATATCCAGAATAGGTAAATCAATTAAGGCAGAAATTAGATTAGTCATTGCCTGGGTCTGGGTAGAAGAGTAGGAGGGTAGGTTTGGGAATGATTGTTAATGAGCATTAAGTTTCTTTTGAAGTGGGTAAAATGTTCTAAAACTGATTTTTTAACTACTGTTCTTTTGACAGTTCTTTTCATATTCTAGATACAATTCCTATGTCAGATAGGTTGTTTGCAAATATTTTCACCCAGTTTGTAGCTTGTTTTTATTTATCTGCTTATCAGGGTCTATGTGGAGCAATAGTTTTTAATTTTAATGAGATTTACTTTATCAATTTATCAGTTTTTGCTTTTATGAATTATGCTTTTGGTGTCAAGTTTAAGAACTCTGACTAGCTTAGTCCTGAAGCATTTTCCTATATTTTTTTCTAAAACTATTATAATGTTATGTTTTACATTGGGTATGTCATCCATTTTGAGTTAATTTTCGTATAAGAAAGTGAGGTTTAGGTCAAAATTCATTTTCTTTTTGCCTGCCTGTAATAGCTCAAGCATCATTTGTTAAAAAGACTATCCCCCATTGAATTGCTTTTGCACCTTTGTCGAAAATCTAAAGTAACTTCAGCATATTGGTATAGGTCTATTTCTGAGTTTTCTTTTCTCATCTGTTGATCAGTGTGTCTATGATAGGTGTTGATTTTACTGTAGCTATACATAAGCCTTTTCATCAGGTAGAGTTATATTTACCACTGTATTCTCTTTTTCCAAAATTATTTTAGCTATTCTAGCTCCGGTGCCTTTATATATAAATTTTAGACTAAGATTGTTGTGTTGTGCCAAAAACCACCAGTTTCAAATTTAATAGGTATTTCATTCAACCTATAGATCAACTTTGGGACAATTGGTACCTTTACTATGTTAATTTGTCCATTCCATTAACTTTGTATGAGTTTCTATTTATTTAGATCTTTGATTTGTTTCATTTGCATTTTGTAATTTTTGGAATTCAGATTTTGTATATGTTCTATTAGATTTACATCAAATATTTTATTTTAGAGCAATTATAAATCATACTATATTTTAAATGTCCAAATGTTCATTGCTAGTTTACAGAAATGCTATTAATTTTTTTTAGGATGAACTTCTATCCTTTGCTTTTGGTGAACTCATCGGTTCTAAGAGGTGTTTTGTAGATTCCTTGGGATTTCCTACATAGACAATCATGTCATCTGCAAATAACAACAGTTTTGTTTCTTCCTTCTCAATATGGATGCCTTTTTCTTTTCTTTTCTCTCTTTTTTTTCCTTATTGTGCTGTCTACAACTTCCAATACTTAGAATGATGAGAGCAGACATTCTTCCATTCTACCTACCTAATTTTAAGGAAAAAACCATTCAGTCTTTTACCATTAAGTATGATGTTCGCTGCAGGGTTTTTGTATAGGGTTTTTTTCAACTTAAAAATGTTTCCCTCTATTTCTAGTTTTCTGAGAGCTTTTATCATGAAGGAGTGCTGGATTTTGTCAAATGCTTTTTCTGCATCAGTTGATATGATTACATGATTTATGATTTTTTCTTTAGCCTGTTGATATGGTGGATTAGATTAATTGATTTTTTAATGTTGAATCAGCTTTGCATACCTAGAATAAATCCCACTTGATCTTTGTGTATAATTATTTTTATATATTGCTGGATTTGATTTGCTAATATTTACTTGAGAATCTAAATTCATGAGAGATACTCATTTGTAGCCATCTTTCTTTTTTCCTTTATTACTTTTTTAAAGCTATCTTTACCTGATTGTCTAATTTTAGTATCAGCAAAATGTTAGCCTCACAAAATGAGTTGGGAAGTGTTTAGTCCACTTCTATTTCTGGGAGAGAGTGTATAAAATTTATGTTAATGCCTCTTTAAATGTTTAGCAGAATTATCAAGTGGTGCCATCTGGGCCTGGAAATTCCTTTTTAGGTGCTTTTTAATTTTAAATTTAATCTTCAATGGTTGTAGGGTCATTCATGTTATCAATTTCACTTTGATTGTCTTGGTATGGTCATTTATACAATGATCATGATATATACATTTCAGTACAGTTTCTACTCAGTTTCCCTACAGAGGCCTTTTTACCTTTAGATCTAACACACAGTTGTTAGGGTTCCCTAGGTCCAGGAATCCAGGTACAAAGAAAGCACTTACAGCCATTGTTTTCTGCTTCCGTGGCCCTCTGGTGAACTTTGCACTACTCACTCGTTCCAGTATGAGGTGTATAGGCATGATGGCCATAGTTTTCAAATCTCTGTACCAGTAGGCACAGTTGGCCTTTAGAGCCTTTTTTCTTTCAAATTTTCAGATGTCTCAGAAATCTTTTTATGCAACTTTAATGTGTTATAACTTCATAGAACATAGTAGACTGCAAAACAAGTAATGGGAGATATCTCAGGCAGCGCTTTTACATTGGTCTGTAAGGAGCTATTTTCCCTAAATTAAGGGAATCCTTAAAAAATTATAGCAGATCAGCATGAATATGTGCACCAGTGTTCAGACTGATACAAATAGTGCGTTTTGAAAGACTGTTTGAAATGAATTTGAAGGACATTTCATATCCATGCTCAACTGTAGGCATAAATCACATTTTAAAAATAAATATATTAAAATTTTGTTCTCTACTATGTCATTAATAATGCACTTTCAGCTGGTTTAGCCACCAAGTGCTAACCGCATTTTGTTCCACAAAAAATAGCAACTTTTTTCAACATGAATTATTTTTAATATAAATATCAAAGATTTTAAAAATATACTATTATAGACCAAGAAATAAGAATGCATTTCACTAACCCTCTTGTATCTAATACGTAAGAATGTCCAAAATGGTGACTCTGCCACAAAAACGACTCCAAATATTTGCCTGTGGAAAATATGATTTCAGAGACTGAGAATCATAGTAACACGCAAATTTCCAATAGGTTCATGGGCGTTCCCTACTCCGCATACGTATTAGGCCATCCTCACAGTACACTGTTTGGCCACCTGCAGTGTCTCCAGCTCTGGTTCTTTATCTTGCCACAGAGTGTAAGGAATCGGATCCATAAAGAGAGAATTGCAAAAAAAAAGATATTGCATGTAATATCTTTGTGAGTTGAAAATGATTAAGACAGCATAAAGTATTCCCTCTTTAAGAGATGTTTACATTTTAAGACAGAGCAAAGTGTCCATTTGGTATAACCAAAAAATAAAGGAATATACTTTTGACATTTTAAACATCAGATAAGTAGGTCACTGTTACAGCAAAGGAACCCTCCAGTGGGTTTGAAATGATATGTATGACTTCCCCCACACAAGGCCAGCCCTAACCCTTCACCACTATGAATGGACTAATCATTTTTGCACCAACGATCCTGGGAAATATACCTTACTAAAATCAAAACACCAAACTACATAGAGTTTAATCCACCATGATAGTGAAGAATCATCATTAGCGTTTAGGCAAACAACCAGTTTTTGCTTACTGTTAGAATGGTTTAAAACTGCTTATGGTAAGGATAGTTCAATTTTATCCATTTTGTTGGTATGTTGCGAAGAGCTAAGAAAATTGTTTTTTCTACTCCTCAGGCTATGTCCTCTGCCCGTGGTTTGAAGTAAGACTTCCTCCTCTGGCATTGTTAGAAATTATATTCAGAATAGGGGACAAACTACTCGGGCTCTCTTTCTATGTCAGGGGTTTACCATCTGAAAAAGCAGCATTGAAATGATTTAATGGGCTCTCATTTTTCCCAACAGTCAGCCCTCTACAAAGTCAGGATTCATTCCTTCCTTGGGGGTTTGCATGGCTTTTGGCCGTGGATCTGGCTCCTAGGAACTTGTCCAACGTGATTCATGGTGTTTAGTTATGCAGCTCTCATAATTGGGTGATTCCTTTCTCCAGATGCACATGTAACTCCCATTAGTGTCACTGAGGCTAAAGCTCATATTTCAAGGGAATCTGAAATTTGACAAGGGTGAAAGGACTTTTTAGTTTTTCCTGCTTTGATTTAGGCCTTTTCTGGTGATTTTGATACCTCTGATGGTTTTTCTTTTCTTCCAATTTGTTAATATGTTACAGAAAATTAACTGTCTGGAAAACAAAGCAAGCAGGAGTTTCTCTCTCTCTCTCTCTCTCTCTCTCTCTCTCTCTCTCTCTCTCTCTCCCCTCCCCCCCCCCTTTGTCTGCCTCTCTCTCCTTCTCTCCCTCCCTCTCTCTTTCTCTTTCTCCCTCTCTGTTAGAGCATTGATTTTTTTTGAGTTAATTTCTTTCTTATTGTTCTTTAGGTCAGCATCTTCACTATTTCTTAGTTCTGTTCCTCATTCAGACTCTCACTCCTAGAGAAAATATTTCTATGATTTACAGTTTATTCTGTCCAATTTATTTTTAAATGACTCAATTCTGTCTTTTGATATAACACAAAGTTCTTAACTTAAACCTTTAGAGAGGCAGTCTATTTTATTTAGTTTATATTAGCCTCAAAACTATCAGGTAAAGGTTCAAAAAAAGTTAGTCTCAATGTCATAAAAATTTTATCTGGACTCAAAAATTAAACTGTAATTTTGACATCATTAGGTTCTCATACCTTGTGAAATCACAACTTTCAATTTAAAACAGTCAAACATATAAATTCTCTACTTTTCCAAGCCTCTTAGCTTTTAACTAAAGACATGAAAGTCACTGGAGCCCGGCTTCTTAGCCCAACTTCTATGGAATCTATATGACTTCATGGATAAACTTCAGAGGATTTGGAGAATTTCATAAAATTGTTCATTTTTGTTTTTGTGAATTTTTCCAGGGAGAAGATTCAAACCTTTCAAATGAATTCATAACCTTAAAAAATCTATTAACCATCCATTAGAAATGCATTCCAACTTTCTTAGGAAGATAGCCTCAATTCTAATTTTCCTGAAAAGTGAATGACACCTAAAGAAAGTGATGAATTTTAAAAGTTCTCTCCATCCTACCTCATGCTTTTGCCTCCTGGTGAGCTACCTCTATACCCTTTAACAGAGACCCAGCAATTACCACTTCCCTCAACTATTAGTTCATGGTTAATAGGATTCATTGGAATGTCTCCTCATGTCAAGATACCAAGACTGTAACCCCTTGTTCTTGTCTGCCAAATGATTAGAGGTTCAGCAAATTCATCGAGGCATGGCCTCGATGACCTATAACAAGGCAATCAAAGTTCACTCAATTCAGTTCACTCTGAGATGCCTTATTATAGTTTCATTATTATGCATTTAGGCAAAATAGGGTTATTTAAATACAACTTGTGCTGTGGGTGAACACAAAATTTATATAGTGAAACTAAATACTATGAATTATAGTTTTCCTTATTTTCCAAAAACTCATTACACCCATATCTCTGTCAGTTACGATCTGGTAATTTAAATTTGGGGGTCCACACTGATGGTCAGTAACAGTTCATTAGACAGCCTGACTAGGCTAGTGACTCAAGACACTGCTGATTTTCTAGGTTTTCATATGTTTCATTTGCTCTGTTATTTGTGTTTCAGAAAATTGGCAGACTCTTTGCAATTCACTTGTTATTTAATTAATCCCTTATGAAGTCAGTTTCTCTTATGAATTCTCTGAATTCTCTCTCCTTCATACTTTCCACACTTTTTTTCTTGCTCTCTACAAACTGGCTATTGTTTCCTCTAATATTTGTTCTCTGCTTCTGGACCCCAGGCCTTCAGAAGGGCTCTCAGTTGTTGGCTCTCTTTGTTTGTGTCCTTCCCAATGAACCACTGACTTCATACTTTTGAGGCTGTTATCATTCACTAGGTATTACTCACTGTAGTTCATGATTTTCCATTTTGTTGGTAACTGCTGATTGGTTCTTCCTGGTAGGATAAGCTATTTCTGTATTTCTTGCTTCTTTTAAGCACTCTGAGATCTGCAGAGCTATTATATCCTTCGAAGATATCTACCACACCTTCCAGTTCCTGTTTGTATGCGTTTGTGTATGTTTAGTCAATTCAACAGACACTAATGTGTTAGGTATTGTGCAAGCTTCAAAACATAGAAACTTATATGTGTGATATAGTTTGAATCTGTGTCCCCACCCAAATCTCATGTAGAATTGTAATCACCAGTGTTGGAGGAGGGGCCTGGTAGGAGGTGACTGAATCATGGGGGTGGATTTCTCCCCTTGCTGTTCTCGTGATAGTGAGTGAGTTCTCACGAGATCTGGTTGTTTAAAAATGTGTAGTACTTCTCCCTTTACTCTCTTCCTCCTCCTTTAGCCCTGTAAGAAGTGCCTGCTTCCCTTTCCACCATAATTGAAAGTTTCCTGAGGCCTCCCCAGCCATGCTTCCTGTACAGCCTGCAGAACCATGAGCCAACTAAACCTCCTTTCTTTATAAATTACCCAGTCCCATTCTCAGATATTTCTATATAGCAGTGCAAGAATGGACTAATACAATGTGTCGTGGTTCCTGCCCTCAAAAGGGCTTACCATTTAACTGGAGAATAACTTTGCCCTTAACCTTTTACTGAACAAGGCATTTAGATTACATTTGCACCTTCCAGCACTAGTTAATCACTTTATTTTTTTTTTCAGAGTTTTGACACTGTTTATGTTTAGTATGCCACCTGAAATTACCACCCATTATGCTTGCGATGGACGAACTTTCTTTTTTCTTCTGTGTTGCATTTTTATAGCTACAACTCTGGACACCTGTTTTCATTCCTGTTGTTTCCTCGGGGACTTATTCTTCCTGGCTTTCTTATTTTGTCAGAGTCCTGCAAGGCATTCTTCAACCTTTTTTCGCCATTTCTTCCATCAAAGACACCAGCTTGCATTTATAGCATGTGACATTGATGAGAGCCTCAGAGAGAAAAACAAGCGTAGAGCTGCGACTGCCTGTTACTGCCGTCATTCTGTTCCCCTGTGCTCATCCCTCCTGGGAAAAAAAGGAGAGACACGGTTCTTTGTAACTCCCACAGAAATTTTTCCTATAAATGTTTGAAGCAAACTGCCTTTTGGCAGTGTCTGTTTATCTCTGGGCACCTGGGACCACTCTCTTGAAATCAGTCTGGACACTAGCTTCTATTTCTTCCCATTGAGGCTTTATTATTCTGCTAAAATGATAGCCCGAATTACTAATTTATATCCTAGGTGTCTGTCTTCTTCAGATACCAAATAGACAAGGAGCTTTTGCTCAAATGTTCGAGAAACATTTATTCACCTACTGAATTAGAGTTCTCTAAAGGGACAGAACTAATGGGAAAGATGAATTTATGAAGGGGAATTTATTAGGAGAATTAACTCACACACAATCACAAGGTGAAGTCCCACAATAGGGCATCTGCAAGCTGAGAAGCCAGGAAGATAGTCTGGGTCCCAAAACCTCAAAAGTAGAGAAGCCGATAGTGCAGCCTTCAGTCTGTGGCCAAAGTCCCAAGAGCCCCTGGCAAATCACTGGGGTAAGTCCAAGAGTCCAACAGCTGAAGAACTTGGAGTCTGATGTTTGAGGGCTGGAAGCATTGAGAATGGGAGAAAGATGGAGGCCAGAAGACTCAGTCAGTCTAGTCCTTCCACATTCTTCTGCCTGCTTTTATCCTAGCCATGCTGGGATAATGAGAAGTATTTATCCTTGTTGTCACAAGGGTTAAATAAACTATAGGATGGAATGCAAAGCACTTGGCTTAAAATATAGTAGATGTTCAATAAAATATTTATTGAATGAACACATGAACAAATGTCATGAACGATAGCCTGGGGAGCCTATAACATATGGCAGTGTTTTGGGTATCACCATAATAGGGGTTTGAATCACAGCTCTCCCATTTACTACGTTTGTGATCACAGGTGAACAACTTTTCTGCTCTTCAAATTCCTTCTCTATGAAGTGGCACAATAAAACTTACTCCACAGGTATGTCAGAAGAATAGATAGAATGAGATAATGTGCATAAATCAGTTGTAATGCATAGAATACAAGGAGTATTCAACAAATAATGGTTTTGATATCATGTAGATTTTCCTAAGATTTTAAAATGTTTAAAGTGGTAAAATCTTTCAACTGGAAAACCAGGAACTCATTGTCTGTCTTCCATTGCAACAGTTCTCCAGAATATACGAGGCTAAAAGATAGTCGTGTATGTAGAATTCACAGTATTTTCAAAGGAAATTGGTTATTTTTAGGATTCACTTTTCATAATACCCCAACATCTAGTACATTTCATCTTACCTTAATATTCATTTACCCTATGGAATTTGTTTGCATTATATATGATGCTCATAATCTTGGTTAGATTTTCAAAAGTAGACATAAATTTTTGAGGAGTTAGTCTCACTTTTTCCAAACATTATAAATTCCCAAACTTATATATGGCCTTCTTCTGGGCATTTCATATTTTCCTTTCAATTTGGATTCCCTAGATTGGTATTTATACCAGAGGTGCTACTTTCCATTTAAATTATTTCTGTAAGCACTAGAACTCCATCATGTAAATCTATTATATTTCACCAACATTTCAGATCTCTCGTGTGAGCTCCATGGGTAGAAGGTGCTGTGTTATTTACTGATAAAACCCTAGACCCAGAACAATGCCAGACACGTCATAGATGGCTAAAAATATGTTTGTCGAATTAAAGAATGAACGTATTTACAGAAAAGGAATATGCTCTTATTTTTTTAGCTCTTTGCAATTATATAATACATATTTATGAACTATAGAGGTTTTCTTATACTTTTATTAAGCATTTCTAATAAGTCTTTACTAAATAATTTGCATATGTAGTTAAGTTATTTAAATAACAATAGTCTGGACCATTGCTTTTCCTTAGCTACCTCTTTTTCTGTTTCCTGTTATCTGCTTGTCTAGAGCATTCAAGGGTTTGCATAGCTTTTTTACTAAAATATAAAGAATTTCATTAGGAAACAAATCATTAGAATGTAATCCATTAATTTTTTTAGTTGTATTACTAGCGATATAATAAAATGAATTTGTACTTTTAGTAGAGGAACTCTATTCCTATTAATGTCCTCACCATTAGAAGAGCACAGCGTTTGTTAGAAAATCCCATTCGAAAATAACGGGTAATATTAGTGAAGATTTAAAAATGTATTTTATTGATGTGGTGGTTCATTTTATATCCCCACTTGACTGGATGCCCAGATAGTTGGTAAAATATTATGCATTATTTCTGGTTATGTCTGAGGATATTTCTGGAAGGGATTAGTATTTGAATCACCATACTGAATAAAGAAAAATCACCATTTACTGGTACAGGTGGACATCATATAATCTGCTGAGGACCCGTATAGAACAAAATCCAACCTTTAGAAAAATGGTTTTCTCTCTCTCTGTCTTCTAGAACCGGGACATCCATCCTCTCCTGCCATGGGACATTGAAGTTCCACCCACCATATCTATCAAAGCAGAATCTCGGGAAGGGAGATAGGTAAAGGGAGCTGTGGAATCAGTGTTATCATTTGTTTTCATTTGAAAGCTGAAATTCAATGTACTTTATAATTTTCACATATAGCAAAGTGCACTGATCTTTAGTGTGTAACTAGGTGAGTGCTGACAAATGTTTACAAATGGTTTTTCTATTTTGTGTAGCCAGTCATTTTAGTTGTAGCTGTTTTTTCCCTAACCTGTGGATTGCATTTTTATATTTTCTTTATAGTGTCTTTTGATACACAGATTTTTTGAATGCTAAAGAAGTGCAATTTATCTTGTTATTTTTCCTTTTATGGTTAGAGACTTTTGTGCCTTATCTAAAAATCTTTGTTTACCTCAAGGTTGCAAGGATATTCTACATTTTGTGCCAGAAACTTGCCATTTTAGCTTTAGGATGGAGATATGAGATTCTTCTAAAACTTTTTCTAATGTCAAGGGTGGGCAAACTACAGCATGCCAATGAAGTCTACCCCATCACCTTTTTTAAAAAAATAAAGTTTTATTGAAACTATTTTACTCAGGTAGTTACATAATGGCAGCTTTTGCCCTATAATGGCAGAGTTCAATGGTTGTAATAACAGAGATCATACAGGTAAAAATATTTACTTTGCCAACCTTGCAGAAAAAGTTTGCCAACCCCTGGTATATGAGATGAGAAGGAGATCAACTTTACTTATTCATACATTTACTTTTCCACAGAAGTATTTCATAACCATTTATAGAAAAGGCTGTATTTTCTTCACTGGATTAATTGCTCTGAAACATTTGCTGAAAATCAGCTGGGTCTATGTCTGTACTCCACTTTGTTCTATTAATCTATTTGCCCTTACACACTGTACTTCAATTTATAGTACTTCTTGATATTAAGTAGTATAAATACTCCAATTTAGATGACCTTTTTCAAGATCGTATTGGCTATTTGAATCTTTGTTATTCCATGTAAAAATTTAGAATCAGATTTAGAATTCCTTTGAAGTTGGAACTCTGTGAGTTTATAGATTGCTTTGGAGACAATGTACATCTGAACAATATTGTGTTTATCCATCAATGCGCATGATATATCACTGCATGTATTTAGGAAGCATTAAATATTTTACTATTTAGTGGTAAAATATTTAGCTGTACATATTTCATAGATGGCCTTTATCAAATTGACAAATTTACCTCCAATCTTAATTTCACTATCTTTTCAGGAATAAATATTGAATTTTGTTCAATGCTTTTCCTGTATCCATTGAAGTGATTATAAAACATTTTTTCCTTTTTCGGTTAACACAATGAATTATATTGGTTCACATTCAAATTAACAAACTAGTTTTGCATTCCTATGAAAAAGTTTAAATATAAACTGTTTTAGATATTTTAGGGTCCACTTATGAATATTTTGTTAATAATTTTTGGGTAACATTGGTCTGAGGAGTTTTGAGTAATATTGGGATCATGAGTAATACTGGTCTGTAATTATGATGACCTCATAAAATAAGTTGGGAAGTGCTCCCTCCCTCCATCTCTGTTTTCTGAAAGCTTCTTTGTACATTAGTATTATTTCTGCCCTAAAGGGTTGAAAGAATTCACCAGTAGAATCATTAAGGCCAGTAGTTTAGTTAAGGCCTTCAGCAATCCCAAGCTGCCTTCTCTGTCTTCCATCCTCAGCCCAGTGGCTCAGAGAGGCACCTGCCTTCTACTCACATTCCATTTTCCTGTACTTAGATTGGGAAAGTACTGCCAGGCAAAACCTGGGGCAAAATGATTCATATCTCTTAAATTTTCATCCTCTCTAATATCACAGTCCTCTGACTCTGATTGTCTAATATATGAAAACAATTGCCTGGTATTTTGTTACATTTTATACTTACTTACAACTCACTTAGGGTAAGTTCAATACCAGTTGTTGAATTATGGCCAGAAATAGAAGCTCTTTTTTTGTTAGACTCCTCAGGTGATTTGGAATGTGTAGCTAAGATACAGAACCACCGTGTTACAGCTCCTAAATGGTGGAGAGGCGAGGCTACTAACACACTTGTCAACTGGGAACTCCCAGATTGGAGACCAGGGCAGGAACAAAGATTACCAGAGAGGAGCTTCCAATAGAACAGTACCCAGTTTTTCCTTCCTAGAAGTCTTTTTTCAGAAGATAAGTTCCTGAGACAGCATAGTACAGTGCATAGTATTTCAGAGTAAATAGCTTAAATTTTAATTCCAGCACAGTCAATAGCTATTGGATGCACATCGTTTAGCTTATTTTTCTTCATGCACAGAGAATTGGACATAGAATGCTTACGTTTTCTTCTATCATCTAGAGTCTGAGAACCACAAATATGATGCTATCTAATGATTTCTACAATCATGTGACACATATGAAGGCATTACAAATCAGCTATCATGAAAAGGAAAAAAAGCCTCATGAAATGGACTCATGCCTTTAAAAAAAGAGATTAAGTGTGAGTTAAATGGGTCTGTAAGAGGCTGCAGAAGTTTTAATATATTGTCAAGAACTCTTTGCTAAAGTTCAAGGTTTCTCAAAGCAGGACACATGCTGAATCCCAAGTAATTGAGATGATCTGATATTTTAAAGGCCTATTTTCTGCTCTCAAATCTGCTGTATTGTTAAGAGGACCAGTGAATCCATTTTTATTTGATTATAGCCAAGTGAAACCACGGGCAATGAAGAAAAGGGGCATGCACAAAATGACTATTAAACTTTAAAAAACTAATTATTTTGAAAGTGTGCACAGGAGAAGACTTAGACTTTGCCTGCATGCATATACTCACATGCTTTTTTACCAAGTGTGCATGTTAAAATAATCAACTTTTTTTTTCTTCCAATTTCTGTTTCTCAAGTCACATACGGGCCCCTCTCAGAAGCATTATAACTGGTTCTTGGGCTGAATTTTCTGAGAGGTATAATTTATTTCCAAGGAGAGAATAGCCTAGAAACTCTCGCTAGGTAGAATTTTTGGTGCATATTGAACTGTAAAACTACAGCATATTTGTCCCTTAAGGCAAGACTGATGACAAGACTAAAACTCTAACAGATAGTTTAAGCTGGGGTTCTGTGCATCCTTGTCTCTTAAATGTCCTGATTTCCAGCCTCCCTCTTACAATAGTATAAATAACAGACTTCCCATCTTCTTCAGTCCTGCTTAGACTCTGATTTTGCTTTTGCTCATATTGTGTTTCCTACATCAGTAAGAAACTCATTCAGAACGATCCAGACAAATTCAGTTGGGTTTTCGTGGCTTTCAAGAATAAAAGCAAGACAACGCAAAAGGAAATATTTATGGAAATTCATTGTGAGACCCATCCCCGGCAGTCTGGAGAAAGAGCACTTTGTGTATAAGTAGGGTGAAGGGGTCTAAATGTGGCGTAACCTTGGTAAACTCACACACTTTTAAAAAAAGGCATAGGTGTTAGGGTTAATGACAATTTCACATCAATATCTGGCAGCACGCTATTTACAATAATGACATATTATAAGAACCTGTATTTTAATTATAAGAAATAAAAATTGATGACAGCAACAAGTAGAAGCAAATTATGCTCTAATGATTTTCTAATAAAGTAATTTGCTCATAGATCACAGGGAATACAAGCAAAAACCTGTTAATTTTGAGCCCAAGTAATTATTTTTTAGCCTTTAAATATTAAGCAACTTGTATGAGGCTTCTCAAGGAGTACAGACCAATGGTTTCTTTCCCAGCAAGTTTTTGGGGAAGGTGAAAGGGTCAAAGGCAGAACTTCAGAGATAATTAAACGCACTTAAAATGCAGATGTTTACCTGGAAGGGACAGGTTAAGTTTGTTTTTACCCTGTGCCTAAACCAGTTTTTTTACCTGAGGCCTGTGATAAATTAAGAGACCTGTGCAGATTCCTAAAATCCCAGTATTTAAACAAGAAGAAGGGAGCACACGGCAGAATCTGTAGAACTTTCACAAAATCTACCCCACCCCATCCTCAACTATAAGCTAATTTAGTCCCAGAGATGGTAAATAGGATTAAGTCTAACAATACATATAGAAGTGCTTTGGCAATTACAGAGTAGTATATAAATAGAAGTTATTAAGACACTTTTGACTGGAAAAGAGAAACTCTTTTTCATACTTAATTACATTTCCCTCTGTATTTCTAAAAGTAAGCCATCTTGCAATTTTATATTAAGAAATAGTGAATGATTGTATTTGCATACAGGCAGTCGCATAGAAATTATGTTCCTATTCAGTGGACCTCCAATCAAGCAAAACAAATGGACAAATTAAAAACACTAGGGATGAACGTTGTGGCAGTGGAGCCCTTGGCACATGTTTTTATTCATTATTTTTCTTTGCCTTACGTGGGGCTGCTTCTAGAGTTTATTTTCAAAGGTAAAAAAAAAAAGTGATAAAGGAAGCAAAGCTAACAAGGCAGATGGCTTGTCAAATTAGAAACAGGAAGCTTTTCCAAAAACAGAATAAAGAATGTGGAGACTATGAGAGCTAAATGTTCATTGTGGGCCTGTGGTGCAGTGCCTTCAGATGTAAAAATATGGCATCACCATAGTTCAGTCTTTAATTGTTCTGCCTACTTAGTGGGTGGGAGTGTTCGTTGTACATCTTCCTCCTATACTCTTAAGGAATTCTGGGCTTTTGCTCATAGTATCTCTCTGATTTTTCTGGAAGATGAACTCTTTAGCAGGTGAACACAGCTTACACGCTAACTCACAGCTATGCCAAGGGCATGAGTCGGGCCCAGCTCTGTAGAGCATTGCTGCAAGACAATGGAAAATGGATCTGGGTTCGAAAATCACCAATTTGTACACCAAATGTATTTCTATGGGAAAATTAACTAACTTCTTTTAGGATCAGTTTTCTAATCAGTAAAAAATAATAAAGACAATAAAACTACCTAGTTAAGTTTTATTCAGAATTGAACATTATCAGGATTTGTTACTTACATAGCATTTAATAGCTACCTCTATTGAGTCCTACATGCCTCACCTTCCATTAAGTACCTTGTATGTATTTCTCATTTAGTACCCCCAGACAACCCTATCCCATAGGAAATATTATCTCTTTTCAAAACAGAAGCACTGGAGCTCTGCGAAGTTCATGCTTAGGTTCTTATAGCTAAAAAGTACAAGAGTCAGTGGGAAGGGCTTGTGTGATTCAGAGCCTGCTTGCTAATTACTATAATATATAGCTAGTCCAAGGCCATAGGAAAGAAAAACTCATTTTTGTATCTTCAGTGCATGTGTGATGGAGAAATAAAAAAGTTGTCTCCATGGTCTTCTGCAATGCTAAAATTGTTGACACCTAGAAAAGAAAAATGATGATTCCTTTAAGCAACAGGAGATAAAGGAATAGAAGAAAAGAAAAAGATTAAATGAAAGAACATCTTGGCTACTCTTATGACCTAAATGTTTGTATCATTCCAAAATTCAGTTGAAATTCTAATTCCTATTATGATGGTATTGGAAGGTAAGGCCTTTGGAAGATAATTTGGTCATGAGGGTGGAACCTCATGAATGGTATTGGGGCCCTTATAAGAAGGAGCAAGAGAGAAATGATCTCCCTTCGCCATATGAGGATACAAGACCATCGTCTTTAAACTAGAAAGAGAGCCCTCACCAGAAACTGGATCTGCTGATGCCTTGATCTTAGACTTTCCAGCCTCCAGAACTGTGAAAAATAAATGTTGTTTAAGCCACCCAGTCTATGGCTTTCTGTTTGAGCAGTCCAGATTGACTAAGAATGACTAAATGTTTTAAGATGAGGGAAAATGTCCCTTAATTTATCAATCTTCCATTTTAACCAGGACCAGTCTTTAAATAGATATCTGAATTATAAAATATACTAGATGTTTACAAGAACTAAAAAAAAAAGGTGCAAATTTTGCCTTTTAATATCTGAAATTGTAGACACTGGTGCTTCTAGAGAAAGTTTTTTATTCTGACTGAGAAGGATAAACTACCTGAAGAATGACTGGAGATGAAAGATGATGTTAGATGAGTATCTGTTCTCTTCAGTAACTTTTCCCTCTCTTTCACCTCCTTATCCACAGCACCCTGGGGTGAAGGATAAGCAAGAAGCTGACAGCATTGCCAAGTTTGGGAACATGGAGTCAGATTTTCTTTCCATTGTATTCATCATCTGATGCTATTTCCTTTTTACTATCTCCCTTTTTGGGAATCTCTGGCTTTCACCTCTTCTATCTTTCTCCTCTCTTTGATGTTGTTTTTCTGCCAGCCCTTTGAGTACCATCTTCTTTTTTCTATTTCCCTTTCTCTGTTATCCTTTAGTGTATCTTTCTCTATACAGAAGTCATTAAAAACATAGTCTTCATCTCAAGAAACTAACTGTTTCAAGAATGAAATATAACTCTATATTTGTTAGTTCTTGCCCTTTGAGAATCAGATATCAAGAATTAAACATGCAAATGACCTATTATGGAAGATACCAGGCAGAGAAAATGGAGAGGGAGACTGGGGAGACCTGGAAAGTCATTAGACCGCGGTGGTGGAGGTCTCATCCTGAGAGGAGAGACGGAGTTGAGGATGCTCCGGGTGGAAGCCCCTAGCCTGCAGTGTAGTTCTAAGCCAAGTTCAGTAGGAGGTCTTGAGCCACAGTCACTCACCAAAGGAGTTCTACATGTATCGGGAATGAGCCTGGTTTAGTATCCCTAATGCGATCAGGCACTGGCTGGGTGCAGCTGGTAGAAGCCATAGCCTCAGTCAGAATGTGGAGATAAACTTCAGAATACAGAAGTGAAAGCCTTCAGAAAATTATGCTCTGTGATTTGTAAAGTACATTCTCATGGCCACCATACTCTTCTTAGAGATAAAGTCTGAGAGTGTGCGTGTGTGTGTGGTGTGTGTGTGTGTAAAATATCCCTCCATTTTATTGATGTAGACCTTACTTTTTGAAAAAAGGATTTGAAACATGTAAATAAAATACCTCTGTGGGCTATTTGCCAAATTAGAGACCTGCTCTGAGAATTGCTATCAGATCCACTTTTGCTGAGGTGGTAAAAGTTAAACATATTTTCAGCAGGAAAATAGTTATTTAACAAGCTGTGATGAGACATTTGTGCATATTTCAATAAATGTCAGCAGCCATCACTGCTGCTTTTATATTGTCATATAAAAAGACATTTATCTGATTGACAAATTTCTTTTAAAATATGTATTAGTACAATTACCTGAGGAGCCAGAAAACACAATAGTTGGTAAAAGTTGTCTTTTATGTGAATGTGGTCTTATATAGCTTTAAAAAATCAACTAAGAGAAAAAAGCAAAAACGGAGAAATATGTTTAGTCTTATGAATTTTGAACTAGTCCAGTTAGGATTAAATGTAAAATTTAATAGCTGTTACCAGATATAAAACTTGACTAAAATAAATGTATTCGATATGTTATACCTTCTAAAGACATTAGGTAAATGGACATAAAGGGTCATGATAATCAGGAAGCCAGAATTATATGTTCCAATCGTCATCCACTATTGAATAATGCTATATCTTGTCATATGTTCACTGGAGATAGCATATTTAGCAAGAATGTAATGAAGAATACAGCAAAATACAGAAAGAAGAGGGGAAAACTGAGGAGTAGACTAGTTTAAAGATGCTATCACAGGCAGGTGCAGTGGCTCACACCTGTAATCCCGGCACTTTGGGAGGCTGAGGCAGGCGGATCACCTGAGGTCAGGAGTTCAAAACCAGCCTGGCTAACATGGCAAAACCCCATCTCTACTAAAATATATGAAAACTAGTTGGGCATGGTTGCGGGTGCCTGTAATCCCAGCTACTCAGGAGGCTGAGGCAGGGAAAATTGTCTGGACCCGGAAGGCGGAGGTTGCAGTGAGCCAAGATCACGCCACTACACTCCAGCCTGGGCAACAAAGCAAGACTCTGTCTCAAAAAGAAAAAGAAAAAGAAAAAGATACTGTTACAATATTGATTTCTAGATAATTTTGATTGATTTTTGATGACATCCCAGGCTTTGGCCCTTCTGAGCTCCCAATCACATGATGTTCTCAGTATGATTTCATGATTTTGTCCATGCGCACCTGATGTTTCAGTAAATAAACAAGCAGAAGTAGAGATCGTTAATGAGAAGGAAGGAATGGACTTTAGGCGGAATGTAGTAAGGATTGAGATGTGGTTTTCTGCCATATTTGGAGACAATAAGACAGGACAGGCAAGGCTGTATAATTAGTAAAAGCAACGGTGATATTGAACTTTTGAGATTGATAAGCTCCATTAGAGTTCTCAAGAGAACACAACCAATAGGGTACATGTGTGGGGGGTGCAAGTGTGTGTGTGTGTGTGTGTGTGTATGTGTGTGTATGTACACATATATATATAGAAAGTGTGTGTGTGTTTGTGTGTGTTTGTGTGTGTGTGTTTGTGTGTGTGTACACACAGATGCTCTTTGACTTATGATGGGGTAATATCCTGATAAACCCATCATAAGACAAAAATGCATTTAATACAGCTAGCTTAACAAACATATCTTGGCCTAGCCTACCTTAAATGTGCTCAAAACACTTCCATTAGCCTGAAGTTGGGCAAAACTAGCACAAAGCGTATCATATAAGAAAGTGTTGAATATCTTATATAATGTATTGAATACTGTACTGAAAGTGAAAAACAGAATGGTTCTATGTATATTCAAAGCATAGTTTCTACTGAATTTGTATGTCTTTTGTATCACTGTAAAGTCCAAAAAATCATAAGTCAAATCATTGTAAGTCAGGGATCATCTTTGTGTACAGGAGGGTGTATAAAAATATTTATTATAAACAATTGGCTCACATTATTATGGAGGCCAGCAAGTCCGGAATCTGCAGGGTATAGGCTGGCAGGCTGGAGACTCAGGAGAGCTGATGCTGATGTTCGAGTTCGAGTCTGAGGCCATCTGCTATGGAATCAGGAATTGCTGATGTTGCCGATGAAGGCTGAAGACAGTCTGCTGAATTCTCTCTTGCTCAAGGGAAGCTGATCTTTTTGTTTGATTCAGGCCTTTGGCTGATTGGATGAGGCCCACTACATTAAAGAGGATTTTCTGCTTTACTCAAAGTCCATCACCTTAAACGTTAATCCCATCCAGAAACATCCCACAGAAACACCCAGAATAGTGTTTGATCTTGTCAAATATCTGGGCAACCCATGGCCTAGCCATGTCAACACATATAAAATTAGCCATTATACAAGCCTTCCAGGTTTCCCAGCTCTGGCAGCAGGAATAATTAACTAGGTGATTTACGGCACACTCTGATTCTATGTAACAGTGAAAATAGGTCACAGAAGTTCAAGTACCTCTTAAAAAGCTTTTGGAGACATATGCTCTTTTCTTAAACTTAACTTCTCAACTTGCTGAAATTTAAAGGGCATTTTTCTGTTGGCCTTTCTATTATGGAATATTTTTATTGAGGTGTAGCATACATGCAGTACATTACACAAATCTTAGGTGATAACTGAATATTTGTATTCATGTAACCACCATCTAAAGCAATGTATAGATCATTTTAAACACTCTAGAAGACTTCTGCATTTCTCTTTTCAGTTCATATACCCCAGAGAAAAACACAACTCTGATTTCTATCACTGAAGATTAGTTTTGCTTTTTCCTGAATGTAATAGAAATCATACAAAGTTTTCTCTATTAATGTCTGGCTTCCTTCATGTTGTCTGAAACTACAACAGAACTGTGATTACCTCCATGTGTGATATAACAGGTTAGCTTGTCATCGTTTTATATACATGTGCTGACAAGAGAAAACAAAGCTCTGTGTAAGAGACACAGACTGTTTATTACTTACAGGAAAAGAGTAGACAAAGCAGCATCTCAGCAGCAGTTTCCTGTTCCCCAATCCCCACAAACTGGTGCAGTGAGAGCCAAATGCTTACCGACATATGCAGTGGGCTTGCATCACCAGGGAGGAACCCCGAATTATGAGACTTGCAACTTACATATACTGGCTGGTACACCTGTCACTCTCCTTCCCAGAGAGAAAGACCTTCACTCTGCAATTTAAACGTATCATCTGGGAAAGAAGAAGAAGATAAGATTACTGACCTGTAATGTGAACAAATGTATCTGAAAAAGAAAGAGACTTTATTAATTTCCATATCTCTAGGGGTTTGTATCTTTAGGGAGACACCATCTCTAGCTTCTAGGGCATGTTTGCAAAAACATCTCCTTTACTCAGAATGCCTAGATCAGGCATACATCCTGAGATATCCAAGGAAAATTGTCTCCCTCCCAACCTCAACATTTTTTCTTAAGATTAACACATGTGTTTGTATATAGCAGCCATTTATTCTTTCTTACTGGTGCCTACTACTATCGAAGTTTATTTATTTAGAAATTAGTTGTTGAGTACCTTCCATGTGCTCAGACATGATATTTGGCACTGAGGGTACAATAACAAAAAGATTGATGTGCCTATATTTATGAATCATGGCCTCTAGTGCAAATTTTAATATGTAAGTTCCATAGGTCCCTTAGTCTATGTTTGGTGTTCAGGTAGCTCATGATTCTTTCAAAATTCCATGTAAAATTTTGTGCCATGTTACATACATTCTTCTGGAGACAGGAGTGATTGCTTTTATCAAATATATAAAGATGTCTATAACTCGAAACACTAGGAAGTGCCGATATGATAATTCCATCTCAGAGAGATCTCAACAGACTTTCTTTAGTCTTGCTTCTTCCACCTTATTCCAGACCCCAAGTGTGATGATTAATTTTATGTGTCAACCTGACTGAGCTAAGGGATGCCTAGAGAGATTGTAAGACATTATTTCTAAATGTGTTTATGCAAAGAGATTAGCATTTGAATCATAGCCTGAGTCAAGAAGATCCAGCCTCATCGATGTGTGCAGGCATCATCCAATCCATTGAGGAGCTGAGCATAAAGAGGAGGAAGGGTGAATTCTCTCCCTCTCTTCTTGAACTTCAATATCCATCTTCTTCCGTCCTTGGACATGGGAGCTCCTAGTTCTGGGGCATTCAGAGACTGGGACTTATACCAGCAGTTCCCCCACCTCCTTCTTAGGCTTTCAGAGTGGGATTGAATTGCATCACCAGCTTTCTGGTTTTCTAGCTTGCAGACAGCAGATGCTGGGATTTCTCCTCCCCCACAATTTCTGGTGAGCCAATTCCCTATCTATCTATCTATCTATCTATCTATCTATCTATCTATCTACCTACCTACCTACCTATGTCTTATTGGTTCTGTGTCTCTGGAAACCCCTGAGTAATACACCAAGCCTATAGTTTCCTTTCATTGTCCCTATTGTCTACCTTCTCTCCTGAGCAGTAGAATTTCCCAAGAAAATATGAAAAGAATGATTGAAAAAGGAGGTGGGTAAGAGTGGTCACTAAACAGTATGCCAGATGAATAATTTCACAATTTTTCTGACTCCTTTTTATGATTCTTTCCCTTGGACTCTGTTGCTAGGAAAATCTGGCTTCTTTTTAGTGTCTTGGTTAAGAAACACTAATACAAACACTCAAGACTAATAAACAGTAATAAAAAAACACTCGAGGCCCACATAAGGACTGTAATGTTGCCAAGATTTCATCCAGAAAAAAACCCTATTGTCACAAAATGCTCAGAACTGCCCTCCTTAGCAGGACACATTTACAACAAATCTTCCTAAACTCAATACTCACCTGCCTGTGTTCAATTTCTTCTCACCTAGCATTAAAAATAAATTTAACAAATTGACTCTCTTCGTCACTTGAATTTTTGCCTTTTTGGAATATTTGCATTTTAACAGGGGTATGCATGAAAAATAAGTCTTTGCTTGAGGGAATGTATTACTAATGTTAAAATGTTAGACATTTGTTATAGTCTAGTTGAAGAGGGATTTAAAGATGAGTGAGTTTTTCTGTCACGCTGTCACATAGCAGTGCTCAAATCATATTCTGTCACTGTCTCCTTATGTAGGCCTTTATAAAATCCTCTTTCCTTGTTGAAAATGTTGCTTTTGGGAACAAAATGGCTGCATAGTCACAATATGATATAGTAGAAAGAGCACCCAAGTAGACCTCAAAGAACTGGCCCAAATCATGGATCTGCCAATCAGTCTGCCATGACATTGCTCATGTCAGTTAATCTCCTAGAGATCCAGTCTGATTATGGGTAATACTGAGATAATTATGCTTGTGATAAAACTTTATTAACTGAAATGTGTTTTGCAAACAGGTATTGTCAATGCCACCATTATACCATAATCGCCCCCCATGACCTTATCTGGACTTTATCTACTAGTGATAAAGACAATTCTTAAAAGCTTAGAATTACAATGCTTTCAAAATAAAAATATCAAAATGTGGTACCATTGGACTTTGGGTAATAGTTGAAAGGTTGAAGGAAAGAGGGGAGAAAAAGAAGAGTTGAGGACAAGAGATTCTGCTGACTTGTCAATGTGCCACAGTTATTTTCCCTGGAAGAAATGTTATAGTTACAGGCACCTCTGCAGTGTAGATCTCATAAATATAAAGTTTGGTGCTGCTATAAATCAAGAGCATGTTGCATACCAATTTAGAGATCACTTCAAGTGTCTCTTCATTAGTCAATGGGATGAGAAAGATCAACCATTCAGTCACCAAGATATATGAAGTGACTTAATAGTGCTGGTCTTCTAGGCACGTTGGTTATAGCAACTTGGCGGAATGATGAGTGTGTTTCACACTGTAATCTATATGCTAATAAATTTGAGAGTGTTACAAGAAAGCAAACACATTCACTGCTTTTAGAAAGCAGGACACAATATTTCATGGACAGCATTAACATTGAACAATTCATGAGCTGTTGGAACCCCATTGTTTCACAATTTATAATAACACCTGTTAAAAGGTGGAAAACAATAGAGAAAAGTAATTAATCATATTCTTTGGCTTAGAATATTGCCAGTTAGGTCAATTGCTGTTGTAGTCACATCTTTGTCTAGAAGAACTGCGGTTTTAACTTACTTCATAGCTTTTCAGCTAAGAATTTTTCTCAGTGAAAAATGTCTCCTATATTTCTAGATGAGAATGAAAATAGTATCATGTCAGCTACTCTTAGAAAGACAGAACAAATACAGAATCCAAAAGTGGCATACTTAATGGAAGGAATTGGAAAGACAATATTCTCACACTTGCAAAGACAAGAGATATAGGGATAGGGAAGAACATAACTAACTTGTTCCTTTCTTTTCCCTCCCATTTCTACCACATCATGTCCAATTTGGAAAAAAAAGAAAAAGAGATGTGCCATTTTTATACTTAATACTCCATCATATATAAGCAGCAAACAATTAGAGAGCATAATAAATGCCTTTTGGTATGCTGAGGAACAAAAATGGAAGTATAGAGTTCAGTGTTTTCAAAAACACTAAACTATAACTTCATGTTTTCTTGGCATGATCACATCAGTTTTTGGCTCCAAAGGTGATCTAGTTTATTATTCCTCCAACTTAACATTCTTACAGTTAGGTTTGAAATTCTGACATGTCAACATCACAAGGACAGATGAAGTATTTGTTGAATAATACAAAGGCCAACAGAAGACCAAGACCATCAGTGATATACTACTTTGAAAAGAACTAGAACCTGAATATGCTCTTACATATGACCCAAGAGATGTTCTCCTGAGATATATGAAAAGTTCTAGCTGGTGGGCTTCATAACCCTCCCTTCATACCTGCAACCCACAAAGTTGATTTATAGAGTTTTAAGTAATGTTGATAACACACTTTATTTTTTTCTTGGCCTCTCAGAGATAAGTCTTGTAAGAGAAGAAGTAGGAAGTATCGTGGCTCATACAATAGTTTACTAAAATTCCAAAAGAATGCAATAGCACTGTTCTATTCTGTAAATGTTAACTGCATTTTGTTTGTGGGGGAATTGGGAAAGACTCACCTGGGATTCAAATTGAGCTTCCTCTTCTAACCTCTACTACTGTGCATAAAACTTGAGGAGTCAGAGACCATGTTCACCAGCCCAGAAGATATACGTACACTTAGGATTTTTGAGGTATGTTGTCATCAGGTCAGGTTTGTGAGTGTCCTTGGTTGGGAGAACCTAGTTTGTTGGTTTATAAAATGTATAGAACAAGTTCCGTTTTAGTATTCGGAGGTTTCCTTTGAGCCCAACATTTTATGGGGTGCTATTTCCAAAAAAATTAATATTTAATGTAATTTAAAACATTATTTACTTCTTGTAATATTATTCAGATAAATAACTTCTAGAGCATTTTTTCTAATTTCTGATCCTCTCTTCTGTAAGTCATATATATAGAAACATAGAAATGTAAAAATTTCATAGACCCTCTGAAACTTATTCTTGGTTCAACAGATCCATGGTCCCCAAGTTAAAAACCATCGTCCTGGAAAAACTGGAGTTGTATCTGCTTAAATATATTAGTGTCATTTCCTAGGTAGTGCAGGGACTTGGTGAGCACTTCTTAAAATCTTTTGAAGAAAATGGCAGATAGAATATTTTCTATTCTCTGCCCTAACATCACATTCACTGTACCACTCAGAGACCCAATAAGGTCGAAAGTTGTCACTTTGAACATTCTTGCCTTTCATGGCTTGACTACAAGGAAGAAGAGTCAGAAGAGTAAAGTTCCTATTTCAGCATTTCATGAATCTGATCATTCCATGACCTCAGAAAGTTACATTACGGTCTTCTCCCTTGTATTTTGTTTGTGACACTGGGTTAGCTAATAAAGGGGACTTAATGAACTTTAAATGGTTTTGTAAAAGAGAGACAAATACTTTGTTTGCTCTTTTTAAATTTTTATTCAACCCTCCCTCCCTCTTTTCTTGGCACACAAAAGCTTGTTGGACTTTATGAAAATTCTATAACTCAGTAATGAAACACTTTGCTAATGAGAGGCAAATAAATGCTTAGCAATTCCACTAAAACAAATAGAATCACATGAGTTTTATAACATGGTTTTAGCTTCAGATACCACATCAAAATTCATCTGCCTGCCCAACCTCAGCTGTCATAATTTTACTTCCCTTGTAACTTTGTCATTGAATTAGTCTAGTTTTAAATCAAATGAAAAACAATTTTTTAAAATGAGAACTATAAAGAAAGATTGTATAACTCAGCTTTTTCTGACTAAAAAATTTATATACAAATTCACCTCTATAAATGAAAAGCTATAGAAGTAATAATTTTCATCCCTGATTGACTCCAATATTTTTGTCATTAATATGAGAAACAGCCAAACTAGACAAAAGAAAAGGACATTTTATTTTCACAGTGAAACTCGGGCACAATATTAAAATGTTCTGGGACTATATGTATGCCAAAGTTTGGTCTTTTATTCAATAACTTACAAATTGAGTGTTTTAAAAATATGTCTTAAGGAAAGTATTAAACAAATACAAATGTAGGCAGAATAGAATGATTCTGTGACCAGTCTTTAAACTGATTTTGAACTCACTGATTGAGTTATGGTATTTTAGAGAAAGAGTAAATGGTTACTGCTTTATTTCCTTTCCATTCACATTTCTTCTGCTACATTATTAGAATTGAAGCTAAGTAAATGCCTTTTATGTAAAATTAATAGTTGCTTGTTTAGAAAAAGCCAAGCAGTTCAAAAAGTATAAAGAAAACATGTTCTTTAAACCATATGAATTTTCACCACCTCCAAATTACTCTAGTTATTTGCTGAGCACCATTTCATACACCTCCTTACAGAGAGATCAATAGGAAATGGAGCAAAAAGTATTATCCAAAACAGCATGGTACTGGTACAAAAACAGACACATAGACCAATGGAACAAGATAGAGATCCCAAAAATAAAGCCACACACCTATAACCACCTGATCTTCTACAAAGTTGACAATAACAAACAATAAGGAAAGGACTCCCTGTTCAATATATGATGCTGAGATAACTGGCTATCCATACGGGCAAGACTGAAACTAGGCCCCTTCTTTTCGCCATATAGAAAAATTAACTCAAGATTGATTAATGACTTGAACGTAAAACTGCAAACTATCAAAACTCTAGAAGAAAACCTAGGAAACACCATTCAGGATATCAGCCTTGGCAAAAATTTATAACCCAGTCCTGAAAAGCAATTGCAACAAAAACAGAAATTGGCCAGGCACGGTGGCTCAGGCCTGTAATTCCAGCACTTTGAGAGGCCGAGGAGGGCAGATCACGAGGTCAGGAGATCCAGACCATCCTGGCTAACATGGTGAAACTCCGTCTCTACTAAAAATACAAAAAATTATCCAGGCATGGTGGCAGGCACCTGTAGTCCCAGCTACTCGGGAGGCTGAGGTAGGAGAATAGTGTGAACCCGGGAGGTAGAGTTTGCAGTGAGCCGAGATTGCACCACTGCACTCCAGCCTGGGCGACAGAGCGAGACTCTATTTCAAAAAAAAACACAAACAAACAAACAAAACAGGAAATTGACAAATGGGATCTAATTAAACTACAGAGCTTCTGCAGAGCAAAAGAAACTATCAAGAGAGTAAATAGACAACCTACAGAATCAGAGAAAATGTTTACAAACATTTATTTACATACAACAAAGGTCTAATATCCAGAATCTATAAGGAACTTAAACAAATCAGAAAGCAAAAAACAAATAGCCCATTGAAAATGGGCAAAGAATGTGAACAGACTCTTTCCAAAACAAGACATACATGTGACCAACAAATATATGAAAAATTCTCATCACAATTAATTATTAGAGAAATGCACATAAAAACGACAATGAGATATCATTTAACCCCAGTAAGAATGGCTATTATTAAAAAGTTGCTGGTGAGATGCTGGCGAGGTAACAGAGATGATGAAACACTTATGCACTGCTTGTGGGAATGTCAATTAGTTCAGCCACTGTAGAAAGCAGTATAATTTTTCAAAGAACATAAAACTACCATTCAACCCAGCAATCCCATTACTGGTTATATACATAAATCAGTCTACCAAAAAGACACATGCACTTGTATGTTTATCACAATACTATTCACAGTAGCAAAGACATGAAATCAAATAAGATGCCCATCAACAATGGACTGGATAAAGAAAATGTGGTATATACACACCATGGAATACTATGCAGCCATAAAGAGAATGAAATCATGTCCTTTGCAGCAACATGGATGCAGCTGGAGGCCATTATCCTAAACAAACCCACGCAGGAAGAGAAAATCAAAAACCACATATTCTCACTTATAAATGGGAGATAAACAAGAATACACATAAAGATGAAAATAATAGATCCTGGAGACTGCTTGAGTGTAGGGGGTGGGAGGAAACATGGGTTTGAAGATTACCTTTCAGGTACTATTCTCACTACTTTGGCAATGGAATCATTCATCCATCAAGTCTCAGTGACATGCAATTTACCCATGTAACAAACCTGCACATATACCCCAGAACCTAAAATGGAAAAAAAAAAATTGTAAAGTATTATCATGCTATATTTACTGTTTAAAATAAAAATTGTGGAATCCAAATAAAGAAAAAGAAATTAAGTAAAACCAAAATAATGGTTTCTTCAAGAGATATTTAATCCCTTAAAAATCTTTACATTTTAATATAAAAGGATTTATACAAAATTACTTTTGTATTTTAAATTGTATCTATTTTTATTTTTGATTTGAAACTATAATTCTGTGCTTAAATTGATTCACTATTTACAGCCAGTCTTTTTACCATATCTTCTCCATATGTAAGTTTTTGGTTTTTAATTTTGAGACAGGGTCTCACTCTGTCACCCAGGCTGCAGAGCAGTGATGCGACAATGGCTCACTGCAGCCTTGAACTCCTGGGTTCAACCAATCCTCCAGCTTCAACCTTTTAAGTAGCTAGGACTTAAGGGCACACACCACCATGCCTGGCTAACTAAAAAAAAAAAAAAAAATTATAGGGACAGAGTCTTGTCATGTTGCCCATGCTGGTCTCAAACTCCTGGGCTCAAGCCGTCCTCCTGCCTCAGCCACCCAAAGTGCTGGAATTACAGGTGTGAGCCACATGTCTGGCTCATCATTGAATTTTTATTATGCTTCATCTCTTGTCTGACTGGTATCCATTCTACTAAAGAGTGCTTTGGTCCCTAAGTTGTTAACAAAGTTGCTGACTTCATGGAAATGTCTCGTGGTGTTTTGTTTGAAGAGTAGATGGTATAAACTACTGGGCTACTCGTTCAGGACTTTTCAGATACTGTTTACTGTCTTCAGGAATTGAACATTGCCTTAGAGACATCTGTAGCCAACCCAATTTTCCCATTTGTACACTATTTGCCTTTCTTGTCCCATGCTCATTGTCATAGTCTGTTTATGCTGCTGTAGCAAAAATACCGCACAATGGTTGACTTAAACAACAGAGATTATTTCTCACCATCAGAGTATAAAAAGTCCAAGATCAAGACACCAATAGCTCCTGGTGGGCATCTAGGGAGGGCACTTTTCCTGGTTGTTGATGGTCTTCTTACCTTTGTACCTTCTCATGAGGGAGAGCAGAGAGAGATAAAACAAGCGCCCACTCGTGTGTCCTCTCCCCGGGCCCTTGTCTTTTTATAAGGGTACTAATCCCATTCATAGGGTTCCAGCTCCATGACCTAATTACTTCCCAAAAGTCCCATCTCCTAAGACTGTCACATTGGGGATTAGGATTTCAGCATGTACATTTCAGAAGGGACACATTCAGTCCATAGCATTCACGTTATGTTTTTCTGCATTGTTAAAGTCCAGTAAGTTTCCCAAAATGTCTCGGACGATTCTGTGTCAATTTTACAGACTGCACTTTCAATTTGCAGATTAGGTTTGTTCTCATTTCTGTGACATTTTCACCTGTGCTATTGCTTTGTAATTTTAATTGCTCCATGTTTTCCATACTCTTCTTCAGAGACACCAGTTATGCATAGACAGGATCTCTTTTTCTTTCATACATATATCAACTTCCAAGCCATCATTGTTGTTTCCATTGATCGTTTTCTTCCTAATATGACTTTCATCTTTATCATAGTTTAGTTTTCTCTTATATTTCCTCTGAATCATGCTAGGTCATTTTTTTTTTCTTCATGCTTTGTCTTATAATTTCTTCTTTGAAGCCTTACATCTACCCTGAGATCTTTGCAGAGACCTTTTCAGAGATCATTTCTTTGAGACCTAACAGGTTGAATGTTTCTGTGATACAGGAATATTTGTTGCAGTATTTGGTAGATGTGCTTACAGTTTGAAGTTGTGAAAACTTCCTTGTTTCATTGGAGGTAAAAACCTTTTTTGCTCTATTAGTTCTCAGTAGGAGTGGCTTCCTTTCCCTGGGAGTGACCAAATGCTTAGAACAAACTGATTGTAGGAACTAAGAACATGGGATCATTTTCCCAATTCTTCCAACTACCTCTGCCCAAGAAAATGTGGGGTATAGGAGGATAGAATCATTTGTCCTGATACCAGAGGTATGACTACAGGATAAAACACAATAAATATGGTTATAAAGAGCTTTTTCTCTGCCCATGTAAGAAGGGAAATTCGGAGTCAGGAACTTGACTGTATGTCCAAAAGACTGGGCTGGTTTCGCCATGTTGCACTCTGTATGAAATAAACTTTTGTTATAGAGCTAAAATATGAGCAACACACTTTGGAGGTTCTAGTTCTGTTCAAACTGTTTTTAAAGGTAGGTAGAAACCTAGCCACGTGTTTGCACCAGCAATAAGAATAAAGTCGTCCGGGTACGGTAGCTCACGCTTGTAATCCCAGCACTTTGGGAGGCTGACGCAGGCAGATCACAAGGACAGGAGATTGAGAACCTCCTGGACAATATGGTGAAACCCCGTCTCTACTAAAAATAGAAAAATTAGCTGGGTGTGGTGGTGCATGGCTGTAATCCCAGCCACTCGAGAGGCTGAGGCAGGAGAATCACTTGAACTAGGGAGTCGGAGGTTGGGTGAGCTGAGATCGAACCACTGCACTCCAGTCTGGCAAGAGAGCAAGAATCTGTCTCAAAAAATAAATAAATAAAGTCTAGCTGGAGACATTGACCAGATTATACATTTCTCAAGGAACCATAGTTTATTTAAATAATAAGCTAACTTTATATTTTCAGTGCCTTACACAGTGTCTAGAAAATACAAACTGCTTAATACTAACAAGACTAATAAACAATATGGCTAATAGGTCATTATTCTTCTTACTGCATACTGGTGCCAGATGCTATGCCAGTCACTTGATATGCATTATCACATTTTAATTCTCACACAAAATGGACAACTTATTTACTCTTCCTGATCTTCCTGATAAGGAAACTGAGCCTCAGAAAGGTAAATAACCAAAATTACACTACTGTTTAATAGATATAGCCAAAATTGAATGCTATCTTACTCTAGAGTGCATGTGTTTAACCACCATGAATAGAAAAAAGGAGGAAGGGAAGGACAGAAGAAAGGAAGCTACAGTGAGAGTAATGATTGACATAGCAAGGATTTTAAGGTTCTAAAGGATTGTAGTATGAAAAGAAGAAAGGTTGATCTTGGAGCAGCAATGGAAAAGCACAAATTTGCTGTAGAGACTCTGGCACTAGGGGCACAGGGAGCGTGAAGCACACACAAAAAGCCAACCCAAAAATAAGTTGATTAGAAACCAATAGCAGTCTGCCAGTGGTGAGCAGGTAATTGTGGACATAGGCAGATTAGACAATGATACAGGGAGAATATTTGCCTCTAAATTGTTCGGTGTTTTTCTTAATCCCTGCCTTCCTAACTACCATTGGCTTTCCTTATCTTATCTTTTCTTTTAAATATGTTAATAGGGACAGATCGAATGACTGATTGACAGTTTTATCAAGATACAATTGATATACAACAAACTGCACATATTTAATGTATACAATGTTATGAGTTTGGACATAGAAATACATCTGTTTCCATTCACACAATCAAGGTAATAAATGAATCCATCACCTCCAAAAGTTTTCTCATGCCCCTGGGTTATTTTTGTTGTTGTTGTTGTTTGGGTTTTTTTTCTTTACAGTAAATATACTTAACATGGGATCTACCCTCTGAACAAAACTTTTTTTTTTTTTTTTTGAGACAGAGTCTTACTCTGTTGCCCAGGCTGGAGTGCAGTGGCGCAATCTCGGCTCACTGCAAGCTCTGCCTCCCGGGTTCACGCCATTCTCCTGCCTCAGCCTCCCGAGTAGCTGGGACTACAGGCGCCCGCCACCACGCCCGGCTAATTTTTTGTATTTTTAGTAGAAACGGGGTTTCACAGTGTTAGCCAGGATGGTCTCGATCTCCTGACCTCGTGATCCGCCCACCTCAGCCTCCCAAAGTGCTGGAATTACAGGCGTGAGCCACCACGCCCGGCCTGAACAAACCTTTTAAGTCCATAATGCAGTATGGTGAAGTATACTTCAAGATTGTTCAGCAGACCTCTAGAACTTACTCATCTTGGATATCTGAAACTTTACACCTCTTGAACAATTCTCCATCTTTCCCTCCCATCAGTCCCTGGCACCTACCATTCTACTCTCTACTTCTATGAGTTGAACTGTTTTAGCCCACATGAAATGAGATATACACATACAATGGGATGTTATGTGGTCTTAATAAGAAAGGAATTCCTATCATGTGTGACAACATGGATGAATCTGCAAGGCACTGGCTAGTGAAACAAGCCAGTCACAGAAGGACCAATCATTTTATTGAACACCTGGAGAAAGTGTAAACATGGGAAGAATACAACGGTACTCCATATGGACCAAAATAACTCTTGAGAACTCAGTCACCTTGACTCACCAAGAATAACTAGCTGCAAAAGGCCTGAAGTTGGTGGGATGAGAGTTTGATGAGAAGGACGATCAAAGACCCCATAGTCTGTTCCTCATTTAATATTCTGCATAGCTATAAATTGGGATCCACATGTACAACTGTGTGTCTGTATACGTATCTGCAAAACCACAAAATACTCAGTCTACACTAGGAAAACATAAGCCAACAATACTTAATATCCTCTAGCCTCGATGCTAATATTACTTACAAAAAGGAAGTATTCTGTGGGTCTGGAAGTGAGATCCCAGCTAAGGGAAAATAAGTTAATTGAACTTATTTGAGTCAAAGTAGTGTGCTCCAGGTTTGTCTTTTCTTTCCTCAGTAGAGCTGAGTGATGTGACCCTTCTTGGCCTCAGTTGCTCACTATTTGGGGACAGTTCTATTTGCCCTATCTATGTTTGCTGTGCTGAGTCTAAAACCTATATAAAATAAATCACATTGCAGACACTCCTCAGAGTCCAGATGCACCGGACTATTGCATTAAGCAACTGAAGAATCTTCCAAGTTCCAGATCTTCTGAGTTCCAGATTCTCCTTCTCATGTCCCCTGCTATGAGGCTGGTCCTACTCAGACCTTACTTGCTGTGCTTTCTAATTCTAGTCTGCCTCTACCACAATTCCACTGTCTATTTTCATGTAATATAATTTGATTATTGGGAGACAAGGCCTGAGATAGCTCATTGACACTCATAGCTAGTTACCATCTCTGTATTCCGCATATCAAAAAGTGCTCTTATTTCCAGTTCTTCAGGATCTTCTTAAAGGATCGATTTCTTTATTTTTCTCATTCCTGTGCTTATTCTCATATATATATAGGCTCATTCCAACTACCATAATCACAACTTGTCACACCTTTCCTTTGTTATGTCAGGCAGAAATGAAATCTTAACCCCTCCCACCACCACATACCCACCACCTATAATTTCTTTTACAAGCATCTGTATTCGTATTGAGCTTACATAGGATAGATTTTTTGACAATCAAAGCCAAAAGGCATATTTTTGCTAAATATGCCAAAAGGCATATTTACACATCAAGTGATTTATCAATGAAATATACACTATTACTCCCAATTATTACTACTTCCATGTCCCAGTGACAATGCCAATATTTATCTGAGCTCACGTCTTACAGTTTAAACTGTTTTATCTTTCACCAGATCCTCTTCCCTGTCCCATATATGATCAGCAAAAATATGTGATTCTTAAGTGATTCTCAAATGCAGCCAACCTGAGATGAAAGAATAAGAGGCATCAATGTCTCCTAAATAAATAGGGACTTGAGATTTAAAGAGAAAAAAAATGTAGTATGACTTGTTGAAAGTAAAAGAAAATTGAGGAAGTTTTGAAAATGGGTATTCCAAGAGGTATTGAAATAAAAATCCACAAAATCTTTGATCTATCCAGCCTTCCTCCAGCAATAAGTTCTTTAGAAATACTTGTGCAATTGCACAGGTAAGAGCACACATAAGCAAGGGTATTAATTGGAGCTTTATGTTAGTGACATTTGAAGGTAACAAATACCTATCCTTTGGGGAATAATCAAATAAACTGGGATATACCTAAAGAAAAGTAGATCTCCATGTACATGTAAAAGTGATCCATGAAGCGATGTTGAAATTTTTTAGAGAAAGTTTCAAACATTGAGTGGAGACATAATGCCATTTTTTATAATTCATGCTTCATACCCAGGAAGGTGCCTATGGTTTTAAATTATTCAATAGGGATGAAGATGTTTTATAAATGTAAAAGATTCTTAAAATTCATTGTAGGCTTAATGGTTTGAGCATTTCAACTGTCAAGGTACATGCTCAGATTCTGAAGGTTACTCTTGAAAATGTTAATGGTAGTTATTCCAGGGAAGTGGGAGATTGGAGAAGGATGGTAAGAAGACATGATTTTTATTTTTAAAACTAGTCATCAAATGTATTTAAGTTATAAGGAATACTATACAAACAACAACAACAACAACAACCTCTGAACAGTGTTAGCTACACTATCTCTTCTGTTGAGGAACCAAGCAGTATATTTTCTCTTATCTCTTCCCACCTTGCAGACTCTTTTTTTCCTTCCGTGACTTGTGAAAATATACCTTAAAAGGCACATACATAGCATATAGCATATAGCTTAGGTATTATTGGATTGGAGTTTGAATTCTAATTAAAGTTATGCGTTTGACAAATTACAGGAGGGATAATGTATTTGAGTTCTTTGTAG
Source organism: Macaca thibetana thibetana (assembly GCF_024542745.1). NCBI lineage: Eukaryota > Metazoa > Chordata > Mammalia > Primates > Cercopithecidae > Macaca > Macaca thibetana. Next base: position 53,242,442 of record NC_065595.1, read on the forward strand.
TTGCTGTTCATATGTTGAATGGTGATGTGTAGGACATGCGAAACCAGCAGACTTATGATAACAATGACTTAGACTCAAGCTTTGCTTGGCCCCAGAAGAGGTGATGTTATCCATTTCAGTTAGAGTTTATCCACATGGTTTAACAACCCCGTGTAAAACCATTTCTATGATGAGCAGCTGTTTCTTCCTATCTGCCTTTCCCCTGTTGTCCCTAAAAATGTTTTCATATATGCTTTGGTCCCTGTGCTTTGATATCTTCAATGATGGACAAAGGTGTCTTACAAATATGAAAGACTATTTTCAAAAAGTTATTTTAAGGCTTAATATTTTGAACATGACTTAAACTGTAAATGCTTAGTATTTTCAGTGGCTTAATGTAATAAAACCCACCTGTTATTTTTGGCTGCTTTATTTGGACCATCTGCTCCACAAAAAAATGAAAAGCTCAACAGTGGATGGAGAATTGTCTACTCCTCATGTGTCAATAATTCATTTATTCTCTCTATCCAAGCCTCCAGGTCACTGCAAAACTGTTTATTCATTTTCTAACAAAAGGGAAAGCCAGTATTTGGCATTTGGCTTTATTAAAAATCATCACAGGGAATTATATTTTTTGAAAGTTCATAATTTCCTATTTTTCTCTATGTTAGAATAGCTTGCCAGTTGCATTTATTTTAGGGACACTGATTCTTTGTTCTTTCTGTGGCAGGTTGGGTATCAGCTGGCGAGGTATTTTTGGCGATGGTTAACCCAATCATGCATCATTCATGTTCAGATAGTTATGTGAGCATCACATAGTCTTGTTCCTAAATTAAGATGGAGTTTCCACTAGAGATGAGAATTACAAAGGTCAAACACTTTGGTCGCCAACTACTTTCATTTGAATGAAATGACTTTGCAATCCTATCCTAATCTCTTGGCAGTTTAGGACACAGAGAATCACCTCTTAGTTTATTGCAGTTTATGATCATGACATTGCTCTTGCCAGGGTTCATTCTTACACCTTTGATCATCTCTAACAATAATAACAGCAACAATAGTAACAGCTAGTTTTTACTGATTGATGACTAGGTTCTAAATACAATACTAAAGACACCACTTATGTACTGCTCATCTTTTTATGTAGTGCTTCCTTTTTTTCTCTCATCTTAAGTTTTCTCTAAATCTTATGCACTTTTTCTTCTTTTCCTTATTTACTTATTTCCTCAACACAACTGTGGACCTTACTTATGTTTCAGACTGCCACCTCTTTTTAGATGGTGGTTAACTTCACTTCTAGCTACTGAACTTACACCTGATTTCCAGTTTCTTGTTTCTAGCTCCTTGTGGCGTGATTTAGGATTACCTGAGAGAAACAAGGCCTAATGTTTTTTGAGTGCCTACCAGTGTTGGGCATTTTATGTGTTAGTTTGTTTAATAAACATAAACAACTTTATTCTCATTTTAGATTTGGGAAAATTTAAGTATAAATAATTTAATAATTTTCCTGAGATCACTGTTGGTTGTGAAGAAGCAAGCTGGGATTCAAACTCAAGTACAATTCTAAATTCCATAACTTTTATAGCATTTCATGTGCGTTTCAAATGAAACACTTTCCTCACATCATTGACTAACTACACTTTCTAAGCATTTCAGGATATCATCCATGCATTGCAAAATATTATCTTTAATGTTTCTCTGTTTATCTCATCTTCACCCACCTCCTTTGACCCTCATCCAAGTCTTCAGTAACCTCACCCTTAGGTCATCCCAGCAATCTCTCTCCTTACTCTTCATTTCCAATTTTCCTGCATAAAACTACCCAATCCATTTTCCTGAGGCTCTGTTTTCCTACAGTCATTTCTTCACTATAGAACCTACAATATCACCCATAATCTACCCATCAAAGCCAAATTATAGATTCAGAATTTTTCTTCAACTTGCTCTAAGCTATTTGTCCAAAGCGTTTGCTATTTTCTTAATTCACTTCACTCGCAGCAATTGTTTCACTGGGTTCTTCACACTCTGCTCTTTGCCACTCCTTTCCTACTTCCAGGAATCCTTTCCTTCTCTTTTTGGCCAATCCAATCTTACTCTGGTTCAAAGGTTCCAATGACTTTCTTCTTCCAAGAAAGTCATTTTGCTTGTCTACAGCCCACTAGCATCTCTTCTCCTCTGACTTCCTGCAGCATCTGCAGATGCACCATGTATTTATCTGTTGCCTTATTTTTGCCTTTCATCATTCGAATGTCCTAGTATTATAAATATACTTTTGAGGACAGAGGTCCTTTGTGCTACTCTTTAGAGCTTGGCATATAGAAGGCACTTGTGGTGTCCTCAATACACTATGACTGACCTAAGCTGTGTACTTAGAAGGGATCACCATCCCGCCACACAGAGCCCATAGCCTCCCTGAAAATCTTGACTATAACCTGCTTGCCCCACAGGTGGATGAGACACCCCATCTTTGATATTATATATGCCTAATAGGAAACAGCAAACACTGTTTATTTAGCTCTTACCTAGGTTTCATATCTAATACAGTCATGTACAAAAAAAGAATTGGTCTTATATGCTACCATTCTTCAGAATCTTCATATAATAACTGAAAATGTAATGCCTATTGTTTGCAGTCATGGGGGAGAGAGAACGCGATGAGGTGAACAATAGTGTATCACTAGGTTTCTTACGTGTAGTCACAATTCTCTCTTCTTTCCAAAGGGCATGCTTACAAGGTAGTATTTGAAGGATATATAAAGTCCTCTCCATCTCTGAAATGGGATCTATTATGAAACGGGCTGGAAAGATTCTAAAGAGCAGAAAAGGTATGATTTACTCAAGTTCTTCTTGGGCTGAATCCAATACGTGAACTATTTTAAAGATAGTACCCTCTGCAGAGATGTTTATTGTACCCTGATGAAGGTGGATAATGTGACAATAAATATGGTAAATGGCTGGAAACCCAGAGTTCAGACATCCTGATGGCTCTTGAGTAGTAATCTGGGCAACTCAACTCAGTGTAATATGAGACCAAAGATCAGGGCCTCTGATGAGATTCAGCTTCTCAGCAAGAGGATGCATTGTATGTAGGAAGCACTGCTTTACCTTTCCAATATTTTAAAACACATTGGCATCATCAGTGGAAGGCCATTTAAAGGTCTATAGAATTCCAATAGAAAAATCAATGACTAGTATAAGATAATACTAAGGTCACATAAAAATGGACATTAAATGGTCAGATAATTCCCAGAGATTTGCTGTGTGATTTCCAATGGGGCATCTAACAGAAGAGTGATTAAGTAGAATTTTAAATGCTCAGCAATACCTCTGCTTTGTTTGCAAATTAAAATTAGGATTTGATTTTAAATAGAATTTTAAACAAATTTTATATATTCTTATTTACTTTTAGAGAAAGGGTCTTGCTCTGCCACCCAGGCTGGCGTGCACTGGCATGATCATAGTTTACTATAACCTTGAACTCCTGAGCTCAAGTGATCCTCTCACCCCAGACTTATGAATAGCTGGAGGTGAGAGGACACATGCCTGCAGATCCTGCCTGTAGACCCAGGGTGTGGTGACACATGCCTGTATACCCAGCTATTCAGGAGGCTGAGGTGAGAGGATCACTTGAGCTCAGGAGTTCAAGGTTATAGTGAAGTATGATCACGCCAGTGCACACCAGCCTGGGTGACAGAGCAAGACCCTTTCTTTAAAAGTAAAGAAAAATATATAAAATTTTAAAAAATAAAGTTGAATCTACATTTTGGTATGCCAAAACATAACCTAAATTGTATGATGATGTAGAAACACAGTGATACAAAATACACCCGAAAACAAATGGCAAAAATTATCGCTTTTGGTATTTTATCTTATTTAATCCACTGACCAATTCTGTGACATAGGTGTTTGTATCCCCATTTTACAGGTAAGTGTATTGAACCTTGGAAAGATTAAATAACTTGCTCAAGGTAAAAATTACGAAGAGGTAGAGCTAGGACTCAGAGCTAATTCACTTCCCTCACTTCGCTATTTGAAGTTTCGAGAAATCCTGGAGTAAATAAATCCACTCCACATTGTTTAGACCAAGGTTTTCCACACTCATTTGATGAAAAAAATCTTGTTGTTCATAGAATAGTTTCTAAAAGCTCAGGCCACTAATGTTCTGTAGCACATACTTTGGAGAGTTCTACACTGGGAAGATGAGTAGTTTGGGATATCACATCTCACTGCATTGAAAGGAACTGTCTAAGTAGTTCATTGCAATTCAGTGTGTGGTCAAGCATGAACACACAAGTCAAAATGCATGCCTTGGTGCGACAGGTTTAAAAGAGGATCAAATCTAGTTTAGCTTGTAAATCGGAAGTGCACAGAGCTATTTGGCCAAAAGTAACTCTTAGGAAGTATCAACCAAGTCAACAAGTCAGTTGTTGGTCTCATTTGAGATTCTGATCAAATCAAACAAGATAAATTGTGGGTGAAACCTTTCTTCTCCAAGGTTGCTCTAGATTTAAAGCAGATGCAATCATTAACTTTTCCAACATTAAGTATTTGCAAAAACAGTCAACGGTACTGCACCTCCCCCAGCTGGAAACCACAGCTCTGAATCATTTCTCCTGGAAAACCCAGATGACCAGGCTGACAGCTTCTTATTTCTATTGAAACCTGTGAGTCAGGAGGCCAAGAAAGTTCCCTGTAAACAATTTCATGCAGCCATTTAGATATAGTTACAATGAAACAGCTAGTTTTACATGGCCTTAACGATTAGCCATTATATTTCAAACTTTCAAAATTAAAAAATGAGTGCTTCTTTTCCTACTTTTGGCTCTGCTCCATTCCTGCCCCGTGAGTAGGAGGAGTAAGAATTGGGAAGAGGGGTAGAAATTAGGTAAGGTGTGATTATGAATATTATTGCTATTTTAAAATGGTCATTTTATATTTTGATGCAATGACATGACAAATGCCCTGCAAATCAAAATTTCCTTGATAAAAAAGTCAAATTAATCAAAATAACTTGACCACCTTAGGGAAATGCCTAGGTCTTATCTGTTTTATGTTCCAAGAACCTAGCACAGTTCTTCACATTATATAAAATCAATTAAAAAAAAGAAAACACTGCCACAACCAATAAAATCAAACCCTAAGCTTGGAAGCTGGCCATGGAAAAATACTTTCCAATTGAAGGGGGAAATCCACTCTTCTATCCCCAGCTCTAATCCTCTGACTACACCTTTCCCATGAGGACCCCTCATTTTTCCTGCCATCAACACTTTCTTGGCCTCTGGGGACATTTCTTCATCATCCAGTATACCTTTTCGTAGCAAAATTGAAAAGAGGCTACATATTTAAATAAGACTTTTATTTAAAGCCTATTGATAAGAAAATGGAGAGCCCCAGAGATGAATGTATAACTAGATACAAATCATTTTCATTTGGGGAATACTTTAAGATATATTCTGCTTAGCTCTTAACCTGCTTCTATAATATAAAAGTCATCCTTCTTCACTATGACAAACGAAAATCCTCTATTTCTAGATTCCTTAAGACCTAAGGAAAATAAAGTTCTCTTTCTTAACTAGGACCTGCTTGACCCTGTTTATTTTTTTATAGCTGTTAGAAATACTACTTCATTTTCCAAAGACCTAGAAGAGTACAACATACACAGCTAGTACTCAATCTGGGGGCTGGCTGGCTCAGAAAATCCTTGAGTTAAACCACAAAAACCTGAAGGCAGCAACGTAGCTGAAAACAATGAATTCAACCTGGAGTTTGATTTTGAGGAATGCCGGCTCCTGGTCAGCCTGCAGCAAGGGTGTCTACCTAAGCATTCCCACCTCTTGGTAACTGGTTTCTATCCACTTTCCTAAGAAGCTCCCTACCTGCAGATTGGCAGATTCTGAATGTGAGGATGTTTTCACAGCATGTACGACTCCTGGGGGTCATTTGCAAAGGTGACTTGACAGAAAATGTCAATTAACAATTTATAGGAAGATCTCTTTCCTGTAATTGATAATTTTAAGGAAATCCTTTGCTTTAGGTTATAATCTCCATAGATCTAACTTACAAGAGTATCATGTTTTTACAAAAAGTCAACGTAGTCATAGCAGAGATGAACTCTTTTATATGATTCATTCTTTCCACATATTAAAAAGACTGTTTTGAAGTAATTCCTGCCCCTTGAACTGTGACTTTTCAATTCTTTATAGGAATTAACATTTAAAAACATATACAGACAATTGAGAATTTTTTCTATAATGTATGCATTATAGAAAATCTACATATATGTATGCATTCCATATGTATATGGAATGCATTCCATATGTATGCATTCCATACGTATATGGAATTAATGTGAAGAACCATTATAGTAGGTGGTGACAAAGCTATTTGCCAAAATTTGTTCCATACCATAACTTCCTTTTTAGAATATTTATATGTTTGATATGTTTAATTAAAGATAGCCCTTTGAGATTCAAAAATATGTTTTTGCAAAATTCTGAGGATTTGGGGATCAAAGGAAAGCAGTTTTTTGGATGAAAAAGTGAGCTTTCTTCAAGGAGGAGTCTCACTGGCAAACGGTAGTTAAGTAACTCTGCCAAGGTCAATGTTAACTTCAGTTACTGGTTACATACTTTACAGTAAACACTAACTGCCTAAGTTAACCTTGCCCGTGATGGTTAAATGGAGGCCCTCAATTATCCCCTCTCCTGGTTCGTTTGGTAGAGGTAACAAGAGAGAAGGCTGTGCATGCACTCTGGTTCATTTCCCTTTCATCTCTCTCAAGCCTTTTATTCCCTCTTTTAGTCTTATGTTTGAAAACTGAGAGTCCATCAAAATCATATCGTGAGCTGTTGCCATGAAGTCTCAAATTCCACCTTTCCGTTCCTGTTTCATTCATTCAGGCTTTTGGGTAAGGAAGTTTCTTCCTGGGCTATACCCATGGGGCTATTCTTTCATTTTTTAAACTCAGTACTACTCTTCACATATTGATTTAGCCTGCATATAACACAAGCAACTTTAAAGTGGGTGCAAATGTTCTCAGGCCACTAAAGATCCACTCTCTGATCCTGTGCAGGTCTAGAGGACTTGCCAAGGCTTGACTGGTCATTTCTCTTTCCCAAATCCAGTTCCCTCAGGCTAGAGCAGCTGGAAGACCTCCTTATTTGTATAGCCATCCCACGCTGAAGAGTTGTAAGTCAGATGTTTCTTTAGAAGTTGCCTTGGATTCCGCAGCAGGAGTCTAGGATCACGGTGTTTCTGGTGTGTCTGCAGAGAAAGAGTCTGAGTGCTGAACAGGAGGTGATAAGCCCGGTTATCGCTGGAGAAGGTGGAAGAATGGATGTTGGCTGTGCTTCTCTCCCCTTTGGTAATTCCCAAGAGATATGTATGTCCCTGCAGCTTAGTATCTGACCAGGCTATATTTCAGGGATAACTAATAGATAATGCTCAACTTATTTTGAAGATGTCTTTGTTACTAATCACTGGCTTACTAGACAGCTCTTTAGTTTCTTTCTGCTGATTTCTAGTCTCTTCTCTGAGTCAGGTCTCCTGGTGGCCTGGTGCAGAGACTTCAGGCTCCTGAACTACAGAGTCCTGCCCTCTCCACTCCCTTCCTTTCTCTTTTGCTCCCTTTTTCTAGATAGAAATCTTATGTTCTCTCTGTGGATTCCTGGATTCCAATCTTCCATGGTAGTCTAGGGGGTAAAGAGATCCTTCTACCACCATTCCAGTAGTACTACGACACTATTGCTCAGCATAGTGATTCTGTTTGCAGGCTGACATTTACTGGAGAGGACCTTCATGCCACAGGCTCACTACAATGAATGCTTCTACCTAACTGCTGGCTCTTTTGGGTTACCTTTAAAAAGGGCATTTTCTCAGCTCGAAAGTGTTACCATGGTCACTGGAATGGAGGTTGATAGAACCAGAGTTCCAATCACTATGGATATGGGTTCAAGTTAAGCACTTGATTACAATGTGGATATTTGACTTTTCTGTAAATAGCATAGCCCAAGAATGCCATGTTATATGCCCATTTTTTAAGCTGTTTTATGATTGCACTTTCTTAGTTTTCCATCACCCATCGAGTATTACTTTGTCTGTGTGGATCACAGAAGAATTGACACCTTGTGAAAAGATTTTAAAAGGGAAAAATTACATATACTCTATATATGGATTGCAGAAAGACTGACATCTTGTGCAAAACATACCAAAGTAAACACGGTCTGTAAAGAGTTTTTCATCATATATATAGAGAAAAATAGAAAGTGATCAATAAGGCTCTGTAGTTATTGACCTGTGAACACTTGGCTAAAGAAAATGCTTTTCTGATAAATCTAGAAAAAGAGCCAAATACCACAAATGAAAAGTCTAACAAAATAACCCACTGAGTTCCTTTCACATGTCTGAGGTGCTCAGAGGTGAGGGGGTAGCATGGGCCATGGGCATGCTGGCAGCCTGACTTCCCCATCATGTTCATGTTTCCTAACTCAATCATTCTTCTAGCCAGAATCAGTTTTCACTGCAGGAGCCTGCCATATTTTACAAATGGTTGAGATATTTTGCTACCATCTTCAGAAGCACTGAAACCTCAACCCTAGGGAGAACCCAAAGCAGTGGCCACTGCCTGAGCTCATGGATAACCAGAAGCATTCCCCGTGAATGCTTTGAGCTCTCTCTCTCGGAGCAGGTTACAAAGGTTTTGCTCCCTAGGAACCAAAGTGTTTCTCCTCCCTCACTTTCCCATGAAAACCAATTCTGAAGATCCAGCTCAGGATTGCCTTGAACTTGGTGGAGGGCATGAGAAATGTATTAAATGCTTTCTCTTTAGGTTCTGTAATGGACTCAATATAATTGACAAGACATTTTTTGCCCGGAAGGAACATTCAAGTTGCCATATGTTTATCTTATCAATTGTCCCTTGGAGTTATTAGTGATTAAATGTTCTATGTATTTGCAGTTGTGTGGTGGAGGGAGGGGTTAGTCTTAAACACTACTGATGAACCTATATGATTGCTGCCTGTTTCCCACTAAATAACGGGTATGACTTACAAAAGCAGAAAATGACTAAATTCTGAGGTGCTACTGAGAATAAGGAAAAAACATGTGCCAACAATTAGTCCTTAAAGGCTTCCTAGAGGCAATGAGTTCTGAATGAGGTTTTAGAAAAAAATAATTGATACTTTCGCTTAAAGGTATAGGCCACTACAGTACATGCAGCAGACCAGTCTAAACACTGTTGGGTAGAAATTGCATAGAAATATAAATATACCTTTTCAATCTTAGTCTTAAAATTGATTTCCAACTGTTGTTAAATCATTAGTTGTATTAGCATAGGACTGAATGAGCTATTAGCAGGAATGTGTAAATTGCAAATGAAAAGACAAGAAAGTTCTAAAATTGGCAATGTCTTCTTTCTGATTAAATACCTGTGTTATGATTTTAGAACAGGAAGAATAATGCAACATTTGATTTAATGCAAATGATTTCTTTGAAATGGAACTAGCATTTGATATGAAATAGACATTTATAATGAGAGACAAAATAGCATAATGTAGTGATTTAGAAAAGTAAAAGATTTTATATCAAACTGTCTTGTCGTTTAATCTAACAAATCCATACAAAGTCCTTAACATAGAAGAAAAACAGACAGGTCTTGGGACAGTACATAATCTTGTTCTAGATAATAATACACTGTGTTAGTTATAAACAACTTGACTCAGTCTATCCAAAATACCCTATATATGCATAAGAGATATTATTGAATAACTGTTATCTGATACAGTTTATTTTTAAGTCAACTATCTGCTTAAAACAGCGCTGAATTCACCCTAGAATACATGGTCTTCATCTCATTCTTAAATATTCTATTATGTATGATCTAGAATTTGTTGTGAAATGAAATATCTCAGTGACCATTCACTGCATTCCGAATAAAATCCAAAGGCCTTATCCTGCCTTTCAAAAGTCTTCCCAATGTATGACTTATTTAAAGATTAGCTTCATTTCCCATCACAAGCAGAAAGACCCCAGTATCCAATTAGACAAGCTGGCCTCACACTGTCCAACCTGGAACATCCCAGCCCTGGCTCAGCTTGTTACGTCTGCTTAGCCAGCTGTACCCTTGCTCTTCAGTCTCTGCCTCTGAAAAGTTTCCCCATCACTCATGATCAAACTCAAATTCCATCTGCTCTAAATAGCCTTTACAGGCCTTCTCCCTTTTCTCCTCTTCCCCTAGCAGATTGTTAGTTACTCTGTGCAATAAGCAACACATCCCGTCAAGCTCCAGGTGCTATGAATTTCACCTCTCAAGACAAAGAATAGTCGCTGGCACATAGTAGGCATTCACTTAATATTTGTTCACTGACTAGCTCAATACTTCTTAAATGATGCTTTCTTCTCCAAAACTGCCCCCACTGATAGTCAGGTCTCCATCTCCTTTGATCTACTCACAGAACCAGTAACCTAACAGACCAGTTGGCCTTCAGTCTTGTCTTCTACCACACTGGTGTCAGAATGATCTCCCCAGAACAAGAACTTGAACATGTCACACTAGTTTAAAAACTGCAGTCATCTCTCTCTCTCAGAGGCTGAATTCCATAGACTTTATATGACATACGAAGCCCCCATTCCATAGACTTTATATGACATACGAAGCCCCCATGATTTGTTCCCCCCTTCTCCAGCCACTTGTCTGCAACTTCCTGTTATATGCTTTAGGCCTCAGCAGCACTAGGGATTTTTATCTTACACAAGTGATGAATTACCGAAGTCCTATGCAATTCAAAACTGTTATGCAAAAATTAAAATTTTCCCATGTGGAAAAAAATCTAACCTTGGTGGGGCATTTTGAAGCAGGTGGTTTTTCGCCATTATAAGTTATTTTTCTTTCCACATTCTTTGACCTAACATTGCATCTATTATTATTTCATAACATACATGCTCTTATATTTACAAAAGAACAAAGGAGAGTGGGTTTTTTTGTTTTTTTGTTTTTTTTTTTTAACTTCGTCATGGTATTTTATTGCATTTAAATCCTGTTTCAAAGTTATGGATTTTCAGGTATTATCTCGGGCCCGAATTTTAGCCTTAGCCCTAGCAGCACTATTTAATGAGGACTTCGATTCTATTGTTAAAGGACATGAGGAAATAATTTAAATTCTAGAGTGGCGAATGCTAAAGTTACAGGATGAAAGTCACTGAAAGCGTTAATGGAAGTGTGAATACGGGTAAACATCCTGTGATTAGACACAGGGCGGAAGTTATTTCTGTTTACTAGCTAAAGTGACCACATGGCGATAATGGAAACTATCAGCTCATCAGCATTGAAATGAATCATTTAAGTTTAGGGAATTTTTTTACCTTTCAAATTTTGTACATAAGGTCATACTTCATTAATACTTTTGTATTTTACTATTTTTAATTTACATGATTGCGGTTATGTAAAATAAAATTGCATTGCATCTACAGTTCCCCAAACATATGCAACAGTTTCTTGCCCTGATGCTGTTCCCTATTGCCTGGGCTCTCATCCCAAACTCCTTTCCCATTACATCTCCTCCACATTTCTTTCTTTTTTTTTTTTTTTTAATTGTTACTTAGTTTTTATTTCATAATCATAAACTTAACTCTGCAATCCAGCTAGGCATGGGAGAGAACAAGGAAAACATGGAACCCAAAGGGAACTGCAGCGAGAGCACAAAGATTCTAGGATACTGCGAGCAAATGGGGTGGAGGGGTGCTCTCCTGAGCTACAGAAGAAATGGTCTGGTGGTTAAGATAAAACAACACAAGTCAAACTTATTCGAGTTGTCCACAGTCAGCAATGGTGATCTTCTTGCTGGTCTTGCCATTCCTGGACCCAAAGCGCTCCATGGCCTCCACAATATTCATGCCTTCTTTCACTTTGCCAAAGACCACATGCTTGCCATCCAACCACTCAGTCTTGGCAGTGCAGATGAAAAACTGGGAACCATTTGTGTTGGGTCCAGCATTTGCCATGGACAAGATGCCAGGACCTGTATGCTTTAGGATGAAGTTCTCATCTTCAAATTTCTCCCCATAAATTGACTTGCCACCAGTGTCATTATGGTGTGTGAAGTCACCACCCTGACACATAAACCCTGGAATAATTCTGTGAAAGCAGGAACCCTTATAACCAAATCCTTTCTCTCCAGTGCTCAGAGCACGAAAATTTTCTGCTGTCTTTGGAACCTTGTCTGCAAACAGCTCGAAGGAGACGCGGCCCAAGGGCTCGCCGTCGACGGCAATGTCGAAGAACACGGTAGGGTTGACCATGGCTAGTAGTACAGGACTTTCCTCGGGGGCAGCGTCTGCAAAGCCTCCTCCACATTTCTTTATCTGATTCATTCTATCGCTGGAATCAGTTATCACCTCCCTGCTGTATCCATTAGTTGTTCTTATACTTTGTTTCCCTGTGCATAGCTCTGTCTTTGACTTCACACTTATCGTGGAATGACGGCAGTTTATTAACTCATTCTTCTGGTCTCAGGAGTCAGTACAGTGCTTGGCACATATGTGTTTAAATACTATTTGAAACTAATGAAGTTTCATTTGTGCTTGAATGTCTAGTTACTCAAGAACTGGAATTACTGGAGAAGAGGAACTGGTATACAACCCTGAGCATATACTATGAAGCTTTATACTTAATTTATGCCCTAACTATAGATGGTTTTAGAATTGAGTTAAACACTGTCTCTTATAAGAATTGCTGCAGTATCTCTATAGGTACATTATAATGATGAGATAACACTGATTTCTAATGTTTTCTGTGAACCCTGAAAATCTGAGACAGGTTTCAGTTAATTTAGAAAGTTTTTTTTGCCAAAGTTGAGGATTTGCGCCCTTTGATACAGCTTCAGGTGGTCCTGATGACATGGGCCATAGGTAGTCAGAGCACAGTTTGGTTTTATACGTTCTAGGGAGACATGAGACATCAATCAACATATGCAAGATAAACATTGGTTTGGTCTGTAAAGGTGGGACAACTTGAAGCAAAGGTGGGAAGACTTGAAATGGGGAGCAGGTTTCCAAGTCCTAGGTAGATAAGAGACAAATGGTTGCGTTCTTTTGAGTTTCTGCTTAGCCTCTCCAAAGGAGTCAATGAGATATGCATTGATCTCAGTGAGCAGAGGGGTGCCTTTGAATAGAATGGGAGGCAAGTTGACACTAAGCAGTTCCCAACTTGACTTTTCTCTTTAGCGTAGTAATTTGGGGGCCCTAAGATTTATTTTCCTTTCACACTTCTTTCTGCCTTTTTTATAAAGACATTTTTTTACTCCTTTCTCTCTACACATTGACCATTTCACCATATTTTTCCTGTTTGCCTTTCAAAGCTGCACCCAAAAGTATGTTCAAACAATTTTCAAAAGTTGTAGGCGTTCAGTTATAGAAGCACGTCCCAAGGCACTGCCGTTCTTTCCGAGCTTGGTCATGCCACCTTCCTTGTTGAACTGTGAGACCCTGCTTCTAAATCATTGATTTTATTTTCTTTCCTGGAATCAGGTGTCAGTCGATGAACTTGCACTTTGCCCTTTATCTTTTCTATTTCTTTAAAGAAGTTCATATAGACCTCTTCAATTATGTACTACAATTTCTTATTCAATTCCATCCACAATTTCTTATTCAATTCCATGCTATACAGCTTCTTTATATTCTTTATAGCTTTCACCTCTGAACTGCACTTTCTGTTTTATAGAATCTAAGGCACTGTCTCTTAAACTTAAGGGTACTTAAGAATCACAGGGGAGAATTTGATAAGATGTACCGAGAAGCAGTGTTATGACTTGGTAAGCTTGGGGCGGTGTCCAGAAATTTTTATCTTAACAAATGAAGCAGAAGATTCTGATGCTGGTCTCTGTAATCTCTGAGCTTTGCTCAGAGTTTCCTCTCTAGGTTTCTTAGCAGGCTTGACCTCGGCTCTTCATTGTTTCTGATCTATGATACTTCTTTGTTTTTTGAGGTTCATTATTTATCTTTCAACTTTCCTGCGTTTTTCCTTAACTATGTCTGAAGTTGGAAATGCCTATCTTAAAATGTTTAATTGTGTTCTTTTGCTCGAGAATTATCAGTATATTATTGCTTGACGGTCAGTCACTAATATTTTGAAAGTGACTTGATTAATATCTTTATGTTATTTTGTATGCCATCCTGTTCTCTAAATACATGGGTCATATCACAACCAAATTTTTCAACTTTTAAGAAAATGAATTTGAGGTAACTTCATAATCACAAAATGTGGCAACTTTTTATTTACAGGTTGCAAATTTCAAGTTCCCCCATGTGTAAATCTTCTAGTTTCTCCAGGTCATTTCCCTTCATTAAATTGTATTCAGAACCATAAGAATGTACATACATACATGATTGAGTGCCTCTCAATCATGATAAATTTATAGTCTAGATATAAATATTTGTCTTCAAAGAGTACATTGTCCCAGTTGATGACTCTGCTATTGTAAATTCTGTTTATTCAACATATTTGCCTTTATTTCCTTCTTTCTTTTCTTTCCGTCCTTCTTCCTTTTTTTCCTTTCTTTCTTTCCTCTTTTCCCCTCCCTCCCTCCCTCCCTCCCTCCCTCCCTCCCTCCCTCCCTCCTTCCTTCCTTCCTTCCTTCCTTCCTTCCTTCCCTCCTTCCTTCCCTCCTTCTCTCCCTCCTCCCTCCCTCCATCTCTCCCTCTCTCCCTACCTCCTTCTCTCCCTACCTCCTTCTCTCCCTCCCTCTCTCCTTCCTTCTCTCTCTCTCTCTCTCTCTCTCTCTCTATCATTCTTTTGACAGGGTCTGGCTCTGTTGCCCAGGCTGGAATGCAGTGGTGCAATCATAGTTCACTGCCGCTTCGAAACCTGGGCTCAGACAATCCTCATGCCTCAACCTCCCAACACCTGACTAATTTTTTTTGTTTCTTGTAGAGACAAAGTCTTATTATATTGCCCAGGCTCGTCTCTAACTCCTGACCTCAAGTAATTTTCCTGCCTCAGCCTCCCAAAGTGCTGGGATTATAGGTGTGAGCTACCATACCTGGCCAATGTTTTTATTTTTATATTAAGAAAAATAGTTAAAGATTTCTTCTTAATTTATTGGGGAAGTTGGTCAGGGAATAGGCAGGAAGTACAATTGTGTTCTGAATTGATATCCCTGATCTTATATCAACACAGACCTACATTTTGCCTTCCTTTTCTCTTCTAGAAGCTATTGTAACCTCTACACATTTAGCACAGATGCCATGACTTCCCTATTTATTCCTTATTTCAATTGTTCTGTCCCATGTTTTGTAACATACACTCAAATTTTTTGCACTTTTTCATGACAGTGATTGTGCATAATTCCAATTGTACAGAAACCATTTTCTGTCTTTTTTCTCTAAACCATAAGCCTGTTTCTGAATTAATTTTATTACCACTTGACAAACTTTCCTTACCCTGAGCATAGCTTGGAAAGAGAACTTTAAGAGGCACATACATCAGGCAGTGTTCAAAGCTACTCTACATTTATTTTACTATTAAGATTTTCCATACACATGTTCCACATACCTAAAACTATTTTATTTAAATCAGTGATATTTAATCATATGTGTGTTGCCCCAAGTGATTTCCCCTTCTACAAAGGAATCCAGCAAGTAAAACGTTTCACTTTCTTTGATAAAATGTATATGTCTCTGCCTTTGTGTGCTTCTTTATAGTTGCAAATGCCCTTGACCTCTTCAGCCTTGCTTGACTACCTGAGTAATATTGCTGCCAGAATTTTTTTTTTAATGTAAAACCCTTAGGTTAAGTATTATGCAATAGGTTTCAAAATAGAGTATTTTTCTACAGAGCTTTTGATTAAAATAGAAGAATATCACGAGATCCTAATCCAAATTCAAAGAGGCATAATTTTAATCATAATGATTAAAGTGAGAATCAAGAGAATGGCAGTTTACATAGATATGTGAATGGTTTATTCATGGTCTGTTCTGTCACTTAAAAGTTTCTAGACATCTCTAGGCCTCAGTTTCTTCTTTTGTAGAACAGGAGAATTGGAATGATTAACCATTGGTTCTCAAATGTAGCTATCTCCATATCACAGAAGTGATTCTCAAGTCCTACTCCAAAATCTATGTTATGGGTTGAATCATATCCTCCCAAAAGTATGTTGAAATACTAACCCTCAGTACCTGACCATGTGAGCTTATTTGCAAATAGGGTCTTTGCAGATGAGTTAAGATGAGATTATTCTGGAGTAGAGTGAGCTCTTAGCCCAGTATAACTGTTATCCTTGTAAGAAGAGAAGAAGAAACACAGAGACACACAGAGAAGGGAAAAGGCCATATGAAGATTGAAGCAGAGTTTGGAGCAATGCAGTTGCAAGCCAAGAAATGTCAAAGATTGCTGGTCATCACCAGAAACTACGAAAAAGCAAGGAAGGATCCCAGAAACTACGAAAAAGCAAGGAAGGATCCCATACAGGATTCAGAGGCAACATGGCCCTGTGGATACCTTGGTTTCAGGCTGCTAACCTCCAGCACTATGAGAAAATAATCCCTGTTTGTTTGTTTTAAGCCACCTAGCTTATGGTACTTTATTATGGCAGCCCCAGAAGTTATCATAACAGCTAACTCAGAATGTTGAGGAATGTGACTAGAGAATCTGTATTTTAAAGACTCTACCCTTCCTGGTGAATCTGCTATGAGTAAGATTTGGTACCAATATGTAGGTGATCTCTGAGGTTCTGTCTAGATCTCAGATTCTGTGATTCAGGAATACAACAGTAGGAAAAAATGTGTATATATATCAATGATGAAGTAAGGTTGAAAAGGATTAGCATTTCACAACAATGTTAAAAGTTTCCCTCCTACTTATTTATGATAATGAAGCCCTAAATCATGCTATTCTATAGTCGGTACCCTAGAAGTACAAGGCACTTGAAGGTCAATTCAATTTCATCTTGACAAATGCATATATTTAAACTTATTTTCTCTTGGAGATATGATGCTTATTCGGTTTTCAGTTGGTAAGTGTTGGGGTACTGTTTGTGATAGATTTGCCTCATAATGGGTAATACATCTTCTATGTATGAACATCCAGTTCTCTCACAATTGTCTGTGATGATTGATATTAAACTATCATTTCTTGGTCTGTGGCACCAAGTGCAAACTTATCTTTCATACTGCCAACTGCAGACGCTCCCCTCTGCTGCTTGGGTCTGCCCTTGAGATGCCGTAATGGGTGTTGCAAAGTGCTGCAGCAGCATCAGGGATTCGCACTGTGCCCAGAGCTGACAGAGTGCCCTGAGTGATGGTGCAGGCTTCCTGAACATGCTGGCAGGGACTCCATCTCTAACTGCACCAGACAACAGTGACCTCTAACTCCACAATTCGTCTTGTTCATCATCATTCTTGGAAGCCATTCTTCTACATTTTTATCTTTATTCTGTGTCTTTGCTATGGACTACCAATGGGAATCCTATAGAAAATGCAGTTCTATGAGGAGAGACATGCACAGGAAGAAAAGAACAGTTCTTCAGCATTTTCCTCTCCTATAGAATATTATCAAATGAAACAGGATTAGCAATTAGTCAAATGTGATTGGGCACTTGGGAAACAGAAAGGGAAGGTGTTTTTGCAGAGCCCTGTTTACTGAAGTGGTTTACAACACACTCGGTGGGTGCCATTTGACTTCTGTCTTCTTCATAAACACACACACACACACATATATTTATATATATTTGTGTCTAGGCTTATTATCCACAACCTTGAATGATCTATCAAAAATTCTCAGATGAGAGTTCACCATCATGGTTGCTTAAAAACTGTTCTTTCTCAATCTCTTGCCTCACAAATGAATAAACTTGCTTATTTTAGATCATTGCAGCAAATATATTATCTTCTATCTCTCCTACTGGAATTGACAATATTAGTGTGTAGAAGGTATTCATTATGATATTAAAATGATCGCTTTATGAGTAGGTTACCTGCAGTATATTGTAGGGTCTCCAAGATTAGGGCCCATGTTTAAACCTATATTTGTACCCCCATTCCTTGGCTTTGTACGTGCCACATAATAGGAACTCAATAAAAAATTTCTTTGCACTGGAATTGTCTCCTTATAAAGCTTAGCTATTCTGGCTTCTCACAATAGAGTGAAGAAGAAGCATACAAAATCATGTATCGTGATGGCACTCAATCCAAAATAGATGGGAAACAGGTTTCAGATGGGGATCAAATCATGCATAATGCTGGTGCATATGACTGGTAGATTATAGATACACTATGAAAGTTCTGGTGAGCTAAGGCTAAGAAGAAAGGAGTAAGGTTTAAATTGTTTCTAAGCATATGTAGAGGCATAGAACTAAGGGGGAAGTCTAAAATAAAAGGGAATGCTCAAGTCCCTTGAGAAACCTCAAGTCTGAGCAGATCCATAAGCTGGAATTTAAGGTAGATAGGTAGGGTGGAAATACATTATCGCTAGTCTCAAATATCAGCATAGATGTAAAAAAAGGACTGGGCAATGGGAACTTAGAAAGTCCATTCCTTTTCCTTTTCCCAGACAAGGAAGTTGAAACTCAGAAAAGTGGTCTGTCATTTGGGGCAGCAAAAAAGAGGTAAATAGTTTCATTAAAAAGAGCAAATTAAAGCATAAAAAGCTTGAGTAGGTTGGAGGGTGTTTGTTTGTTTGTTTGTTTGTTTTTTCAGTACACGTAAAGAATTTCCCTGAAATAATTTTATTCAAATTGCCAGTTCCCAGGTTTTAGATATTTAATGAAATGGCTAAACTCAGCTTATTAAAAAACAAAAGCTATGGCTCATATTTAGTGATTGTGCTGGTAGTTGAGTATTTACAAACTCAGTTAATAAAAGTAAAAAAGCCTCGCCTCATATTTAGTGATCAGTCTGATAGACTAGGTTACAACAAAGGTCACACAGTAGATTGCATTTATATCTGAGCTTTAGGAGACCTCACATACATAATTGAATTTAAGCAGTGCTTAAATGGAGTACGCTGATATTTCTGCTTTAAAGAAAAAGACAGAATTTAAAACAACTGTTATTTAGTCAATAGTATACCTGCTCTCATCCATTAGATCTCTTCATTCTCAAAAGGCCAGTGATTACAACCAACAAAATGGCTCCAAATCAATGTAAACATCACCAGACTCGTGTTTTAAATATGAAAATTCAGTCCTTATTGAGTGGTAAGCAGTCCCAAGATGTGGGAATTTGCCATGTGGCATATCTTAATATAAGCAAAGATCAAATGGATTCAGCATTCATTTGAATAACTACTTGAAAATGCTATGGAGAGTAATAACTTAATCACAGAATATATGCTTACAAAAGCAAAAAGTCGTTGGAAGCAACATTAAGATGAAGAATTGTAATTTTTACTAGCGTTTTATTGCAGTATGATTTTTACACAGTAAAATGTCAAATCCGAAGTGGTCAGCACAATGACTTTCTTCATCTATATACTTCCATGTATTATTTTAAAATACAGAACATTTTCACACGATTAGAAATAATTTCCATCTTATGCTGAACTGTAAATATCAGGAGGAAGGAGTAGAATTACATGTCCAAAATTGTAAAGGAAGTCAGTAAGGAAGCTTAATTCAGTTTACAAATATTTTATTTGTGCAATTTTCAGCTACGCTTCAATATATATATTCATGATCTCTCACATATTTGAAAGTTATTTTACTATTGTCTTTATAATTCATTAAAATCTTTTACAAAGACCTTTGTCTAATCTGACTTTAAACAGAGAAGCACTGTTTGCTGAAGAAACAGTTCACATTGTTACCAGGAATGCCTGTATTTCTTCATCAGTCTACCTCACTTAAAGTTCCTCTGAAGGTATAGATAATTGTAGTTGAGAGTATACTAGTGACACCTAGTGCTTATCCACTAAAAATGTCTGCATTTAGGAGAACATTTATTTCTTCATGGTTAGCTACGGTTAATCAAGTTCTTGTTTATGTGCAGAAACTGACAATGATAATATAAGTGCTATTTCATGCTGTTAAAGACTAAATGGATAACCTTCCAACATAACCTCTTAACATAATTAAAGCAAACAAATTTGACATTAACATTGTGCATTAAGAGCAAAAGCAGAGAGTTAGAGGTTCTAGAATGAGAAGACATATGTTTGAATTGCATTTTTATTATTCATAAGCAGATATGAATGCCAAAATGTTGTGGCATATTGGCTTAGTCCATTCATTAGGAGCTAGTAGATGACAAGAGACAGAGGTGGGGTCTCTGACCACAAGCAAAAAAGACATAACTAAAACTCTTTGTTATTAATGAGTTGATTCTGAGAGGATTCTTTGTACCTTAGGTCAGATTCTGAACTATGAAAGAGCTCAGTAGGCAATGCTTTCGTTGCAAGGCTTGTCACTGAAATTAGGTTGACGAGTCTCAGCATCTTCTCTCCTTCCCCAGTCGAGGAAGAAAATCTCAGTTCCCAGTCCTAGGTTATATAGCCCATAACAGTGCCAAAATGTCTGCTCACACCCAATCAACATATCTCCCAATCTGCTTACCATTCCTATTACACCATGGTTAGAGATTCTATGTCCTTAACCTATGAAAACCTGGGTACAGGTTGAGCATCCCTAATCTGAAAATCCAAAATCTGAAATGCTCCAAAATCCAAATATTTTTGAGTGCTGAAATGATGCCACAAATGGAAAATTCTACACCTGACCTTAGGTGATGGGTCTCAGCAAAAAACACAGTCAAAACTTTGTTTTAGGCACAAAATTATTTAAAATATGTTTATAAGGTACATAAGAAACATAAACGAATTTTGTGTTTAGAGAGGTCCCATTCCCAAGATATTTCATTATCTATAGGCATGTATTCCAAAACCTGGAAAAATCCAAATTCCACAACACTTCTGGTCTCAATAATTTCAGATAAGTGATACTCAACCTGTATGTATGTATGTATGCATGTATGTACCTGTATATGTATCTATCTAACCCTACCATATTATACACATTTTATTTATGTGTGTGCATATATATATACATATATATACACACATATATATATATACAAATATATATATGTGTGTATATATATATCATATGTTAGGTTCCAGATTCTCGAAATAAACTAATAAAAAGAATAGATATCTTTCCTAATGGAGCTTGTGTACAAGTGTGATACATGGATAATCACTATAATAACAACAATAACAAAGATAACTTTAGATAGTAATAAGTACTAAGAAGAAAAAAAAAAGGTGGGGTAGTGTGAGACAGAGTGATGAGAGAAGAATGAGAAAGCAAATTTATCCTGAGGTGGCCAGGGACAACCTCTCTAAGGGAGGTGACGCCTGAACTGAGAGCTGAATGATAAGGCGGATGAAGGCATGGGGAAAATGAGGCACCAGCAGGTAGAAAGGCCCAGAGCTAGGAATAATTGTGGCTTACTTAAGGAACAGAAAGAGAACAAGTGTGGCAGGAGCAGTGGTGCACAACACGGTGGCAAGAGAGTAACAGAAGATCAGGTGTGAGGGAAAGGCTGCAGTGAGATCTTGCAGATCATTCCAGGCTGCAGTTTTGTGCCTTTGAAAATTCATGTACTGAAGCCCTAACCCCTAGTGTGATGGTGTTGGAGGTGGGGCCTTTTGAAGGTGATGAGGTTTAGATGAGCTCATGAAGGTGGGACCCTCAGCAAGGGGATTAGTGGCCTTATAAGAACAAGAGAGAGAGGCCATGTGAGCACACAGAGAGAGGGTGGACATCTACAAGCCAGAGGAGCAGGTGCTCACCATGCACTGAGTCTGCTCTCACCATACACCAAATCTTTGACCTTGAACTTCTCAGCCTGCAGAACTGTGAGAAGTAAAGGTCTATTGTTTACTTCTCCCAGCATATGACCCAAAACCCTTGGGTTGCTATTTAGTTATAGCAACCCAAGCAGATTGAGACACAGGTAATGGCCTGAAATTTGAAGTCTACGGATATGAAATCTAAGGAAAGTAGCAAACCATTGGAAGATTTTTGGCCAGAGAAATATCTATATCTAAAATATATATCTTTCTGGCTAAAAACTATATGTATATTTATATATATAAAACCATATATATTTATATATTACCTATCATATATATGTATAATGTGTGTTTATCTATATATACATACCTAAGTAAAACATATATAGTAGTATTATGTGGATATGGATATGAATAGAAAATGTAGTATTATATGGATATGTATATAAAATGTTTTGATACCCAGCACAGTACCCTGAACATCCTTGGTGTTTAATAATATTTGCTGGTAGTGACTCTTCTAAGAGTGAAAGTAACTATGTGGTTGTGTATAGATACACACGTTATCATTTTATTTGAGAACAGTATGGCTATCATGTAGATAATACATAATGGGGGTAAAGATTGGAAGCAAGATGGCGTGTCATTTAACATCTATTTTAGAAGAAAGGACAAATGAATAACAAAAGCTAAAAAGTGCAAAGAGTATAGCCTACATAGGTTGCTAGGCAGCCTTGATACTAATAAAGATTTTCCAGTAAGTACCTGTATTGCATGTTTAGAATGCTTTTAAGGAGGGAGCCAGGATAAGTCAGTGGACTTGGAAAAGCTGTATCCTGCAGTTCTACTGTCTTTGGGGAATTTATGCTATTACCCTCCTTCTGGTGTCATATATCAAGTCACTTGAGATGTCACCTCACATAATTTAAGGCTGCAAAAGTTAAACCCACTCCATCTCTGTGCACCCCATATTGAGTGTTTGAAGGGCAGGCCAATGATTATTTATTTCCCTGAAAACCTCCATGCCTGGAGACATAGCAAGAAATACCTCGAGCAACTTTGTGGAAGGGCTAACAAAAACTTCCATGCAACATCAGAACTGGTTTTTTTCTTTTTTTAATTTTCATGTTTTTCTTATATGCCTTAAGTTAAACTTAAGGACACAAAGTCTAGTTTTGGTTTTGTTCTTGCTTTTGTTTTTATGTATCATTTTGCAATGTTTAGGAATACCACCATAACTTCCACTCATTGTTCAGTTTAAATTTAGCATGTTAATAATTTTTGCTGTTTTCTAAACACACACACACACACACACACACACACACACACACACTTACAGTTACGCAAGTTTCAGTGACACCAACCATCCTGTCATTTATTGGCTTATTTTTCTTATTCTACTCTTTAGTTAAATGTGAACCCACTAAAGTATCAATGTTAGATTATAAACAATTTGGAATTCTAGATGGCAAGACCTCTTTTTTTTAGATCCCTTTTGTTTACTCATCATTGGTTACTCAACATCTGACATATATGTCACTTTCTGCATGACAACAGCTGATATGACATGGCTCCTGTCCTCAAGGACACACAGCCTCATGGAGAGGCTTCTAGGACAAAGCTCAGCCGCCCCATTATCTACATTTAAAAAATGAGTGAGGGTATCGTAGTGGTGGTGAGATATCTAGATATTATTTAATTAGGAGTTGCACGACTTATTACATGTTCCAAACATTCCCATTTGGGCTTCTGATTCTTTATTCATGTGTCCATTCATTCAAAAAATGTTTCTTCCAAGACTGTGCCAGGCACAAGATACAGGCAGTGGTGAATTGATAACAGCCAGGCTGTTGCCTGTGGCAGAATGCTTCCCACTCCTTTTAGCACCCATCCCAAATGTCACCTCTTCTGTGAAGCATTTCTTGCTCCACACAAGAAGTGTTACTGAATCTCTCTACTACTCATAAAGAAGCAGTAACTTTGTATCTTTGTATAACCTTTATTATAACACTTCATGTTACCTAACTTAATAAGGTGTGTCATTGACTGTTTTGGTTATTTACATCCCCATATATTACGAGATCCTTGAAACCAGCAATATTGCTCATTTCTCTCCTTCCAAACCTCAAAACCCAAGAATATGTGTGGCACATACTCAATACCATAGCATTGATTAAGTGAAATGCAAAGCTTCTAATAGGAGTTAGTATCCAGGCAGATATTTTAATGATGCCTCTCAATTATCTAATTTCTTAATAAAAAATATACAAGTTATTTTCCCAGTGAGTTTATAGTTTTTTCTTGAATTATTTAACAATATTTATATAAAGCTTACTGTATGCTATACACTGTCCTACACACTGTAGAAGGTAAAATCATTTAAGACTCACAACAGCCCAATGATCACCCTCATCAGCCTCATTATGCAGCTAATGACCAAGCAAGGAGATGTCGGGAACTTGGCCAAGGTCACAGAGCTGATCGGAGGTAGAGCCCAGTTTTGAATCTCAACAGTCTGATTCCAAAGTCTGTTCTTTTAACCACTACAATACTTGAGCTCACCAACCATGCTGGGCTTTCTCACATTGTTGACTCTTGAATCCATATGTCCATTCATTTATTCAGCAAGCATATGCCTTTTGATACACAGTACCACCCCGCTGGTCAAGCCCTCGCCTTCCTATGTTTGTGTTCTTGAAAGATTCTTTTTTTCCTTCCTCTCAGGATTTAATTGTCAGAATCACTCCAAGCTGTGTTCTTATCTTAGCATTCTACCTTTTCTTTTTTCTCTCTCTTTGTCTTTTATTTTTATTTTTATTTTTATTTTTATTTTTTTTTTTGAGAGAGAGAGAGTTTCGCTCTTGTTGCCCAGGCTGGAGTGCAATGGCGCGATCTCGGCTTACTGCAACCTCCGCCTCCTGGGTTCAAGTGATTCTCCTGCCTCAGCCTCCCAAGTAGCTGGGATTACAGGCATCTGCCACTATGCCTGGCTAGTTTTTTGTATTTTTAGTAGAGACGGGGTTTCACCATATTGGCCAGGCTGGTCTCAAACTCCTGACCTCAGGTAATCTGCCTGCCTCAGCCTCCCAAAGTGTTGGGGTTACAGGTGTCAGCCACCACGCCCAGACTCAGCACTCTGCTTTAATCTCATTAAATTCTTTCCCTTAGAGACCTCCTTCTGCCTTTCTATCTAATACAAATAACTTTCATAGTATTATTTTCTTGTTTACTTCCTCCCCATTCAAGGCCCTGCATCTTTTGACTCCAAATTATCTTCGCAACCTCATGTCTCGGTTTCCCTTTTCAAATGTTCTGCCCCAGACATACCTTGTAAACAAGGTATGGTCCTTGTCAATCTAGACTCTGTGTTCTTGTTTCTTCTTTCCTGGTCTCCACCAACCTCTACTGTCCACCTGTGAAAATGCTTGCTATATATCTAAGGAGATGGAACAGTCTCCAGGACATCTTTGCTGTGCCTCCCAGACAACAATGTTCTCTCCATCTCTCTCTGCTGTGTTCCTGTAATTGCCTATTGCCTACACCTTTTATTTGGTACCCTGGCAGCACCTTGTAGTGACTGAGAACACAAGCTCTTGAAACTACACTGCTGGACTCATAGCCCAGCTTTGACGCTTACTTGGTCTGTGACCTCCAACAAATTATCTCATCTCATTAACAAAATAGGGATAATAATAGCAAACTCATGAAACAAATACCAGGATGATCAAAGTAACTAATATCTTCAATAGTTTAAGATCATGATTAAGATTAGAAACTACCTGGCACATTGCTTTTAACACACGTTAGCTACTATTATTACTTAATTATATAGAGAACCTTGTAACATTTCTGCCTATGATATGTAACTACTATTGTGTTTCCTATCTTACTTTCCATGCCTTTGTTTCCTACAGTCTGAGATCACCTGACTGATTAGTTTTGCCCACCGCATTGAATTTTCTGAGCCTAATACCTGAACCAGATCTGAAATTGGACCCGATGAATTGGACTTTGTATCTGGCTTTTCTGGGGCTTCCACTTCTGCCATGTCCAAATGAGTTCTGTTTCTGACTGTTTACCACTGACACAACTGATTCTTTCTTCCTATTATCCTTCAGTGTCGGGACACCTAACAAGGTCTTCTCCATAATTTCCAGAGTCTATCCTACTAGATTTTAAGAACATTAAAAAGCGGAACTATATGTTTGCCTTCTTTGTATTCCCCACAGTGCTAAGCACATCCTAGATGTTCCCAAAACATTTATTAAATAAATTAATGACATAAAAATAGAGGTATTCATGGCTCGTTATTATTTTTCAGTTTCCCAGAAAAGACAACTTACATCAGTGAAATTTGACAGACACCTGTGAAAGTTGTATTTTAGTGGGTTCAAAGAGATCATCAGAACATTTCATTTGATTTGACAAATAACTGAGAACCTTCCCCTCCTACCGGCAGTAACACTTAAAAGAGACTCTGTTTCATTAGTAGGGAGAGGTTTATTTGCTTATGGCTCCTGGAAGACAGGAGTTTGATATTTATTCTCAGGCAATTGGAAAATTGATTCAACTCATTTAAGAATTTAACAATGGATTCATAATAACTCTTCTCAAAGAGTACAAAAGAACAAGTACATCAATTGATCAATAGTACATTTAAGAAGAAAAAGAACCAGAGATCAAGGGAATTTAAAGACACCACTGAAGAGCTCGCTTTCTATTCAGAGAATTAAATCATAAAGTATCTCAGAGGATACAAAACAAATAAAGTTAGAAGTGTTTCCTTAACTTTAGGACACCAATTTTAGAGAGGGGGGCTCAAAACACCCTCCTATCAGTAGAAAATCAATGTGGCTATCCCACTCAAAACCTCTGGGTCACGGAAAACATTTCATTTAGTCCTGTGGCCAGTCTCTGACGTCTGTTTTAAGAAATTCTGAGTTCCCACAAAGTACACGCCCTTAGCCTTCTCTTGAGGCTCACTAGATTCACTGATGGAAGAATAAACCCCAAGAAGACTCTAATAGAAAAGGGTTTCGAAGGGAAGAGGCTGAGTGGCTGCATGACAGTACATTCCGCCTAGGGAAAATAAGTAGTTTGCCTCCCTTTTGGTTTCTTCTAGAAGAAACACCAGAAGCCTGGGAGAGAATCTTTCCCATCAGTCACTGTCAGGACTTGGTTCAGATCAATACCTAGAAAATTCCAGTTCTAATGGGTTGGGTTCAGATTTTACCAGCTCCAGCTCCACTGACTTCATTCTCTCTCGTTCATCACTTTAGCTTCTGGAATACAACCACCCTATACTCTGTGATGTGTGCATCCCTGTATCTGCCAGTCTTGCTTCTCTGAGAGCAATGGTCTCCTGTGCCACTTGCTTTTATGACATTTACAGTGACATTTGGAGTGGGTGCTAAAAGGACTGGGAGGCATTCTGCCAGAGGCAACAGCCTGGCCGTTCGCTGATATTCACCACTGTCTGCATCTTGCGCCTAGCACAGTCTTGGAAGAAACATTTTTTGAATGAATGGACACATGCACAAAGAATCAGAAGACCAAACAGGAATGTTTGGAACATGTAATAAGTAATGCAACTCCTAATTAAATAATATATACATATTATTTAGATGGCTGAAACCTGGGGAATATTTTCTTTTCTTTCTTTCTTTTTTTTTTTGAGACGGAGTCTTGCTCGCAATCTCTGCTCACTGCAACCACCGCCTCCCAGTTTCAAACAATTCTCATGCCTTAGCCTCTCAAGCAGCTGGAATTACAGGCACGTGCCACCACTGCTGACTAATTTTTGTATTTTTAGTAGAGACAAGGTTTCACCATGTTGCCCGAGTTGGTCTTGAACTCCTGGCCTCAAGTGATGCACCTACCTTGGCTTCCCAAAGTGCTGGGATTATAGGCATGAGCCACCACACCCGGCCAACCTGGGGAGTATTTTCTACTTGACAAAACTGGGGCAGTCATCTGTAGACCAGTCCGCTGTCTGTATGTAGTGAGCCTCGTCCTGCCCACCTAACCCCTGCCAGGCTGGAGGGGGCAGAGCACCTGAAACTGCTCCTGCCCTGGCTACTGTGCTCGCCACTGCTGCTGCCCCTTGGCCATGACCTTCAGTGATATTGCTCAGCTACCCCTAGCAGTGAGGGCCTCACATCCTTTTCATTAACCAGAAAGTCTGAAGTGTTCAGCTAAGAGTGCAGATCCAAGCCTCAAAAAACAATCGCCCCCTGTGAGGCCTCCCTCATCTCAGGAATGTTTCCCTCTCACAGGGAATACTAGGCAATGTAGTGTTGTGAATGTAAAACTAAGGCTCAGAGTCATGCCCCTTAGATTCTATCTCATCTCCAGCATGGGATCCAGCTCTCTGAGTTTCAATTTCCTTCTCTAAAAAAATGGCATAACAATAGCACCACCCTGTATATTTATAGTGTGAGGATTTTAAAAAGTCATCCTCTCCACTGTGTTTCTTCTCTTAAACCAGCAGCCAAACAACAGATCTTTGTAAAGCTTCTGACAGGCAAGACCATTAGCCTCCAAGTTGAACCTAGTGGCACCATCAGGATTGTCAAAGCCAAAATCTAAAACAAGGTGGGCATCCCACCTGATCAGTAGTGTCTGCTTTTTACAGGCAGACAGGAGGAGAATGGCTGCCTTCTCTCCAACAACATCCAGAAAGTGTCCACCTGCCCTTAGCATATGGCTGTGGGGCTAGACGATGATCTAGTCTTTCCTCTACCAGCTTGCTCAAGGATACAACCATGCCAAGATAATCCACAGCAAGTGGTCTGCCCACCTGCAGCCCCACATTGTCAACTATTGCAAGAATTGCAGTCACCAAAGTCAAATAAGAGCCCCCTTACTGGCTCCTCTTGCCCTCGCAGGGCAGCCTCCTTCCTGAGCCCCATTGCCCTGGGAACTCAATAAGGTTTCCCTTTCCTTGACTGGGAAAAAAAAAGCATCTTTCTAGAGGTGTTGGCACAGGGTCTGCTCCTAGCATGACCTCCATAATGATTATTATTATCATTATCATTATCATGGTGGTGGTGGTGGTGGTGGTGGTGGTGGTGGTGAATATATTGCTGCTGCAAAGCCAAGCCATGTTACTAGGTGCTAGCCTGGAGAATGAGCACACTGTTATGCATATCATCTGCTGCCTGCCAATGTGAGGACTCAGCTATGACAACACACCTGCTCTAGTCTCGTGAAGTCTTGGTTCTAAATGTGTTTCCCAGAGAAATGCCCTTTAGGTCCTACTACAACATCTAATTGTATATTTGTGTGTTGCATTATTTCCACAGGCTCTGTTAATTATATTCTAGTGTATACTAAGTTACTCCCAGGTATATGGGTACCCTTAGCCTTCCAGTAAGGTAAGTTACTTGAATAAGACCTCAGGTAATTAATGTTTTCTAAACAATTAAGTGAACAAATAAATTAGTCTCCACAGACACTCACCAAGTTATTGTCCTTGGGAAATCAGAAGAGTTGGAATAGAAGGAGAGAAAAGAAAAACAGATACCTTAAAATTTTAAATCTAAATAGAGACTAAAGAAATAGGCCAATGTTAATAGGGTAAATTAACTTTCTAATGCTCACTTGGCAACAAAAACAGACAATGGAAATGTAAGGGATATACATAATTAAAGAGAGTTATGTGGAAACCCACATAAGTTCTTTAGGAGAATTGTAAGTGCCTATTGTAGAAGAATTAATGTTATATGGATAGTAGCTGAAATAGCTGTTTTTGAAGTTCATGCAAATATAATGATAATTGACAAGCTTTAAAATGGCAATATAGCAAGAGATGAGGGAGCAGAGAATTTGTTTATTGTCTACATTTACAGAAAAATCTTGAGGTGGAGAGTGAGTTAGTTAAGACTGAAGGTGGTGAAACCACTGCCAGCCTGTCCAGGTCACCACCAGCAACCTTGAAGATCAGCTTGAATAAGTCTGTGTCTTTTGTGAAGACATTTCTGCAACACCATTTTGGCCTGTGAACTATTGG
Organism: Macaca thibetana thibetana; assembly: GCF_024542745.1. Taxonomy (NCBI): domain Eukaryota; kingdom Metazoa; phylum Chordata; class Mammalia; order Primates; family Cercopithecidae; genus Macaca; species Macaca thibetana. Next base: position 53,272,210 of record NC_065595.1, read on the forward strand.
TAGAGACAACTTAGACGGGAAAACAGCACTGTGAATGGGCTGTTTCAGTCTTTCAGAATGTGCGCGTGGTGGTGGGGCAGGGCTGGGGATGCACACGTGCACACTGTAGGCATGCTAAATGTTTGAAATGGTCCTTGTCTAATATCTCTCCTTTTGAACATGTTTCCTCCAACATTAGAAGTGAACAGTATCTTTGAGTTCCCATCCATCCTTTAAGAAAACTAAAAAAGCTCGAAGAACTTATTTACAAGTGTTTCTCCTCCTTGAGCTCACAAATTTTCTTGTTCTTCAGAGTTCACTCCTAGGTCCTCTTCTTGACTCTCTCCTTTAAAGGATCATATCTACTTCTCTAGGCTTGAATTGACATCCAAAGATCAACAATGTAAAGGTTCTATATCCAGTCCTTATCTCTCATCTGTGCTTGAAAAGGGTGTGTGTGTGTGTGTGTGTGTGTACACACTTGTATACACACACACACACACACACACATATATATATGCCAACTCAGCATGCCCACTTAGATTGCTCAAAGACCCCAAAAACTCAACATGTCCCAAACAACTGAACTCATGACTTCTCCTGTGCTAAGCCTGTTCTTCCTCCACTTTTCCCTATTTTAGCACACAATCCCAGACTAGGAATTATTCTAGATTCCTTCCATTCTCAACTCCCCAAATCCTACTCGTTCCACTTCCTAATATCTCCCAAATCCACTTCTTCGCTTCCTCACCCTCCAACATCCCGTAATGCCAGCTGCCATCATCTCTAAGAATAATCAAAAAATCTCATAAATGGTATACCTGTACCCATTAACACCTTCTTCTAGTTTATTCTTCAGATTGTAGCCAGAGTATTCATTTTAGAAAGCAAGCTGTTTTAATGTCTCTTCCTTGCTAAATACCTTTTGATGGTTTCCCATTGCTCTGAGAATGGAAAAAACCCCACATTTATAATCCTTAATATGTCTCCTGGAGTTCTCCGTGATCAGGCTGCCTCCCCATTCTCCTGCCTTACCCATCTCTTCTCTCTACACTACAGAATTATTGGCCTTAAAAATTTTTCTCTGATGGGTCATTCTCTTTCTTACACTAGGACCTATTTATACTCTGCCATATAATTTTTCTCCCTCTCCCACTTACTCGGCCTTTTCTTATCTAATGCCTCCTTTATGGTCCAAACAAATTTCACTTCCTTAGGAAAGTATTTCTGGACTCTCCAGGACAATTTCCTCTCATGGGCTTCCACTGAGCATTTCTCCTACACAGAACTCAATAAAGTTGTTTGATGACTGTCTTCCCTATCAGGCTGCAATCTCTCTAGTTCAGTGCTGCGTGTCTAGCAACCGGCACATTTTCAGGAAAGAAAAGTGGAATGCATGAATACATGTTTTAGTTAAATGATGACAGGCTCGAGTTAAAATCTTGAATCCATTTTTTTATCTTCTGGCAGAGCAGCAAATATCATTACATACTAGCTCAGCTCAAATGTGTTTATCAGATTAGCAGAAAGCAAGGTGTGAAGAAAGAGTAACACCACAGACAAGTAAGCGTTTTCTGTGGCGGGGCTAGGATGGAATAGTGGATGGTGGATGCCTGAAAGGGTGACACAAAAGAGCATACCAAAAGGGGAAAGAAAAGACACAGAAATCAACTTTATAGCATCTTGGAAATAACTTGGGCTTCAGAGTCAGAAATATCTGAACCTGAATCCCAGCTCTGCCATGTATAAGCCAATTAATTAATCTGAGTCAATATCTCCTTGCTGTGATTTGAAGAAAATAATACTACATAGAAAGAGTGAGGATTTTTCTTTTTTTCTTTCTTTTTTTCTTTTCTTTTTTTTTTTTTTTTTTTTTCTGAGGTGCAATTTTGTTCGTGTTGCCCAGGCTGGAGTGGAATGGCACAGTCTCGGTTCACTACAGCCTCTGCCTCTCGTGTTTAAGCAATTCTCCTGCCTCAGCCTCCAAAGTAGCTGGGATTACAGGAACATGCCACCATGCCTGGCTAATTTTTTTGTATTTTTGGTAGTGACGGGGTTTCATCATGTGGGGCAGGCTGGTCTTAAACTCCTGACCTCAGGTGATCCACCCACCTCAGCCTCCCGAAGTGCTGGGATGACAGGCATGAGCCACCACGCCCTGTCTGAGGATTTTTCTTTTAAATGGCAGGAAGATTCTTAGCCGAATTGTTAGTTTCCTTCTCTCTAACTCCAGGAGGACACACTTTCCTCTTATGTTTATTATGCATTCAGTGTATCATGCAGGAAAATTTATGGTGAATAAATTGAATGTAAATTGTGTATTAGTCAAGATTCCAGCAGAATACAAAAACCATGCTATGTAGTTCGAGAAACGTTTTTATAGAAGGAACTGGTTAAAATGGTATTAACAGAGTTGGAAATATAAACAGAGAAGTCAAGACAGCAAAAAGGTAAGCGGGGATAGGAAGCTGTTCCCCAGGCTGGAGGATCAAAGACAGCAGGCGAAACCTCTGCTGGAACACAGCTGCGGGGGGAGAAGAGTGGGAGCTGTACCATGGAGGGAGAGGCTGCCAGAGGGAAGGAGCTCCAGTCCACCGAAGAGGCCACTCAAAGCACAGAGAAGGGGGAAGATGCCCTGAATTTCCTCTTCCTCCCTCCTTCCACTCTCTAGCTGAAGGCCAATGGCCAGGGCCTCCTGGGAATTGCAGTTTGCAGAGTCAGACTTCTGAGACTAAAAACAGAGAGTGGAAAGCCAGCAAATAGACCTGAGTACAACAGGCAAATGACTGGCACAAATGGCAAACAACGGTAATGAGAAGTGATTTACTTGAACTCTGCTACCAGTGACAAGAGAACTACTTAGCTATGGTGAAACTCCATAGACCAACACAAGAAGGATTATTAATAACAGTAATTTCACTTTTTGTGCTTTACAAAGCATTTTCAAAAGGTAAAATGGGATAATGGAAAGAAAACAAGCTTGGAAGGAAATAGCCTTGGTGTGTAAACAATTTAAACACCAAGATATAAAAAAGTAAAGCCAGTATCTTATAATATTTTTTCCACTTCAAAATAAATGACCACTGTTACCAAGTTGTTAAAAATCTTATAGAAATTATTGATATATATGTCAAATAGATGTGTATAGAGATATACAACTTATAAAAAAATGCTAGACATATGGTTTTGAAACTTTGTACCCACTTCAAAATATATCTTTGTCCTCTTAATCACATATATAATTTAATCTTAACTATTTTAGTGGCTGCAGAGTATGTTACCATATACTCAGATCACAATTCACTTACCCAATTGCCTATTGGGAGTCATTTGTAGTATTTTTAATTTTTTTTTCTACTGCAAATAAGGTTGGAAAGAGTACGTTTGTATAAATACTGGCAGGATAAAGTTCTAGAAGTGGAATTGCTGGGTCAGAGAGTAAAGGGTTGTAAATTTTAATATATATTACTAAAAGGCATTCCAAATTTTCCTTCAATTTATATTCTCTTCAAGAGTAGATAGAGAACTTTTTTCATATACTCCTGACAACACCATGGTTTTTAAAATCATATCTAACCATTTGAAACATACACACATGAGAAAAAAAATTCCATAATTATTATTATTTGCATGTCTTCGTTGGTTAGGTTTAACACATAAGAGCACTTGGGCAGTTACTAGTTTTCGTGAACTGCCAATTCATATCCTATGCCAAGTTTTCCATTAGGTGATTTAAAAAATATGTTTGCTGATTTGTAAAATATAACAAACTTTATCTAAGGTTGTTAGGTGTTACAGTCTTTCTTTCTTTATTTGCCTTTAGTCTTCTGGATTTTTATGTTGTTTGCATGCAGAAATTTGCCATTTACAAGCTGTAGAACCTTGAGCAAGTCAATTAAATGTAACTTGCCTCTCATTGATTTATTCATCTGAAAATGGGGAATAACGATATGCTCTTTGCATGTTTGAAGCATCTCTCAGATCACCTGTATAAATTTTCTTTGACTAGAACATAAGTAGTCACTTTTATTATTAAACATTTTTTTATGTTACAACATCTTATTTGAAATAAGTAACAACTTTCTGAAGCGGGTGTGGTGGATCTTCATATCCTCATTTTACAATTCAAAAGCTGACACTCAGAAACTTTTCCTGAGTCTATTATAATCAGACAACTGTAAATGATATTGGTGGGCTGGGGGAGGTCCCCAAACGCTGGTGGGACTTTGACCCCAGCCAGTGTCCAGGCCCTTGGCACCATTGTGAGAAGGAATTCAAGGATAAGTCAGAAAATAGTGAAAGTATGGAGATTTATTGCAAGTGAAAATTACACACCCAAGAAAGAAGAGTGTGGAGTTCTCAAGAGAGACTCACTCAGTAGAGTTTGGGGTTTCTATCTTTATGGTTTTCTTTAACCAAAGGGTGGGATATTGATGAAAAGTCCTGGAAAAAGTTGATTTCTCAGAACTGTGGCGCCACCCTTTTTTCACAACAAATGTGAGTGTTCTCGGAACTGTCATGCACTGGTTGGGTGTGTTATTATGTTAATGAGTATACAGTGAGGTCCTAGGTGAAACCAAGGTCAAATCCAGTGCCATGTTGGTTCCAGTTGATCTTAGCCAGCTTGGTCCACGCCCTGGTTTTTCAGGATCTTACCAGTCCCTAGCTTCTGCAGCTATTTCAAAGTTTCCTTTTGCTAGTAATGTGAAAATGCTGCCTGGAATTTTCTATTCTCCTGCAACCACCTTGTATTATTCCTGACATGTTAAGATTTAGAGATTCAATTTTTGGTTCATGGTATAAAAAATAAATGCACTTACCATTTTACCACTATGCTTTTTGGTGGTTGGATGTTAAGACCAAAAGGAAAGATCCTCTACTACTTATGAAAAGAAAAGACTCCTGCAGGGCTATGTTAATAGTCAGTTGAGACAGAAGCAAGGTGGACTTTACAGGATTTTTTCAAATTTGTTTTAAATTAACGTATTAACTAACACACAAAGACGTTTAATCACTGTGGCTGTGAATATAGTGAAAGGAGGGAGGGATAGTTATGAGGTCTTTTTCAGGTGCATTTTATAGCATTATCTTCCATTCAGCTCCTGTTTACTGCCTAAAGTGACAGCCTGGTCTTCATACATGCAAAAAGACAATTATTTATTGTGCACAAATTTCTTCAACCAAACTTTAAGAAACAGGATGTCTGAATACAGAAAACTGATATTTTCCAAAAATATCATGTTGGAATATGCAATCATATTTCTTAGCTTTTCATCTCCTATTCCGGGAAAGTCACCTGTGACTGGAAAGAAGATTTAATAATGAAGGTTGATCATGTAGAAAAAGAAAAACATACACATAAAAATGCAAATGCCCGGCATATAGGACATTATCAGTAAGCCAGATGAAAGTTTAAGCACTTCAAATATCCTAGGGACTTCAGTTGCTCTAATAAAATGGAAATGCTTCCAGACATATGCTTGGAGAGATTATTTCAAGCTTTATATAGATGTAAAACGTTTTAGTTGTAGAGGCAAGAATGGAAGCCTAGGCTGGGCACAGTGGCTCCTATCTGTAATGCCAGCACTTTGGGAGGCCAAGGTGAGCAGATCACCTGAGGTCAGGAGTTCAAGACCAGCCTGGCCAACATGGTGAAACCCCATCTCTACTAAAAATACAAAAAATTAGCTGGGAGTGGTGGTGGGCGCCTGTAATCCCAGCTACTTGGGAGGCTGAGGCAGGACAATCACTTGAACCCAGGAGATGTAGGTTGCAATGAGCCAAGATCGCACCATCGCACTCAACCCTGGGGGACAAGAGCAAAACTCTGTCTCAAAACAAAAACGAAACAAACAAACAGAGAATGGAAGCCTAAAGCCGATGAGACTAATAGCTTCTGAAACTTCACACAGACACTAAAGATTTTTCACAAAAATATAAGGTAAGCCCTGTGGTTCTGCACTGAAGAGAGACATAGCTGTTTGGGTACTTGGAAGGTGGCACAAGCCATTAAAAGGAGAAGCCACTGCCAGCAGGCACTGTTATGGTGTTCAGAACATCTTTGGAAACAAGAACGTATCTCCATTATGGTCCATTGCACTAACTCTTCCAGAGAAGTGCCACCTTGGAAAACCTCCCGCATGGTAGACTTTACAACTAAAGCTAGACACTTTTAAACTTTATAACTTTTTTGGAAGTAAATTTTAAACAATTAAAGATGCATGATTCTTCAGTCAAGGAATATGTTAATGTATTTTAGAAACCTATTTATCTGGCCAAACATCAGCCTGAGTTTGCCAAGAGGCAGGAAGATCTGTCAGACAGGGTGACGTTAGGTGTTTCAGCTTTGATCTGGTCTAGGGAGAGTCTGAGCTGCCTCTATTCAATCTACACAAGTACAGACCTCAGAGGCTTTCCCTACTACATCATTGCTATCTGTCTAGGTGTCCGGAGACCTTCTGTCTCCAAAGGGGTTGAGTTTCCTGTGGTACTAAAAGATGGGTTGTTCATATAAGAAGGAAGACACAATCTCAGTCCACAGATGGGGATCACTATGATTGAATGTGATTCTACTGTCAAAGAATGGTGGGAGAGCCTTCTTTAATGGCCATGGAAACTGTGTTTAACTTGTCATTTCGGTACAAGCAATCACGTTTCCTCCAATGGAAATGTATGTGATGGTTTATGGGTTATTTCTTGGTTTCCGTGTAGTTTTCAGCACTGTGGAGACTAATTGCTCAGGTACAGACAGTACCTGGATGCTGATGCCCCTCCTATCATTCAGATCTGCTTCTCTAGGACTAGATCACTGATCCCTGCTCACAACATGCTCTTCTGTCTTTTGTCTTCTTTCCCTAAACTCTTCATTTAGAAGACTATGGTTGAGATAGCCAAGATCTTCAGCTATTCTTCAAGAGCCATTTTTTTTTTCTCTTTTTTTTAGAAGGAGTCTCACTCTGTTGCCCGGGCTGGAGTGCAGTGGCGTCATCTCGGCTCACCGCAAGCTCCGCCTCCCGGGTTCACGCCATTCTCCTGCCTCAGCCTCCCGAGTAGCTGGGACCACAGGCGCCCGCCACCATGCCTGGCTAATTGTTTTTGTAGTTTTCAGTAGAGACGGGGTTTCACTGTGCCAGTCAGGATGGTCTCGATCTCCTGACCTTGTGATCTGCCAGCCTCGGTCTCCCAAAGTGCTGGAACTACAGGTGTGAGCTTCCGCGCCTGGCTCAAGAGCCACCCTTTTTGTCCCAACCTAGATATTAAGTCTAAATGGCAACAATTTTTTTGATTTTTTATTTCTCCTACTTTTTTTCACTACGGCAATAGCTATAGGATATGGAATTTGTGAAATGGAATTGGACCTGGAAGTTCACAGGAAACAGAAAAATACATGGACTGGAAACACAATCGCTAGTGTATTAAATTTGTACTCTGCCTCATATTCATTTTAAGAATTTGAGGCTATTTTTTGTGATTAAAACTTAAGGAAAATTGCAAACTACAGACTTGCCCAGTTTATATTTGAGCTTTTAAGAGATTATACTTCAAAAATAGCATGGACTAATAGTAATGCTTCAAACCCATAAACATCCTCATTTGAACATTATGTCAGAGAGGGTTGGATGGAACTTGTTCTGTCACATGGTTGTTGTTAGAATAAAGCAGAGAGAGAAGAGAGAGTTCCACAGTCTGGATGCATTGTGCTTTTGAAAAGAAAAAGGAAGGTTACCTGCAGTAGGCCTTCCCACCAGAGAGCAATCGCAATGTCCAGTTGGTTCTCATGCCTTTGATTGTTCTTGACTGTATCTAGCTCTCCTGCTGAGTTCTTGTCTCAGGCTCACAGATTCACATTAACTCAGGCTGCAGTGAGGCAGATTTCTCTTACTGAGAGGGAGCTGTTTTGATCTGTGCACTTTATCTTTAAAAGGTTTCCTGAAAGCCTATCTTGCAGCATTTCCCAAATCATGTTCCACAGGATCCTGGTATCCAGTGAGATGTAAAAAGGTGTTGCATAGATAAAAGGGATCTGTAGTCAAACTATTCAGTGATATTCTGCAAACTTTACCTCTTATCATAAAGATTCAGAATTCAATTAACATATAAAAGGTTCAGAGAAAATCTACATAAAAGAAACCTGTCTAACTTTGATAAACCCCAGTATTTCCCAAATTTTGCAAACACAATCTTAGTTTTATTCATCTAGTATCAATAAATATCACATGAACCACATTTTGCAAAAGGCTGCTGTATATATATGACATAATTTATTCAGATATTTGATTCCACATACCCCTTTCAATAAAGATAGCAAGTATTTCTATGTAGGACAAAAATCATAAAATATTCAGAAGCATGAAAATATTTTTTACTTGTGGAAACTTTTCTACACACTAACTTCAGAACTTTAAGTGGTCCTTGAACAACCTGGACTGCTAATGTTTAAAGGCTGTGACACCATTAAAATGTATTTGTATTGACATCACCTTCATTATAAAAGCCATCGACCCTCTTTAATATAAGGGGCTCAAGTAAGAGGTAGATTCAGCTAAGTCAGGGGCAGATGAACCACATAGAATTGTGCTGCATGGTACCCTACGCTCAGAGTGAGATTATGAGGATTGCGAAGATTGAAGCCCAAGGGTAAGGCAAGCTGGCAGACAAACTAAGCAGGCAGTAAGGAGCCAGTGGAGTTCAGCCACAGGAAAGCAAGTTAAAGCAACAGATCAAACTCTAGGATCCTGGAAAAATGTAAACAAACACTAGAACAGAAGGTTAGGCAAGGTGGGGAGAGGGGCAGACACACAGAAACATGGGTGCAGGAACACAGGCAGGCTGAAGAGCAGGCACGTGCACTAACAAAAAAGACCTAGCGGCACATGTCTGCTACAATAAACAACTTTCAAAGGAAAGCCTTCCTCTCAGGACAGTTGATGATGGCAGGCAGGGCTATTCCAAAGTCGGAGGGCTGCGGCTGTTAAGTAGCTTATCTGGATAAGGAGGGAAAAAGACAAGCACAACAATTATATGATAAGGCAGAAATCAACCGAATGTTTACTTGTGTTTAGAGGAAGCAGGATTTGATTACTTTTATGGGTGACTCATCATTTTAATTATCATTTATAATATAATTCCAGTTTTACATTTTTTATGTACAAAATTATAACAAGTTATAGGATGAAAATACCCATATCAATCAACAGGCTAAGCATGTCCATCATATATGTGTCCTTTATGAGAGATGACAAATTAATATTAAAATGTTAACCAATGCCGATATCAACAAAAGCCAATATCAACAAATGCAAACGTCAATGCGAAGAGTCAGACTTAGAGTGGACATCACTGTGCACAAGAATTGCATATAAAATGTTAAGCATTTTTCATATACATAATTGTAATACAATTTATTTGAATGAATTGAGTGGTGTCTTATGGTTTTTAAGTTTTTATTTTTATTTTTATGAAGTTTATTTTTAATTTAGTAAAACATTTGATTCTAACCCATAGGTCATTATTTATACAAATTGTGTGATATTCACCATGTTACTCTTTTGAGGGATGTGCAAGCTGTACAAAACAGTAATAACAATGGTTTTGCCATTAGTCTGGTTAGGAGAGGCACTAGGGTCAATCCCTGCCAAATACTACTCAATACATCCTTACATCGTTGGTCCTGCAACGATGTCCATGTCCTACTTCCTAGAACCTGTGCGTATGTTAGGTTATGTGGCACAGGGGAATTAGGTTGCAGAAGGAATTAGGTTGCTAATGAGGTAAACTTGAGATGAAATCATCTTGAATTATCCTGGATTATTTGGGTAGGCCAATTGTAATCATGGAGCTCTTCAAAGTGAAAGTTGGAGGCAGGAGACACAGAGAGAGAACTAGAGGGAGAAGCAGAGAATGGGTAGCATGGGAAGAACACAGCCTGATTTTGCTGGTGTTAAGACAGACAAAGATGTCACAAACCCGAATGGGGCACTCTCTAGAACCCAGAAAGGGCAGAGAAACAACTTCTCCTGGAGTCTCAAGAAGGAACACGGCCTTCCCGACACGTTGATTTTAGCCCAGTGTGACCCGTTTCGGAATTCCGACCTCCAGAATAGTAAAGAATAAATTGTTGTTGTTTTAAGCCACTGTGTTTGTGATGATTTGTTCTGGTGATTATGATGCCATAAAATCCTCTTATGCCACCAGAGTTTCATTATCTTCCTGCTGATGGCAGAAGTGCAAAAGAGTGAGGAGAAGCCCCCAATGCTCTTAAAGCCTCAGCCCAGGCCTGTCACCTCTACTTAGCTTACTATCAGTGGGGTGAGGAAATATACATCACCTTCTGTGGAAAGAACGTCAAAGTCATACAGCTAAAGATGTGGAGACAGGGAAGGGTAAAGTCTTGGACACAGTAAAACAACTTACTGCAGGGGACATCTTACTGCGGTAACATCTTACTGCAGTCATGCATTCATAGCTCTTATGAATGGAGATTAACTACTAAATGTTCCCCATCTTAAATTAGAATTCAGGCATTCCTTCCTTTAAAATGAGCACTATGCTGCACTCATTATATTGGAAAATTGTGAAAGTTGAACAATTTTACTGCTACACGGGAAGGGTGAAAACGATTTGTTTGTGGGGCATTTGCACTGGTACAGCCGTTCCAAAGAGCAATCTAGTGGTACTTATTGAAATTAATAATGTATTTTATATATTCTGTCTCCCAGCAAGGCCTGTCTGTCCATCCCTCAGGAAAATTCAAAAAGTTGTACAACAAAACAGACACAGGAGAGGGGAAATGTATTGAAGTGTGGCTAAATGTTGCAAAGAGTACCCCACTGGTAGGAGAACAAAATACAAGATGTGACAGAGGCATATTATGGCTTATGTCATATACTATGTGGCAGTGAAGAGTAATGAGTGAGATGCACATGCAGAAACATGTATGGATTACAGAAACATACGTTGAGTGGGAAAACAGAGAGAGGGAAATCTCACAGCATAATACCATCTATGCATAATTAGGTGCCCACATAGCACTGTGTAGTTTTCAAGCATCTGTAATTATCTAAATAAATATGTAGCAGGTGGATTGCAACAAAATATAGTAAATACACAAATAGGTGCCTATGTGGGGGTTTGGAAATGGGATTGAAAAAAACAGGAAACTCAAAAGATTCTTAAAAGAGAGGCCCTGACAAATGGATGATGACAATAGTAACTCATAAACTAAGTACTGGCTAAAGCAAATTCGGCACACCTGATCCTTAAAAGCGTGGGAGGGAGAGAGGAAGAAAGGGAAAGAGAGAACCTAAGGGAAGACTCCAGGAAAGAAGTAGAGGAGGTATTTGGCAGTCAGGTAACAGCTTCATAAAGCGGCTAATTTTCTATATCACGGTTCTTATTTTCTATTAATTTCTTTATTTGGGAGGAGATATCAATGCTTTCTAGCCTTCCTTAATAGCACTGTGTGTGTGTGTGTGTGTGTGTGTGTGTGTGTGTGTGTGTAGCAGCACTCATATATATATATGAAACGTCTCTGTGAAATTTCTCTATAGCTATTTCATTTCTCTCAACTGTCCTTAGTAAGTAGTTTCTGAGAGCTATTTGACTTCAAGGGTTAATTTTTAAACCTACATTTCAAGGTTTTCCTTTTCAAAATGCATCTTTCTTGTGAATAAATATGGCAGAATGAGGCAGCTGAAGTGATCAGTTACCTTGGGTGTGTCCTCAATCACGGAGACTTTTCTCTGCAGGATGGAAATTGCTTTCATCTTTCAAAGTAAAGCCATGGAGAGAAGGCTGGACCAACCAGGCTGTTGAGAAATTAGAGAAAATCTCAGTCTTTCAATGAGAGGGACAATTGAAGAAGCTTCCCAGGCTGCAGCTACTGTGATGCCATTGTGTTGGCTTCAGAAGTTAGCTACACCTCATGCTGCTGCCTTCCATGCTGACTGCAGTCCCCTGGGCACGTTTACGTTTTGTCTGAGTTCTTAGCACTCATTTTTTCTGGCATTCAGGTTTCCCATCTGTAACCACTCTTGCCAGAGGTAGAGGCTTTGTCAAGATTGAGGACTATGCTGGACACACAGTAATTCCATTATCACCAGATAAATTAGTAATGAATGAACACATGATGCTCTGCGCTCTCTCTCTTTCTCTCTCTCTGTACACACACACACATCCATCATACCTATATTTCCCCTGGAGGTCTATTCTGTCATTTCTCTTACTACCATTCACTCCCTTCCCATTTCTGCTGGAATCCTGCATCACCAGCCTGCCTCTCTCACTCTTGCCAAAGCTCCACCGCCTGTGGGTCTCCACCGGCCTCTCTCTTCAGTTTGCTCAAGACCAAGATGCAGGAGCTGCAGCATTCAGGTAAATTATGTAGGGGAAGCGTAGGATATGATGGGAAGCCAAAGCAGAGACCCTTTTCTCCTAGAATATCCTGGCCTGGATTACCAATATTTTTGGCATTTAGGCACTCACTGGACTGGCAGGGCAGGGTATAAACGGGGCTGGCTGCTTGTCAAGCTGTTATCTCCCTTAACCAGTCTGTCAGCAGTTCTCAGGGAAAACACAAAATCTTTCCCACAAAGGTGCAGAGAACGCACTCTGATTGTATTTCATCATTGTAAAAGAAAAGACGATTACTTCAAAGAGGTAACTATGCTGCTGATGGGATTTCAGGCTTTAGTAGACACAATATTTTAAAAATCCAGAGCATTTCCACACATAAGAAAACAGACAGATGTACCCAAACATTGCCTCTCTTTCAACCCATTTCAAATGAGGAGCAGGATTAGCACTTCTCAGAGTTCAGGGTAAGTAATCCACTCATCAAGGTGTCCATAAACAATGTGCAGGAGTAGGAGGAAGGGTTTCATGTTACCCAGTGGATCGCATTTTACTTCAAAATTTCACCTCTGACTCTACCCTCAATCCTCCAAGAACGTACCTTGGTCCCTTCTCCCAATCTCCAAACTTGCCACTGGCACCCCTCTGACATAACAACAAGGCTTTCCTATTGGGCTCCCCCTCCTCAGAAGACAAGGAGAGTTTTCTGTCACACATAAAACAGGTCAGGCTGTGAGATAAGAACTGGAAAGTTGGGCTTTTTTTCTTTGTGTATGTAAATTCTTAGTTGAATATGCATGTAATGTTAAAAAAGACTCTTCGTGGATATTTACCAGTTCAAATGCTTTTTCCAGATTGTTTTCCAGCATGAAAAAAAAAAAAAAAAAAAAAAAAAAGCAATTGGAACCAGCCTTAAATTAGAATTAAAAACAGATACTTTTAAAAAGTGTATGTAAAAAAGCTCTAGGTTACTGAGATTCTTTAATCACGACAACTTTAAAATGTGCCATCTGTGGGCAGCAATAGGGTTCTCATCAGTTGAAAGGTGAAGGTTAATCGTAAGCCGCTGAAGAGCTGACTCCAAGCTTAGCTCTGAGTGGAGAATGTATTACATAGTCATGATCTTATTTAGCATGCAGGGTAAATCGCCTCATTAGGAATATAATGTGAAGGAGATTCACAACTTTTCCAACAGGGTCAGAGGGGTCAACTAAGGAAAAGAAGGGGGGCAGTCGTGGAAATAAGACTCTGGCTCGCTGTGGGTGTATGCTTGTCTTGTCTAGTGCCTATAAACTTACTCATTTTAAGAATGATATCTGTCGAGAAAGGAGAAAAGGCCCCATCAGAAGGTGAAGACCCAGAAAAACCTTTCAGAGGTTTGTTCCAGAGGTCATAGGTATGAAATGCAGTCACAGACAGCCAGTTGAGGGAGTCTGAAAGGCAAGGGTGAGAAAGGGTAGCAAGAGGTAACAATCGTTTCAATTAACAGTAGCTTTCGTTAACCCTGAGCTGGCCCTCAGCACAGGTGGGAGGAAAGGAAAGGTGGTTTTCTTTCGTCCAGTTTTCTTTCTTTATCCTGTAGGAAATCTTTTCCTTTACTCATGGCCCAGAATAATTTCTACCCTGAATGGCCCAAATCCAAACTTTCAGCACAGTAATCTTTATGAAACTCCTCTGATGGCTTAGGGCTCATTTTGGGTAGGATCTTGACCTTTCCGTCTTTCCCAAGGTTGCCTGCTTCCTCTAGGGCAGTCACGGCTTATCCTTTCTGGCTCCTCTTTTACCACCTTCTACTGGAATTTACCTGACCTCCTCTTCTCAGCTTGGCAGGCTCTAGAGAGACTGACCTCTGCAGATGGTTTAAAGGGAGAAGCACGAGGGTTCACAGTTCACAGGGCTGCCAATCAGGCCTGTGCAGGTAAGAAATGTATTCTAGCAGTGATCTCCTGGAGGCTTCACTTCCTGTTGCTTTCTCCCACAAAACAATGACTTTTTTTTCTTTCTTTTTTTTGAGACAGAGTCTCTCTCTGTCACCCAGGCTGGAGTGCAGTGTGTGATCTCGTCTCACTGCAACCCTCCACCTCCCAGGCTCCCGTGATCCTTCTGCCTCACCTTCCTGAGTAGCTGGGATTATAGACAGGTGCTACCAGGCATGCCCAGCTAATTTTTGTATTTTTAGAAGTAGTAGAGATGGGGTTTCACCATTTTTCCCAGGCTGGTCTCAAACTCCTGACCTCAAGTGAGCCACCCACCTCAGCCTCCAAAAGTGCTGGGATTATAGCATGAGCCACTGTGCCTAGCCTTAAAAGAATGGTTTTAGTAGACATTTCAGAGACACTGGTTTCCATTTGAGGTACAAGGGACAAAAGATAATACTCTTGGCATTAGGTAAAAAGGATAATGAAGAAGCAGTTTTTCTAGGCTTAGAACTATTTTTCTAAGACATGGAAGAGACACGGTTTTAAGGGTTCCTAAAATACCAATAGATATTAAAAAGAGTAATGCCTTTTCCATCATCATATCCCTCGGAAAGGAGTATCCAATGACTTAGGAGGTAAATCTCTAATGTTTCAATATTGAGAATTGATAGCGTTAACTTATCAAGCAATCAAATTTCTTACATAATATTGGCATTTAAAGATGCTGAGAAACTTTCAGGAACTACTTAATTTTACTCAACTCTATCTGTGACTCTGGCAAAATAACTTTGCTAATTTTAAAAAGAGGTAAAAATGATCTTACATGTACGTAACATTAACCACTATCATAGGGTAAGAATGAAGTTAGGGAACTTGAAGATTGCTTTGCGTGTAGACAGGGAACTATAAAAATGTCACCACTGAGTAAAAATGACCGAGACTTTAGTTCCAACTCCTCTGTGGAAGCTTTTCATTTTAATTTCAGTGTCCTGATTTTTAAAACAGAGTAAACTACAGGGTCTTAAGATTTAATCCATTTTGTCATTTTTAGTCATTCGATAAGTTATACTGTGGCATTTGAATAATGTGTTCCTGGCATGTGATGAGCAAAATGTGTAATATACACAGAAATAAAAATAAGGCAAGTAGGTCTCTATAGAGCAGCCATTAGCCGTTTCAGAGTCTAAGGTCTTTACCAGTAAAGAAAACTGTTGTTTGGTTTCCATTGTAGCCTGGTGGCTGGCAGATAATCCCTGCCTTATTCTGTGAGAAAGAAAAAAAAATCAGAGGGTTAAGAATGCGATAATAAGGAGATATTATAAAATTATTTTCTGACTCTGGTACTAAACATCCTAATTCCAACTGTAAAGATCATTGTTGGTAGCTAATGTAACTTTTATTCCATAGAAAACTCAACAGTCTAAAAGAATATAGGGAGACAGAACCCAACCTAGAAGAAATGGACAAATTCCCAGACACATCAAGGAATTCCTAGACAACTATCAAAACTGAATCATGATTAGATAGAAAATCTGAACAGACCAATATAAGTAAAGAGATTAAAGCAGTAATAATACAAAGATTAGCCAGGCGTGGTGGTGCATGCCTGTAACCCCAGCTACTCAGGAGACTGAGGCAGAAGAATCGCTTGAACCCTGGAAGTGGAGATTCCAGTGAGCCAAGATTGCACCACTGCTCTCTGGCCTGGGTAACAGAATGAGACTCTGTCAAAAGAAGAAGAAGGAGAAGGAGAAGGAGGAGGAAGAGGAAGAGGAAGAGGACTCCAGCAAAAAAAGCTGTTGGAATTAATAAATGAATTCAGTAAAGTTACAGGATATATAATTGACATGGTTTGCATTTTTGTCCCCGCCCAAATCCCATGTTGAATTGTAATCCTGAACACTGGAGGAGGGGCCTGCTGGGAGGTGATTGAATCTTGGGGGCAGATTTCCTCCTTGCTGTTCTCATGATAGTGAGTGAGTTCTCACGAGATCAGGTTTTTTTTTAAAGTGTGTAGCACCTCTCCCTTTGCTCTCTTCCTCTTTCTCTGGCCATATAAGATGTGCCTGCTTCCCCTTCACCTTCTGCCAAAATAGTAAGTTTCCTGAGGCCTCCCCAGTCATGCTTCCTGTACAGCCTGTGGAACTGTGAGTCAATTAAACTTCTTTTCTTTATAAATTACCCAGTCTCAGGTAGTTCTTCATAGCAATATGAGAACAGACTAATACAATAATCAATACACAAAAATTAGTAGCATTTCCGTACACTAATAGCAAACTATCTGAAACAGAAATCAAGAAAAACATCCCATTTATAATAGCTATAAAAAGTAAAAATAAAATACTTTGGAATGAATTTAACCAGGGAAGTAAAAGACTTACACACTGATTAAAACAAACAAAGAATTTACTAGGCGTGGAGGCACATGCAAGTAGTCCTAGCTACTCAGGAGGCTGAGGCAGGAGAATTGCAGGAGCCTAGGAGTTCAAGACTGCAGTGAGCTTGTTCACATCATTGCACTCTTATCTGCATGCAGAGTGAGACCCCTGTCTCTTAAAAAGTAAAACAACAACAACAACAACAACAACAAACAAAACTCAATCTGTACTTCACTATTTTCCCGCCCAAACTTTTTCCCTCTATCAGCATTCAGACCAGGTAGAAACGTGGCAGGCTATGGTACAGATGATATATTTTGAAGTAGCCCCATGACTGCCCAGTCCTATTACCTTCAACTCCTTCTTGCTGTATACATTATTAGTTCATTCTATGTTCCTGTATCTACTCATGGATCAAAATGCCCAGAAATTGCAAGGCAAGAAGAAACAGGAGGTCATGCATCTACTCTTAAGAAGTGTATTCTGAACAAGAAAAATGTCTCAGTTAATGCTAGAAATTTTAAAACGTGTGGTGGCAATGAATGTTAGAGATTAAAAATGTGTTTGATTAGTTCAAATGATCAGGAAAGCGATGCATACGAGATGTAAAAGATCCTACCTCAATTCAGACAGAGATATACTACATGAAAACCTTCCGGCACTCAAATCACTCCTGAGTGACCCCTTCCATAACTTCATTCATCACCGTATCTGACACAAAGTTCCCATTTTCTGATTGCTTCCTCTTAAACAATTAGTGGTAGCATTCCAGGTAGGAAAGTGGATTTTGGATCACTGGACTTACTGCAACTATTAGAATGTCATGCTCTTCTTTTAGAGTATTGTTTATAAATTCTCATCATTTCCAAAATCCCAAATTTGAGCATTATAATATATCCCAACTGGTTCAAACTAAAATTGACCCTGACCACAAGAAGAAAGACAAAATGTAGATAATAAGCTGTCCTTATTTGGATAAACTACAAAAGTCTATAAGTTTCCTGTTCTGTAAAATGGGAATAATGATACTTTTACAGAGCCACATGATAATAAAATGAAATGAAGCATATAGTGTACCACTTAAAAGAGAATAAAATCTAAATAAAGTTGCATTTATTCTTACTAAAAGAAAATAAACTAAGAAATAATCATTTGATAGTATTCAAAGCAGTATTCAAATCACAGTATACGGCCTTAAACATGTTTTAGTATTTAACAATATGGAATGGAAATAAACTAAGCATTAACCTAGAGAAGTTAGAAAAATATATTAACCACAAAAAGTCAGAAAAGTATTCATAGAAATTATTGCATAAAAAGAAAAACTGTAAAATTAATATTGTTTCCATGCTAATACTTTGAAACATCTCATTAAGTGCAGAAAGTATTTTCCAGTTTCATCAATCAAACGCAGAAAACTCAAATCTACATTAGCATATAAAAAGCATACAAACTCAGATTCTGAGGAAATTAATTATGGGAATAGAATAATATTTAATATTAAATTATAAAATATTAATAATTTTCCTAGAAAATATTACAAGACTGTAACTGACACAAGAAGCGGAAAACTTGACTAATCCAATAACTGCTCCAAAGTCCACCTGGTTCTGTCAATTTCTACCATTGCTCCTCCAGTCCATGGGTTGGTAAACTTTTTCTGTAAAAGGTCAGATAGTAAATATTTTAGGCCTTGCAAGTCATACAGTCTCTGTTGCAACTACTCGGTTTCATCATTGTAACTAACATGAAAGCAGCCATGGACACTAAATGAATGAGTTGGGCTGTGTTCCTATAAAACTTTATTTATAAAACAAGTGAGAGTCCAGATTTGGTCTGGGAGCCAGGGCTTGCAGACTCTTGATCTAGTCCTAGTTACTACCATCACGCTGTTTAGATTATGTCCATAATCTTCCAAATAGTTTGCTCACATCCACTCTGCAAAGCAGCACCCCTAACCAATCTGTTCTTCACAGTGCAGAAAGGCAAAACTAAGTAACAACACCCTGTTTCACTTTTAACATCTTTTCATTATTTGCTCTTAGGATAAAGGAAGAAATGCATAAGAAAGCCCAGCCCTCATCTGTTCCATACTCTGTTTCCTTTCAGTTGCTTCTGTCTCTTTGCTCTCTTCCACCACAGGACTTCTCTATATGCTTGTCCATCTGGATGTTTCTACCTCTCCTCTTCCCTAATCAACTCCTCATAAGTTATACCTCAGCTCATGCATCACTTTCTCAGCCAATCATTCTCTGATTTATCTGCCAAATTCAAAACCCCTGGCTTTTCCTGGCAGTATTTGTTTGGACTGCAATTTCATATGTATTTGTTATTTTTGGATCATTATGCATCTCTCCACTAGATTATATACCCTAGGATGGCAGAAGGTATTCCTGGTCTGTTTACCATTTTGACCTCGGTCCTAACATCGTGTCTTTTATGTAACAGAGGCTCAATTAGTTGAATGCGCAAACTAAAGAATGAGTAAGAAAATAAGTGAACCATGGAACAAATGTAAAACTCATCAAATAAATATCTCTATGAAAGATTCCAAGGTCAATTATACAATGATTTGTTTCAACTTTTTTAGTTCCCAGGCTTTACTAAAAATTCTAAAGCATAAAATATTTCAAAAGTCTACCCAATTTATTTCATAAAACTAACATAGACATATTAAAACATAAGAAGAAGACCTGGACATTGTCTTTCCACAATATTCTTTCTTGACCTACTTGATCCAATCAGCTGTATCTTCTCCTCTCCTCAGACGATTTCAGTGCGCACCCAAGGCTGAAACTCACACATTTAGGCAGCTTCACCTGGGTAGGGTGGGGGGCTCTGAAGGGATGGGAGGGGAGAAGGTGGATGGTTTATGAGAATAGCAGGTCATTGATGTCAAATGCTGATGTTATGAGAATAGCGGGTCATTGATGTCAAATGCTGATGTCTCCAATTAAGTAAACCTCTAGTCATGTACTTATATTATTAAACATGTATTTATAAATAAAGTAATACTGAGATTATCAGACTAGAATAGATTTTTATCTCTCCAATTATTTTGAGAACAATAACAGACTGATGTAAGGATAGACAGAACAATAGAACAAAGGAGCCCTGAGCTTTATATTGACCTACATAAGAATTCATTTTTAAATGAAAGGGATTTAACAAATCCGTGACAAAATAAATAAGTATTCAATAATTAGTGTTGGATAATTGATACCCTATTAAGAAGAAAGTAGGAATTTCTAATTTGCACAATAATCCAAGTAAATTCTAGTTAAATATAAACGATGAAATTATAAAACAACCTGCAGATTTTAAAATGGTAAATATTTCATTCACATCAAGTTAAAACTTCCTAAAGTATAAAAGTACTGATAGAAATACCAAGTTAAAATGTCAATGGCATTGTCTATATAAAAATATCCATGTACATACATATATATGTGCATGTGTATATAAATGTGTATATACACATACATAATAGATTAAAAGATAAAACAAAAAGTGAGACAAGAATTTTTAACAAATACTGTATGGCGGCCGGGCGCGGTGGCTCAAGCCTGTAATCCCAGCACTTTGGGAGGCCGAGACGGGCGGATCACGAGGCCAGGAGATCGAGACCATCCTGGCTAACACGGTGAAACCCCGTCTCTACTAAAAAATACAAAAAACTAGCCGGGCGCGGTGGCAGGCGCCTGTAGTCCCAACTACTCGGGAGGCTGAGGCAGGAGAATGGCGTGAACCCGGGAGGCGGAGCTTGCAGTGAGCTGAGATCCGGCCACTGCACTCCAGCCTGGGCGGCAGAGCGAGACTCCGTCTCACAAAAAAAAAAAAAAAAAAAAAAAAAAAAAAAAAAAAAAAAAAACAAATACTGTATGGCAAAGGGTTAATTTACTTAATATGCAAAGTAATTTAAGAATTATTTAAACTTAGGGGAAAAGAGGCAAAGAGCACCATCCAATAATTGATGAATAAAAGAAGAAATTTAAAAGTTGCTGACACACATTAAAAACAAATGTCCAATCTCACTAATGTTATAAAAACAGTCAATTTAAACAGTAATGAGAGATCATCTTCAGATAGAAGATTGACATCTTTTTTCTTTTCTTAATGACGATTCTCAGTGCTGATGAGAGTGAAGTGCAATGTTTACTTCCATTTATGGTTAGTGCTAGTGTAAGTTGATAAGCATTCAAGAAAGCAAATTAGGAACTAAAAGCCCTTAACATCATACTACCTTTTCTAGAAATTTATTAATGTCCAATGATATTTATTGCAGGGTTATTTGTAATAGTGAAATTTTGGAACGGCCTAGATAATATTAATTTGATAATGATTAAATTAAATCATGTGTTCCCTATGACAAAAATATGCATCCATTCCAATTCACGCTAGTGAAATCTACTTCAATGTCATAGGAAAATGTTCATGATTGAATCAGGGTACAACAGTGCATGAGCTAATCAGTATTAAAACTTTATGTGTCGTGTATTTGTTGCAGCACTATTTACAATAGTAAAGGCTTGGAACCAACCCAAATGCCCATCAATGATAGACTGGATAAAGAAATTGTGGCACATATACACCATGGAATACTATGCCGCCATAAAAAAAGAATGAGATCCTGTCCTTTGCAGGGACATGGATGAAGCTGGAAGCCATCATTCTCATCAAACTAACACAGGAACAGAAAACCAAACACTGCATGTTCTCAATCATAAATGGGAGTTGAACAATGAGAACGCATGGACACAGAAAGGTGAATATCACACACCAGGGCCTGTCGGGGAGTGGGGGTCACGGGGAGAGCATTAGGACAAACACCTAATGCATGCAGGACTTAAAACCTAGATAACGGGTTGATAGGTGCAGCAAACCACCATGGCACATGTATACGTATGTAACAAACCTGCATGTTCTGCACATGTATCCCAGAACTTAGGGTAAAGTTAAATAAATAAATAAATAAATGAATAAATAAATAAATAAATAAAACTCTGTGTGTGTGTATATGCATGTGCGCACCTGTTCATTGTGGAAAGAGAGTGACTGAAAGGAAATACACTAACACGCCAACAACACATCATTCTGGATGATAAAAATAAATTTTTTTTTATAGATTGATTTTCCACATTTTATTAAGGGTTATGTTTTGCAATCAGAAAAACATGTATTTTAAAATTACAGAAAAATGGAACTTCATAATATATTTTCAGACACAGGTTGCCTTTCCTCTTTTTACTCCCTTTTCGGCTAGTATAAATTAGTCCATGAAAGAGAGCAAATAACTAGTGAATTCAGATAATGATCTATTTCTGATGTTTGTATCATAATCCTTTTTCTTTTTTTTTTTTTAACGTCGAGTTCATGCTTTTGCAGTTATGCTTGGAAAAGAGACTCTATCATGAATCATGCATGTGTGATACTGGTCTTTATCAGACGACAGTATTTAACCATTATCTTTTCAGATCCAATTGAAAAAATGTCACATCTCCACAAAATATATATTTTGCTTCACACAATAGAAAGCTATGCCAAGGTTATCAGGAAGAAGCAGCAGTTTGGGCAGATCAGGTTTTGGTGCACATTGGTGGGTAAATATACCAGTGACAATTAAGAATCTATACTGTGAATGAAGAACTAAATCTCTATTGGTTTCTTTAATTCTCATCTCAGGATAGTCCAGAATGCTCAATTTACTGCAAAATAAAACAAACTTCCCAAGTATCCCAAAGCCTTTGCGTTTCAAGACAAGTTTGAATCTGAGCTCTAGAAAAATCTGAAGAAGTGGGGATGTTGTTGTGTCACTTAACTGAATTAACTCTATATTTGAAATCTTCTGACATACACTGTCTTTGCAGCATAGTACTGGACCTCAGTCTTACCATTGCCTTTCAGATTATATTTCTATTTATTAACATTTCCCAGATTTGATTTTGATTTAAATGTCAAAAGAAAAACAGAACTTCTCAACTTGTATCCCCACAACCTCCAGTATCCATAGAAGATACGTTTAACAACAAATGCCTATTACTGTCTTGCAGTGCTGTTATATTGCTTGGCACATTGGCATTCTTTCCTTGATACCTAAAGCCCTTCACAGAATAATTCAGCTTTCTGGATGAAACTCATGCAGAGAGGAAAGAAACCCCATGCTTTGGAACCATCCTTTCAATCTTGACCTGACAGGAACACAGACTAAAAGAACATCACTGTGGTTAGAGAATGTGACCCTGTAACTTCTTTTAACCCAGATGAGCCTCTTGCTCTGATAAAGATCATTTTCCTCCAGAACAGCTGATGGGAGACTCCAGTTGATTGGAGACCCCAGCTAATCCTAGTCCCTGGAAATAAGAATAAGCAACAATGACCGATGTTGACTGAGCATTTGTCCTAGGCTAGACAAATTTCTCACAATAATGTATGCATCACAATTCATTTAATCTCACAACAACCCTAAGGGTTTGTTGGTATTATTATCTCCATTTCATATGTGGGGAAACAGAGGCATGGACACAGAGACAGCCATACTACAGCTTGAATTCATTTAATGACAAAAATTAATTGTATTTCTATATTGTAGAAAAAAATGGAAAATAAGACCACTTTTAAATATTTAAACATTTATATGTATTGTTAAACAAAATATTAGGGAATATTTTAATAAAAACATGGAAGTCTTCTAGAATGAAAGATTAAACTATTGCTAAGAAAAATTAAAGAGGACCTGAATAAATAGAGAGAGATACCATGTTTGTGGCTTTAAAGACTTAGTATTTTCTTTACTTTTTTTTTAACCTTTAAGTTCAGGGATACATGTGCAGATTTGTTACACAGGCAGACTTGTGTCATGGAGGTTGTTGTACAGATTATTTCATCCCCCAGGTATTAAGCCTAGTACCCATTAGTTATTTTTCCTGATCCTTTCACTCCTTCCACCATCCGTCTTGCAATAGGTCCCAGTGTGTGTTATTCCACTCTATGTGTCCATGTGTTGTCATCCTTTAGCTCCCACTTATGAGAACATGTGGTATTTGGTTTTCTATTCCTTTGTTAGTTTGCTAAGGATAATGTCTTCCAGCTCCATCCATGTCCCTGCAAAGGACATGATCTTGTTCTTTTTTATGGCTGCATAGCATTCCATGGTATATATGTACTACATTTTCTTTATCTAGTCTACCATTAATGGGCATTTAGGCTGATTCCATGTCTTTCTTATTGTGAATAGTGTTGCAATGAACATACGCATATATATGTGGTTATAATAAAGTGATTTATATTCTTTTGGGTATATACCCAGTAATGGGATTGCTGAATCAAATGGTATCTCTGTCTTTGGGTCTTCCAGTATTTTCAAGATGTCAATTTTAAAAATTGACCTATGAATTGAAATTTATGGTGATACCAGCAGGATATTTTGTAGAAATTAAAACTTTAATTCTAAAATGTATATCGAAATGCAAAGGTCTAGAGTCTCCAAATAATCTTGTGAAAACTCAAGTTGGAGAACTAATATTCTCTGAAAGCTTACTGCAAACCTACAGTAATCAAGACAGTGTTGTATTAGTATAAGAATAGACCAATCAGTCAATGAAACAGATGGAAATATCAAAGAGAAACTTACACAGCCAATTGTTGTCTACAAAAGCACCAATGTAACTCATTAGACAAACATGAAGCTATAGGATAATGTCTACTCTTGTGGTTGCAGCTATGGCTAAAGCAGAACTCACTATATCAGCTTTTGAGGTAGGAAGGCACCAGCAACTCTCTGGGAATGATGCAGATTTAGCTCAGTTTAGAACCCAGATCTTTACCACTGTGGTCGACTATATCCTATGTTTGAATTGCAAAATGGGGGCATTATTTAATCAAAATATTCTAGACTAAAATCAAAGAAATAACTTTTGGTTTTTTATTTCAGTTAGTTAAATATTTAATAACTGCTATCATTCTTTATCATGAAACAAAAGCCACAATAGCATGAAAAAATGCTAGAATATCTGGGAAGTGATATTGCTCACTATCCTCTACATGTGACAAGAGCATGCAGATAAATACGCTCAACTTTCCTAGGTACTCAATTCCACACTACATATTCTTCAAGTTGTAAACAGGGTCTCACTCGTACAAGTTTATACTAGCAGATGTGCAAATCAGAGTTTTCTATATTTGTTCTTTTTTTGTTCTGTTTCATTTATTTATTTTAAAAACAATGCAGAGCTATAATGTGCACAATGACATATTTCTGAAAATTCAAATACCTGCACAGATGACAACTTAATTTTTTGCCTGCAAGAAAGAAATCTCCCTATCAACACTAGGTAATAACTTGGTTGTCTCCAACATGCTAACTTTTGGTATGGAGCATATTTGAGTATGCATATTGTTTGGTGTCATACTTTTTTGTGTGTACTTGTTTTCAATTAAAATTTTGTTTTGGGATAATTGTAGATTCACATGCAGTCATAAGAAATAGTACAAAGAGACTCTATGTACCCTTTACTCAGTATTCTCCAACAATAACATGTTGCAAAACTAGAGTGCAATATCACAATCAGGATATTGACACAAAGACAAAAATAATTCCATCACTACAAGAATTCCTCATGCTATCATTTTATAGGCACACCCACTTCTCTTCCACCCCATCCTCTCTAAAACCCTTGATGCACAGTAAACTGCTCTCCATTACAAGAATGTCATATAAATGGAATGAGATTGCCATTTTTTTTAACCAGCATAATTCATTGAGGTTGTTGGGTCTATGAATACTTTGTTCTTCTTACTGATGAGTAATATTCCATAATATGGATGCACCACAGTTTGTTTAACCCATTGAAGGATATCTGGGTTATTTCCAGTTTTTGGTTATTGTGAAAAATGTGCCATGAACATTAATGTACAGATTTTGTGAGAACATATGTTTTCATTTCTCTAAAATACATGTCCAAAAGTATAATTGCTGGTCTCCATATAAGAATATGTTAATTTTTAAAAATAAATTGCCATGCTCTTTTACAGAGTGGCTATACCATTTCATATTCCCACTAGTAATATATAAATGATCCTACTTCTCCTTATCCTAACCAGCATTTGATAATATCAGTCCTTCTGATAGGTATGTAGTGATACCTCATTGTGTCCACCGAAGACTTGTACACAGAATAACTTGCGTTTCCCTAATGGCTGATAGTGTCAAAATTCCTTTCATGTGTTATTTGCCATCTCTATATTCTCTTCAATGGACTGCCTCTTTATGTCTTTTGTCCATTTTCTAATTGGATTTTTGTTGTTATTTTTACTCTTTAATTTGAGAATTCTTTTACATTTTAGATACTAGTCTCTCAAATATATGGTTTCAGATACTTTCAGTCTATAAGCTTTTATTTACACCCACTTAACAGAAACTTTCTCAGAGCAGTTTTAATTTTGAGGAGGTAAAATTGATCAGTTTTTCCTGTTAAGAATGATACTTTCAGTATCAGGTCTGAGAGCTCCTTGCCTAGTCTTAGCTCTGGAAGCTCTTATGTATTTATTTATTTTTTTACTAAAGAAGTTATAGTTTTACATTTTACTTTTAAATCCGTGGTTAATTTTGAATTAGTTTTTTACCTATGAATGTCAATTGCTCCAGAACCAATAGTTGAAAAGGCTATTCTTATCCCATTGAATTTTTATTTTTATTTTTGCATTTCTATAAAAATCAATTAGGAGATTGGGGAGCTAGCTGTCGGTCAAAGGACACAAAATTTTAGTTAGGCACAAGGAATATGTTCAAGAGAGCTATCGTACATCATGGTGACTATACTTAATAACAATAACTATGTTGTATACTTGAAAATGATTAAGAGACTATATTTTAAGAGTTCTCACCACAAAAAAGGGAGGATAAGTATGAAAGGTAAAGCATATGTTAGTTTGATTTAGCCATTTCACAAGGTATACACATGTCATGTTGTACACCATAAACACATGTAATTTTTTTGTCAATTAAAAATAAATTTTTAAAATGTCACCATTGGCAGGGCACAGTGGCTCACGCCTGTAATCCCAGCACTGTGGGGGACCGAGGCGAGCGGATCGCCAAGGTCAGGAGCTTGAGACCAGTCTGGCCAACATGGTGAAACCCTGTCTCTACTAAAAATATAAAAATTAGCCGAGCATGGTGGTGCTCGTCTGTAATCCCAGCTACTTGGGAGGCTGAGGCAGGAGAATCGCTTGAACTCGGGAGGCGGAGGTTGCAGTGAACCGAAATTGTGCCACTATACTCCAGCCTGGGAGACAGAGTGAGACTCCGTTTAGGGGAAAAAAAAAAAAAAAAAGTCACCATTGAGAAAACGAAAAAGCAAGTCACAGAAAAAATTTTGGCAATATGTGTATCTGACAAAAGATTAGAATATTTAAAGAGCTCCTGCAACTCAATAATAAAACAACCTAATACATAAAACAAAAAATCAGGGGAATTTTTGTGTGGGTCTCTTTCTGGATTCTCTTTTCTATTTCATTGGTCTATGTGTCTGTTCCTTCAGCAATGTCATACTCCACTGATAACATAAGTCTTACAATTGATTACATTGATTCCTCCTACTTTATTCTTGTTATTCTAACTTTTTTTAGTTCTTCTATGCCTTTGCCTTCCAATATTTTAATAGATTTTCGGATAAGCTTATCTATGACTATAAAAAATTTTGCTGGGATAGGAATTGCGTTAACAGATAAACCAGGATCAACAGGGATTAACTAACATCTTCATAAAGATGAGTCTTCCAATTTGTGAACACAGTACATCTTTCCGTTTATTTGCTTCTTTCGTATTTTTCACCAGCATCTTGTCATTTCTAGGAAACACATAGTGCATGTGTTTTGGCACATTTATGCATATGTATTTCATTTGCTTTGGAGTAATTGTAAGTGGTATTGTGCTTCTAATTTCAGGTTCCACATGTTCTTTGTTAGCATATAGAAATGTGATTGACGTTTTGTGTGTGTTGATCGTATCTCTGTGACATGTTTGCATTAACTAATTAGTTTTAGTAGATTTCTTTTTTTTTTTTGGTCGATTATTTGGGATTTCTTACACAGACAACCATGACATCTGCAAACAGGGAGTGTTGTATTTCTTCCTGTTCAATCTGGCTGTTTTTATTTACTTTTGCCTTATTGTTCTGGCTGAGATTTCTAGTAAGATGTTGAATAAGCTTGGTGAGAGTGAATGTCTGCTTTGTTTCTCATCACAGGGAGAAAGCATTCAGTCTTTTGCCACTAACTCTGATGTTAGCTGTAGGTTACTAGTGATGTTCTTTATCAATTTGAGAAAGGTTTCCTAAATTCCTAGTTTGCTGAGAAATTTTTAGCATGAAAGCATGTTGAATTTTGTTGCTTACTTTTCTGCTGATAATTGATATGATCATATATTTCTTCTTTAGCCTGTTAATACAGTGGATTACATTAATTGATTTTTAAATATTGAATCAACCTGCATCCTGGGAATGACCCCTTCTTGGTCATGCTACGTAGTTCTGTTTTTTTTTATATTGCTCAATTCTATTTGCTAATATTTTGTTAAGGATGTCTGTGCCTATATTCGTGAGGGATATTGGCCTTTAATATCTCCTCCTTTTCTCTTTTAAACAAAAATCTTTTTGTCTGTTTTTGGTATCAGGTTAAGTGTTTACGCCTCTTCTGTTTTCTGAAAAAGATTGGGTAGAATTTATGTTAGCTCATTTTTAAATGTTTGCTAGAATTCTCCAGTGAAACCATCTGAGCCTAAAGGTTTCTTTTTTGGGGAAGATTTTTAAAGAACAAATTCAATTTCCTAAATGGTATATGACTATATAATCTTTCTTCATTGAGTGGTAGCAATGTGTGTTTTTTGAGGAGCTGATCCCTTTCATCTACATGGTAAAATTCATTTATGTACAGCTGTCCATACCATTCTTTATTACTCTTTTTATCTTTGCAAGATTTGTAGTGATATCTCCTGTATTTCTAATATTGGTGATTTGTGTCTTCTTTCTTTTTTCCTTTGTTAGTCTTACTAGAGGTTTATCAACTATATGCATCTTTTCAAAGAACCAACTTTTTGCTTTATTGTTTTTCTCTGTTGTTTCTGTTTATAATTTCAAGATTTCTATTATTATTTTTATTATTTTTTCGCTCTGCTCGTTTTGGATTTATTTTGCTTTTCTTTATCAGGATTCTTGGGGTGGCATCTTAGATAATTTAAGAATTTTTCTCTCTTCTAATACACACATTTAATGCTATATATTTTCTTCTCAGCATCACTTTTGTTGTGTCCCACAATTTTGATATGCTGTATTTTCATTTTCATTCAGTCCAATTTTTCAAAAATTTCCCCTTGAAACTTTCTCTTTGACTCATAGGTTACTTATGTGTAGTGCTTAATTTCCATGTGTTTAGAGATTTTCACATTTTGTCTTATTTATTTATAGTTCTAGTCCATTACACTGCCAATTATTTTAAATTTGTTGAGGTCTGTTTTATGATTCAGGTGTGGTCTATCTTAATATATGTTCTATAGATGCTTGAAAAGAATGTATATCTGTTGTTATTGGGTGGGATGTTCTATAAATATCAATTAGATCCTGTTGGTTGATGGTGTTGTTTAATTCTTTTATATTCTTTCTAATTTGTCTAGTTGTTCTCTCAATATTGACAAAAGGAGAGAGAGAGAGATATCAAAGTCTCTAACTATAATTGTGGATTTGTCTGTGGCTCCTCAGTTCTATCAATTTTCGCTTCACATATTTTGCAACTCTGTTGTTTGGTGTGTACACATTTAGAATTGCATGTGTTCTTGAAGGATTGTTCCTTTTATCATTATATAGTGTCTTTCTGTGTCTCTGGCAATTCTCTTTGCTCTGAAGCCTACTTTTTCTATTATTAAAATACTCACTTCTGCTTTCCTTTGATTAATATTTACATGTTATATCCTTTTTTATCCTTCTACTTACAATCTGCCTGTATGGTTGTATTTGAAGTCAGTTTCTTACAGATACTATACAGTTGGTCCATGTTTTCTAATGCACTCTTCCAGCTTCTGTTTTTTAATCTATTTAGATTATTTGCACTTAATGTGATTATTTAAATATTAGTGATTAAGTCTGATATCTTATATTTCATTTTCTGTTTGTTCTCTGTTTTTATTTTCTTTGAGTTTTTTGTTTTTGTTTTTGTTTTTGCCCTTACTTCTGGTGAGTTGCTTGTACCATTTAGAGAATTCCATTTTGATTTTTCTACAGTATTTTTGTGTATTTTTTAGTGGTTACTTTAGGTAATATTATGTGTTTGTCTGTGTGTATCAACACATAAAGTGCACAAGTGTCATCATTTTACCAACTCAAATGAAATTTCTTTGTATGTTTAAACCTCCCTTATTTATGATATTGCCTTAAAACTAAAGGGAAAAAGGAAAAATGATTGTATTTTCACATAATTTTTGCTAACCATTTTCTTTCCTCTTAATGTTACAAAATTTCTTCATTTATTATTTTCTTTCTGTTGATGCAATATCTTTTAGCCATTCTTTTTGGGTAAGTCTACTAGTGACAAATTCTCTTAGTTTTTCTTCATTTGAGAATATCTATATTACCACTTCATTTCTGAAAGACATTTTTGCTTGATGTAGAAATCTGGGTTGACAGTTCCTTTTCTTTAGCACTTGAAGAATATGGTTCCAGGAGAGAAGTCCACTGTCAATAAAATTGTTTTTTCTCTTGGTAGATAGGGGGTCATTTCTCTCCCACTGCTGTCAAGAGACTTTTTTCCATGTCTTTACTTTTTAGAAATTTGACTGTGATGGGTCTTGGAGTAGGTCTCTTTGGGTTTGTGATGGAGTTTCTTTGAATCTGTGGGTTTATGTATTTTGCCACATTTTTAGCTGTTAGTTATATGAGCACTTTTTTGCCCCACCCTCTTTCTTTCTTCCTTTAGAGACTCTGATGATACAAAAGTCAAATCTTTTGTTGTTGTCCCATGGGTCCTCCAGTGTTTGTTCTTTTTTTTTTTCCCCATCCTACTTTTTCTTTTTTGTTCAGATTGTGCAGCTATCTTCTAATACATTTTATTCCTATCTTTTATCTTCAAGTTCAGTAATTCTTTCCTCTGTCCATTCCATTCTGCTATTGAGCCCATCCATTGAGGTTTTTTTAATTGTGATTATTGTATTTTCAGCTCTAAAATCTCGAGTTGGTTTCAAGTGTGTTTGTACTTGCTCATAGAAGCATTTTTTGTAATGGCTGTTTTGTCAGATCATTCTAACATCTCTGCAATCTTAGAATTATCTATTTATTGTCTTTTTTCATTCATTTCAAGATCTTCATAGTTTGGGATATAAAAAATAATTTTCAACTGAAGGCTTAACATTTGGGATATTTTGCAGTAGGCCCCAGCTCTTATATCAATGTTCTGTTTTAGTGCTTCCTTAACACTGCTCCAGCACTGGAAGGACCGGGGGCAGCTTCTGCCTCATTACTGCCAGGTCAGAGGAGAAGTCCACTTTACCCACTCTGCCTTCACTGATACCTGTGATGAGGTCTCCTCCTTACCTTCGGGCATACATGGGGGGATTCCCCCACATGGGGCCTGCACCAGTGGAGAGCTGACTGGGAGGAGTAGGAGTGCTTTGCGACTTCCCCACGTACTTTCACGATGCCACAAGAGATGGTGGTGGCCTCATTCTAGGAGCAGTGGTGAAGCACTACTCTCCACCCAGCCTCGTCGGTCACTGCCCCAGTGGTGAAGGGGCGAGGTCATCATTACTCCTAACTGGGGATGGAAACACAGACTTTCCACGTGGACTCTGCTGACACCATAGGGGATGGTCTCACTATCACCAATGGGTATGAAAGTCCTACTTTCCTGCATGGCCCTCTGTGACCCCACCCCAGCAGGGTGTTTAGGTGCCTCATAACAGCCTTAGAGGACTGATGTCTATGCTCTTCACTTGGCCTTTGATGACCTGGACAGAGCAGGAACCAGTTTTCTTCTGTGGTGTCTGCTGGAGTATATCTGTTATTATCTAAACTTTTCTTTCTACTGAGGCTGCCCATTTCCTGGTCCTACAGGTAGGGAGAGCAAAATTTGAGAGCTTTTTGTATGTGCTTTTCTGGCATTTCCAGGTTGCCTGCTTCTTCTGCTCCAAGTATGGAATATATGAGAGAAAAGGGTATCCCAGGTAACTCACTACTGTATCATGGCTTGGGTCCTAGGTCCTGAGTCTGTCTACCTTCTCTGCCTCTCAGAGTCTTATGTTTGTTTTAGATATAATATTTGAGAGTTTTAGCTGTACTTAAAAGGTGGAATCCTTCCAGCTTTCTGGAAGGGTACTTCTGACGTCACTTGTTACAATAATCAAGCATAGATGTTTCAAAAAATAAAATCGAAATCAAATGTGGAAGGCTGGAGTCACTACTTTGAAATCCTAGCATTGTGAAGAAAAAGGTTTGAAGTCACTGCTTTAACCATGCAAAAAATTTGAAAGGATTTTAAGAGCAGAAGTAACAGAGTCAGACTGCCCTCAGAGTGAGATACTGGGGCACTGTGGAAGATGCCCTGACCTGGAAGATACAGAGAAGCTGGGTCAGAGGCTCTTGTTAAAGTACAGGGTGAAACACGGAGGGTCTGAATGAAAGTGATAGCAGTCAGGACAAAAGGAAACTAATTGGGAGAAAAGAGAGTAGACTTAATAAAACCTGAGTAATAAATGGATAAAAGAAGGAAAGAGGTGAGTGTTGAAGTCCAATTGTGAGGTCAAAAGTGTTAAAATTCACTTATTCTGCAAGCATTCATTCATTGTCTATTCTGTACTCTGAGCTGAATTCTGGGAACACAACATGAATATAAAACATTCTTGCCGTTTAAAATATAATTGTGCCAGAGATATAAATGCAAATAACTACAGTGTGTAAGTACTATCAGTTGTCCTGGCCTGATGTAAATATTGGTTGTTGGTTTTGTTGTTTTAATCTCTATTTGTAAAAGTTTAAAAGCTGATAATATGTCAGTAATCTCAGACATGAAGCCATTAATTAATCTCTAAGCCCAAAGGCTCTATAGTTTTGCAGAAAAGATTAGAACACGACTCATAATTCTGCAAACAAGCCAGAGTCCTCCTCTACAACCCAGATGTTTGGGACACTGAGCCTCATCAGGGCTGTTCAGCATGACAGATCCCACACAACCTGGTCCCTATTTTATGTACTGTAGGCAAAACCCTGTTCCTGTACAGCTTTCAATGAGAAAAATTTTCCTCTGACTATAGATTTAAATTATAAGGAAACTATGAATTATTTCCTGTGAATGTGGAAAGAGGAATGTTCTTGTTAAGCAAGTGCTCATGGAGATCAGTAACAAGACCTGGAAGATAACAGGAAACTCTGTCTTTTGTTTACAGAGTGAAACCATATCAATCATGAAGGTGGGATTCTGTCTAACTCAACCCAGATTGTCCTAGTCATACTCCACATTGGGTATTGAAAAAGCGAATATCTCAGTAAACACTGATGTTAAAGAATAAAGTCTTTAAATTGTTGTTCTTGTAAGGGCCACAAGTGAAAATGGAATCCCTTCTCTGAATGAACCTTATAATAACACTGTCAGTCACCTTGGGAAGATGCTAAACATGAACATGAAGTAAGGCCGTGGCCTAGTGGAAGGGAGAATTTGCAGGAACTGAACCTGAAATCTGAGCCACAAGCACTCATAGAAGTTGCTCATTTGTAAAGGGGCCTAGCCTCAGCCCTAGAGATATTCCCGGAGCCAGGCATAGGGGAGCACCACAGAGAAGCTTAAACATAGGTATGCATGGATATCCGGCTAGAGCCACATCTACTAATAGCAGGTGTAAGTTCTACTCACCTTCTGTTACTCCCAGTGTATGTTCTGGGGAATCTCAGCTGTGGTCTTGATTCTACAGTGTTACAGAAAATCAAGAGGTATGCCAGATCAATCTTTGGGCAGAAAAAAGTAGGGTACAATCTCCAGTCACTCAAGGCCACAGTGCCACTTCATGATTAGTGTTGGTTTAGAACAACATAACCCTAAAGGAAATGGTCTAAGCATGACTGTGTATAACATACCTCTAAACATGGAGGTGGGGGAGAGACTTATTGAATAGTTAATATGGAAGACACAACTGGGAAACAATATTTGAGTCACATGGGTCTTGAAAAAGAATCATTAAGTATCTTTCAAATTTCATGTGATCATGGGGAAGAATTTTCTCTCTTCTTTTTTCTTTGACTCTCTTCATTTTCCTCTTCATCTTTAGCTTTAGTGGCTAAAGTTGAAGGCCGCTTTAATTTACTTTTCTCATACGTTCAATAGATTGTTAGAATCTTCAGAAAAATTGAAGAGTAACAAGAGGTTCAAAAGTAAAAGATACACCAGGGGAAGAAACCAAAATAGAAATATCTCAAAAGCTGTAACAAGGAAGCAATGGCAATGGTTAATCTCCCCAGATGATGAGTATTCTACCCTTTCATGGCAAATAATTCTTCTAGCCAGCAGTTTTTATAACTGTCCCTCATTGTAGAGAATGGCACATGATTTAGAGTCAAATTCTGCTTTTGAAAATATACAAGAGAACTGATTATTGTTCATCAAATTATAAAAAATAAAGCTACAGAGAACCTAATGACACTTAATGGCTCTTTTAGAATTTGACATTTGAGCTAGCTTTGTGTAGACTAAATAATTCCTGTCCGGGAAGAGGAAAAGGGACTTCTATGGATTCAAGCGATTGACAGTATTGTTAGAATTAAGAGTATAAACCATGTGGAGAAGGGGAGGGAGGATAAAAATAGAATGTAGAAGTCCCTGGCAGCAATTTTAATTTTGGAGTAAGGAAAATACAAACGAAAGTGTGGAAAGATGGATGCTTTATACTAATAATATACAAAATTGGTTAAATTTTTTAATGCATATGCTGTGTAAAATCACCACTGCACCATTTATATGGTGTCTAGAATTTGCTTGTAAATCTCTCAAGACCTATGACAAGATTCTCTGCTTTTGCATATGCTGTATCATATACCTAGAATATTATTTCCCTGCCACTTTATCTGGCTGAGGACTACTCATGTGTTGAGAAGCGTTTCCAGTTTCTTCTTTCAACACAACATCTGAGAGGTTAAATACAGAAATAGACAATGGCTAGTTTGAATGGACAATTGCCATATATGAATACAGAACTCTAACTCACAACCTCTGTATCACCTGTCCAGGAAATCAGACCACAATTTCTGCAGCCATGGGCCCAAAATAGGCCTTAGACAATAACTACCCGCCTTCCAATTCAGGATCAATAAGAGAAAATCAACTGTGTTCCCTAAACAATTGCATAGGGTACCCCACTTCTAGTTAACCCACATCCAGCTCCCCATACTAACAGCTTCTTTTTTTCACTAAATAGCTTTCTCAATCTCCTGTCTACCTTTGAGTCTCCACCAAACAAGAACGATGATGTCTAACTTTCCTGCTATAACAAGTTCTGATTGACTAGCTTTTGTTTGTTCTCATTTAGGTGTTCATTTATTTCCATACATTCTGGTTTTTCGTCTTCCTAGCATCAGTATCAAAGGATTCCATTTTAAGTCACATTCACAAGTAAGGCTGACTTATGTTATGGAATCGTAATATTTCTCAATTTAATAAAGATTCAGCAGAAGTACAACTAACTGTGGAGCTGGTCTATATCTTCATCATATGTTTTTAGTTTTCAGCATAAGATTCTGTACATTTTTAAAATATCTATTTCAATTTTTGATGCTATTACACATAGTACTGTGTGTCAAACTTAAATTCCCAATTGTTTATTGTTAGCATACAGAAATATGATTGATTTATGTGCATTTACTTGTATTCTATGACCTTGGCAAACTCACTAATGATTTCAAAGTTTTTGTAAATTTCTTGACATTTTTATATTTGTCGCCTTAAAATACTACAGTAATTCAAACATTTTGAAGGTATCCTTACTGATTTTCAAGTCAAATGTGGGAGAAGCCACTCTAGTCAATCAGTTTCAAACACTTGTAGAGGTACAAATTCTAATAAATTGCTATTTTTTCCATTGTCTTTATTTTCTTTTAATCTTAACCTAGATTATCAAAGATATATACTGTGTTCATGGAATGGAAGATTTAATATCATTAAATATCATTTTATCCTGCATTTATCTATAGAACAAGCAATACAAATCAGAATCCTTGTAGATTATTTTTCAGCTATTAGCAAAGTTATTTTAAAATGTGGAATGGCAAATGAATTAGAACAATTTTTTAAAAGAAGAAAAAATTTGTGGGATTCACCCTACCTGATTTAAGACTTACTACAGTAATCAAAATAGTATTATTGAACGAATAGACTTATAAATCAATGGGATGTAGTGAAAAGTGCAAAAGTAGATCCATACAAATGGCCAGTTGATTTTGGCAAAAGTGCAGAGGCAATTCAATGGTGCTTAACAATTGGGCATTTATGTGCAAAAAAAATGAAACTCATTCGTAGTTTATACCTTATATAAAGACTCACTCAAAATGTATTATAACCTAAATAAAATTTAAAACTATACACCTTTTGGACAAATACATATGAGAAAAATCTTTGTGACCTTGGAATAGGTGAAGAATTCTTAGATATGACACCAAAAGAACAATCCATAAAAGAAAAGAAATGATAAATTGACTGTTAAGAGGAGTAAGACTGTTAAGAGGAGTAAATGATAAATCATAGACTGGGAGGAAATATTTGCAGATCACTTATTTGGCAATGGACTTGTATCAGAATATAGAGAAATGTATAAATATAACAGTAAACAACCCAAGTTTTGAAATGGGTAAATAATTTGAATATTCACCAAAGAAAGGAGATTTATGGATAGCAAATAAGCAAGTGAAGAGAAGTCTCACATAATTAGATGTTAGGGAATTGCTAGTTAAAAGCAATACACATCTATTAATAAGACTAGCTAAATTTTTTTTTAAGAAAACTGGTGATATCAACTGCTTTCAAGGTTGAGCAACTGGTACTCTTACATGTTTTAGGTGGGAATGCAAGAGATCCAACTTTGGAAAATGGTATGTTAGTTTACTACAAAGTTAAATCTATACTTGACATATGACCCAGAACCCAACCCATCAAGTAATTACTCAAGAGAAATGAAAACTAATGTTCACAGAAAAACCTGTCTGTGAATGTTTCAGCAGCTTTATTCATAATTGCAAAAAAACTAGAAACAATCCAAATGCCTTTCAGCTGCTGAAATAATTTTTTTAAATTGTGGTACATTCATGTAATGGAATACTACTCAGCAATAAAAAGTAACAAACCTCCAACAATGTGGATGAATCCAAATGTCTTATACTAAGTGAAGGAAATCAGACCTAAAAGGCTACAAACGTATTATTTCACTTATATAACATTTTGAAAAGGCAAAACTACAGAAACAGGGAAGAAATCACTGGTTGCCATGGGTTAGTGACTGTGAAGAGATTGGCTATGAGGAGAGGTAGAAGAGCATGCTTTGGGGGTTGATAAAATCATTCTGCATCTTTGTCATGATGGTGGTTAGGTGACTGTGTGCATTTTTCAATTCTCATAAAATTATAAAACAAAAATGTGAATTCTACTTTAAATTTAAAAACTAAAACTTCATTTTTTGTAAGCTATTAATGTGAATATAGTATAAAGAGAGAGGGAGATGACATCGCTACACTGGGGTTTGGTCTTGGCTCTCACTTAAACCATTTGGTCCTAGGTGCAATGCTTACGAGCCATAAACAAAGTGGGAAGTTTCAAGTAACAGTTCTCAGAATGTTGAGAATGGTCCCTCTTTTATGCTTCTTATGGGATATATTTCTACAACAGTTATATGTCACATAACGACATGTTGGTTAATGGACTGCAAATAAAAGGATGGTCCCATAAGATTATAATATCATATTTTTACAGTACCTTTTTTTTCAAAGATATGTTTAAATACACAAATACTTACCATTTGGTTACAATTGCCTATAGTATTCAGTGACAAACCATGCTATTCAGATTTGTAAACTAGGAGCAGTGGGCTACACTGTATAGCCTAGGTGTGTAGTAGGCCAAATCATGTAGGTTTGTGTAAGTTCACTCTATGTTTGCACAAAGACAAATTTAGCTAAGATCCCATTTGTCAGAATGTATTCCCCAATATTAAGCAACACATGACTGTAATCATTTCTGGCAAAAGAAAGAATCTGTCATGAGAGATATGGTTCTCTGTCTCTGAAGGTGATCAAATAATCAGAAAAACCACTCTGAGGGAACTCTGGGGAGAGGGGCTTGATGATCTTAAAATTCCTTCAAACCCCGAGATTCCAAAATTCAATTAAGAAAGATAGACGTAAACATTTGATATACGTAAAGGCAATAATTTCAAAAAGACGGTGGTGGGCTTGCCTAAAACTTTAAAAATTGAGCTTATTTGCCCGGGCATGGTGACTTATGCCTGTAATGCCAGCACTTTGGGAGGCCAAGGTGGGCAGATCATCTGAGGTCAAGAGTTCGAGACCAACCTGGCCAACACAATGAAACCCTGTCTCTACTAAAAATGCAAAAATTAGCCAGGTGTGGTGGCATGCACCTGTAGTCTCAGCTACTCAGGAGGTTGAGGCAAGAGAATTGCTTGAACCCGGGAGGCAGATGTTGCAGTGAGACGAGATCATGCCACTGCACTCCAGCCTGGGAGAAAGCGAGAGACTCCATTTCAAAACAAAAAATTGAGTGTATTCAAGTTTATAAAATATTTTTACATATAAAAATTTATATAAATTATATTGAAATTTGACATTAAATTATTGAAGTGTTTTGATATTGTCAAACTCATTTATGTCTGCTTCACATATTGTTATATCAATATTACTATTCAGTGGTATCATTCCACTTGATATTTAACATGGATATTATTGAATTTAGTTTTAACTTATTAAAATACATTAAAATAGTTTTATAGTTCTGTGTTTAAAAAATTCTATTTTAAAGAAGAAACTTAAACCTTTGTGGTTAATTTAACTATAAAGCTCAAAATAGCTGTCTAACTATGTTGGGTTACTGTATTATCCCCTCAGGATATATAGAAATTGATAGATTTTAAAACCTGCATTTTTTATTATTGCTTATTATTCTTTTATCTTTATTAAAGTAGAATTGATATGTAAACCTCCAGAACTGCATGGGAATAAATTTCTGTTGTTTCAAAACACCACATTTTTGATAATTTGTAGTGAAGGACTTAGGAAAGTAATACAGCCATGCAGGAAAACAATGGAAAAAGAGTGTGGGTTCGTTTTCATCATTGTACTTATATCTTTAATTTTTTTAATTGTTATCTACGTATCTTTTTTATATTGAATATCCAGAGGCCAAACTTCATAAACAGTTTCACTTTATTCTCATCTTTATTTTACTGAAAGGTTAATTTAGATTCACTTGAATTTCCCTTAACAAATTACCTTCATTTTTATTTGGCCAGAATGACCCAGCCCAATTCTAAGGTAGAACAATCAAGATAAGTGGATGGACCAATATTTCAGAAGGAGAAAAATGCTCCCTACAAGCACGGTTACTCTCTTTGTACTTTCCATTCCTAGACTGGGCAAAAAGATTTAATTCCTTTAGCATAAAATATATGAACATAAACACTTTGTCATTCTCCAAATGTCTTCCCCTTTATATTTAGTTTTTCTTTGACTTGATAATGGATGCCATCTGTTGAATTCAGTAAATAACCATCTTACATTTGATTGATTAATTAAATCTTGACTCAGCAATTTGATTATCTTTTTCTCAAATATGTTTACTGGAAGAACTATCTCTTTTCAGGATAGAAAAGCTCCTAATATAAGAAAATGCTTCAAGTACATAAGCAGTGTAAAAATCTTAAAAAACAGTTAATTGTAGCCTCCTATTTTTTTACATGGAGAAACTGAAGCACATCAATATTGGCACTTATTGTTCTGAATCTGCTCAGTAAAAAGATGCATGTACCCACATTTAATATCTCTTCACAGTGTATTGATCTGTTTTCACATTGCTCATGAAGACATACCTGAGACCGGGCAATTTACAAAAGAATGAAGTTTAATGGACTTAGTTCTACGAGGCTGGGGAGGCCTCACGATCATGGTGCAAGGCAAGGAGGAGCAAGTCATGTCTTACATAGATGGCAGTAGGCAAAGAGAGAGAGCTTGTGCAGGGAAACTCTTGTTTTTAAAACCATCAGATCTCATGAGACTCGTTCACTATCATGAGAACAGCACAGGAAAGACCTGCCCCCATAATTCAATCACCTCCCATAGGGTTACTCCCATGACACGTAGGAATTGTGGGAGTTACAATTCAAGATGAGATTTGGGTGGTGACACAGCCAAACCATATCACACCGGATTCACAGACACCTTGAAGGTCTATGTTAAGAATTCCTTTAAAAAGATAAAGGACATGGAGAAATAGGTCCTTTCATTTGACAGTTGTAGTTTTCCATGTAATAATTTGAAACTAAATAGTCCAGAGTAGATTCTCCCACACCTTATTTGAAAGTCAGTAAGGATAACATCAAATAGACTGAATCACTCTAGTATTTTCTGGTAATAAATAGTAGAAAGCAGATGGTTATAAAAGGACTTCTAAAGCAGAAATGTTGAGGACAGTTATTTCAAAGTTTCTTTTCGTCTGGGCAAGAGGCAACAGTCATATTTTGTAAGTTCACCACGGTCAGGCATTTAGAATGATTCTTCCTGCTTAATCACTTCTCTGATTGCATGATTGTTGTTATTGTTTGCACTGCAATTTCTTTACTTCAACAAGTAAGATGTCATTTCCCTTCTTTATTTGTGTTGGCAAGGGCCTTCTGGAGTGGAATGCTGTCCTGGCACGCAGTAACCACTGCCGAACAGAGATATGTGGCATTTATAAAGCATTTCTCATGTGCAGGGTTACATATCCAAATTGTGCACCATCTGGGTTAATACAAATAAAGTTGTAATAAATCATTCATCGCATTATGAAATTTTATATAAATTTATATGAATTCTTTTTTTTTAACTTACCACATGGATGTTTCCCAACAGATCTATGACTCTATAAATGCAAGCAACTTTATTTGCTAATAATCCCATAATTATAGCTTCGTTTGTTAGTTGCTTTATGCCTCATGTAAAAATGTCATTTTTTTATCACTAGCAAGGGAACCTTGATTCAAAACCTTTTAATACATTGCCTTTTGTGCAGATGGGTTCCATCCATCCACTGTGCTTCATCATGAATACATTTCAGGGTGATAGCATTTTAACATGTCTAATGATTTAAAAAAAACTATGATGTTATATTTTAATTGAGTTTTACCTTTACACTACTGTGGCATATGCATATCCCTTCTTCCTTCCTCTTAAAATAAAGGAAGTGTCCTCCAGTTTCAAAAAAGAGGAGAGAAAACCAATGGCGATACCGTATACACAAAGGAAGTAAACAAGCAAAGACACGGGGGGCGTGGAGCAGTGGGAAGAGGACAAGTCATTTCCAACTCTGCTAAATTGGAAATGAATTAACCTTCTTATTTAATGCCATTCTCTTCTAACCATCTCGACTTCACAGGAAGCCCTTCCTCACACGATTCAGGACTACTGCTGAATCCTGATTTTTAATGGATTGAAAGTAAATTATGCTAAAAAAAAAAAATCAATAATAGCACCTTAGGTTTAAGAAACAAGGTCTTACTATGTTGCTCAGGCTGGACTCAAAGTCCTGGGCTCAAGTCATTCCCCTGCCTCAGTCTCCCAAGTAGCTGGGACTACAGACATGTACCACCATGTCTGGCTGAATAATGGCACACCTTAAAATGCTATTCATCTCTGGTCGTTCCCCTACTCTTGTTATACATTGATGAAATTTCTTGCTTAATGTTGGTCTTTCCTTCTAGCTGGAAAACTTGGTGTCTTTGGAACACAGTGTGTTCATTTTAGAGGCCAACAACAATATAAAACTATTTAAATGAAGTTTTAAAGCAGGGAGATTTATTATAAAAGGAAACAGGGAATCTCAGAAAACCCTGTTACGAGCTGTGCCTTCCAGGAATCTCAAAGTTGTCACTCATGCACACACTCCCACTCCTCTTCCAATCCACATAGTGTCTCATCCTTGTTTTGTTTTTCTATCTGCTTAATTCTCTCAGCCCTGGAAGGAAGTAGGGCAAGTATTATTACACGAGTTTACAAATGTCTAAAGTAAGATAACTGCCAAATTTAGAACTTAGATTTTCTTAATTGCAACTTTATGCTCCATTTTGACCCCATAGCAGTGTTCAAAATGTGATGGAGAATGCTTTAGGAATTGCTATCAGCCAAGAGTTAACTGTAGCAACGAAAAAAACAGTGGTTGTGAATGCTGATAATTGCAATTCTAATTCTGCTGGCTGAGGGGTGTGTCTCTTAACCCCAACAAGCTTCAGTTTTCTCATCTGTGAAATTATGGAAAATAACACCTGCCTTCTCAACACCAAAGTTTGGCATTATCAACAAAATATGAAAATATTTTAAATTAATAAGTCTAGATAAACGTAAACTATTACCTATATGTACTCTGTTTTATAAAAGAGGTAACATTTCACAATTCTTTGCTATTATATCTTTCATTGGCTTTTTGAAATCTTTGTACCTTTCTTCATCCACTCACCCATCTCCCTATCCCAAATCCGGAGGAGAAAGAAAAAAACTTTTTCCGCATGTGTTTTCTACCTAACATGTTGTTATGGCTTAGCAGTAGTCCCACACTGTAATATTTGTAAAGAATAGATGATGAGAAGTGAATTGTGTTTCACTGAATTCTTGTCCATTCAAAGAATGGAATATTTAACTGATATTTTCACAAGTCTGTACTCTCGGTGATTAACACCTTGAAGGTCAAGAGAGATAGTAATAATGGCTTTTTAACTATCTGCAGAATTTCAGAATGCCTAACTAAAATCATGCTTGCATGGCAAAACTATTATCATAGGCTAATTGTCAAATGTTATTGTTTATAAGGAATTATATTAAATGGTAACGTTAATTCCATGAGAAATTTAATTAATTGTGATTTATTCAATACACAATTTTTAAAAAGAACATGAGGCTGATGGTGCAGTGGGCGGGGTCAGGGCATGAAAGCATCCTTTAACAGGGCAAAGTTAGACAAACTCTGCATTCTGGTTTAGAAAATAAAATTGTTCTTGGCTGAAGTGAGAGTATCCTGAGAGGAGGGAACTTACACTCAGAAACATGTCACTGTAGAGGTTCACACCCTGGAAGCAACCAAATAGTGAAATGTTACCCGCAAACTGCTTCTTCGGTAAAATGCTCATTGTATAAGGGCAAGAAATGGGAAGCTAAATGTGAATGCACCCCAAAACAAGGTGGGAATGAGTCCATGTTAAATAGTGACTCCCCCACCACCCAATTTATGTCTTCTCAGAACTCAGAATTCGACCTTGTTTGAAAGTAGAATATTTGCAGATGTAATCAGCAAACACAAGGTCATGATGAATTAGGGTGGGCCCTAAATCCAATGACTGACAGGAGAGAAATCTGGAGAGACATAGAGGAGAAAGATATGTGAAGACCCAGGGAATAAGGCCATGTGACAATGGAGGTAGAGATTGGAGTTATGCATCTACAAGCCAAGGAATGACAAGGGTTCCTGGCAACCACCAGAAGCTGCCAAAAGACAGTAAAGGATTCTTCCTTAGAGCCTTCGGAGAGAGCATGGCCCTGCTGACACTTTTATTTCATACTTCTAGCCTCTATAATTTTGAGAGAATAAATTTTTATTGGTTTAAGCTACCCAGTTTGTGGTATTA
The DNA here is from genome assembly GCF_024542745.1 of Macaca thibetana thibetana. Taxonomy (NCBI): domain Eukaryota; kingdom Metazoa; phylum Chordata; class Mammalia; order Primates; family Cercopithecidae; genus Macaca; species Macaca thibetana. The sequence continues at coordinate 53,315,733 of NC_065595.1, forward strand.
TGAAAGTCCTAGGAAACTAAAATAGAAGGTTGAAGGCTTTTTCTAAGATAATTATGTCTACTGATTAAAAAGCCTTATCTCCTTTACTGAGACCCATGAGTGCAGGGCAAATGTACTCCTCTGGAATCTTTGCTCACTGCCAGTCTTAAATTTTCCAGTCGAGCAGTGAATTACTAATTCAGCACATAAATTGAATTTAGTTGCCCAAACATGATAGTGCAATTTTCCAAAGTATTTAATTTACTTGGCTCCTTGATTTGTTTATACTCAGAGCATCTGAGTCATTTAGTTGTATAAGTAAAGCGATGTATTTATACACAACTCTTTGTGTATATGCATAATTTGCACAGGAATATGATTTATTTTTTCCAGATTCAACACTATTCTAATGCATTAGAGTCTCCAATAAGACAGCAACCATCAGTTATACAAGCCATTAAGCAGAGAAGAATTAACTTAAGCAAAAATTTACTGATGTGCAGAATACTTAAAAACATTATCTGTTGCATATATGCCATGACATAGTTCATGATTTCATGCTAGCCAGAAAAGGTTTTGGTGATAACTTGTTTATAAGAGAGGGAATAAGCCCTCATAAGATCATAAAGTTGTTAGACTGATTTTCACTTGTGAGGGAGATAATTTTATAGCAAAACATCTTAGTATTTCCTGTACTCTCTCTGAAGTCATCTACATTTATTGTGTAAGTTTACATTATAAGGAACTAACTATATGTAATTTCATATTTGGTTCAGTAATATCATTTTTCTTCCTGAATATTGGTGAAAATGATGATGTGACACTTTTATCCAAATAATGAAAATACAGTTATTTCTTCTTTTTAAGAATACAATAAGATTGAGAAAATTTTAGAGCTTTATGAATCCATCATTATCAACAGGATAAAAAATAAAAATCATATGATCATATTAATGCAGGAAAACATTGGACAAAATCCAACACCCATTCATGATAAAAACTCTAAGAAAATAAGAATAGAGGAGAAATTCCTCAACTTAATAAATAGCACCTACAAAAAGCCAACAGACAATATCATGCTTAGTGAAAGGTATGAAAGATTGAATCATTTTCCCCTAAGACTGAGAGCAAAACAAGTATATCCACACTCACCACTCTTATTCAACAAATGCTGGAAGTTCTACCTGGCACAATAAGTCAATAAAAGAAAACAAGAATGCCTAGATTAAAACAGAAGAAATAAAATTGTCCTTATTTGTAGATAACATGGTTGTCTACATAGAAAATCCCAACTAACTCAAAAAAAACCTCTTAAAACTAGTAAGTATGTTCAGAAATGTCATAGGACACAAGATCAATACACATAAACAAAAATTAATCAGATTTTTCTATACCAAATATGAACATGTGGAAACAGAAATTTAAAATACCATACAAATTACAATTGCTTCAAATAAAATAATTAAGCAAAAACCTAATAAAACCTATGCAGGATCTATATCTTAAAAATTACAAGACACTGATGAAGGAAAGCCCAGGAAGATCTAAATAAATGGAGAGACATACCATGTTCATGAATTGTAAGTCTCAACATTGTAAAGATGTCAATGCTACTTAAATGGATTTATAGGATTAATACAATTTCCATAAAAACCCTAATAAAACTTTGTAGAAATGGACAAACTTATTCTCATATGTATATGGAAAGGCACAAAGCCTAGAGCAGATAAAATAATTTTGAAAGCGCGGAATGAAATGGAATGAATGAATCTAATTGATTTCATGACTTATAAAGCTATAGTCATCAAGATAGTAGAAGTAGAAGTCATCAAGAGAAGGCATACAGATTTAACACAAGAGACACAGACTTATGAATCAAAGACTTAAATGCAAATAAGACATCAATAGGACAGAAAAAGCACATAGAATAGGTCCAACTGATTTTTGACAAAGGTGCAAAAGTGATTCAACAGAGGAAGGATAGTTTCTTCAACAATTGGTGCTGAAGCAATTGGACATCCATAGGCAAAAATTAACTCAAAATGAAGCACAGACCTAAATACAAAGTGTAAGACTACAAAACTCTTAAATATACATGTTATAACACAATCTTTGAGGAGCTAGGAACAGGCAAAATGTTTTTAAACTTGACATCAAGAGCACGACTCATAAGAGGAAAAATCATAAATTTGATCTCACTTTAAAAATTGTTTTACTTGGCAAAATACTCTGAGAAGAGGGTAAAAAAAGTTACAGATATGAAGAAAATATTGCAAACCATATATCTAACAAAAGACTAGTGTCTAGAATATATAAAACATTCTCATACTCAACACTTACAGATAAACCAATAATCCAATTAGAATATGGACAAGGGACATAAGACATTTCACCGAAGAAGATATATAGATGGCAAATAAGCACATGAAAAGATACTCAACACTGTTAGCCTTTAGGGAAATGCAAATTAAAAACATAAAGATATCACTACACACCTATCCTAATAGCTAAAATAAAAAATATGGATAATACCAAATGTTGGTGAGGATATGGAGAATCTGAATCACTCATATATTGCTAGTGGGAATGTAAAATTGTATAGCCACTCTGGAAAAGAGTCTGGAAGTTTCTAATAAAAAATAAACATGTTCTTCCTATATAATCCAGTAATTGCACTTGGGCATTTATCACAAAGCAATTAAAACTTATATTTTCATAAACATGTACACCGATGTTCATAACAGGATTATTCATAGTCATCCCAACTGGAAACAACTCAGTTGTCCTTCAATAGGTAAATGGTTATACAAACTGTGCTACTTCCATACCATGAAACACGATTAAGCAACAAAAAGGAATAAAGTATTGATACACACAGCAACTTGGATGGATCTCAATGGCATTATGCTGAGTGAAAAAAAGACAATGTCAAAAGGTTGCACACTACATGATTCCATTTACTATTTGTGAAATTGCAAAATTGTAGAGATAGAGAACAGATTACTGATTGCTAGCAGTTTTGGAGTGAGGAGGGAGATACCTGAGGCTATAAAAGGGTAGCAAAAAGGACCCTTGTGACAGAGTAATTCTGTATCTTGACCTTGGTGGTGGTCACATGAATCTACAGATGTGATCAATTAAAACATATATAAACATATACACAAATAAATGAGTGTATAAAAACTGTTCAAATGTGAATGAAGTCCACGAATTGCACCAATTTCAACTTCGTGGTTGAGGTATTGTACTGCAGTTATGCAAGATTTTACCTTTGGGGGAAACTGAGTGAAGTGTATATGAGCTCTCTCTTTGTTATTTCTAAAACTACAATTAATCTATAATTACATCAAAATAGGAAATTTAGACAAATAAAAGCAACTGTAAAAATTCATAATTTCTCAACCATTTATCACACTGATTTTGGACATCTACATGCAATAGAAGCCCATGTGGGCTCACTGTTTCTATAGATACCTTAGCCCAGCCTCCACAAGCTTTTATGCAGAAGGTCTGCAGTGGGGCACAGAGGGTTTAAATTTTTTTAATTTTTATTTTTAAGTTCCGAGTTACATGTGCAGGATGTGCAGGTTTGTTACATAGGTAAACGTGTGCCATGGTGGTTTTTGCTGCACCTATCAACCCATCACCTAGGTATTAAGCTCAGTGTGTATTAGGTATTTTTCCTAATGCTTTTCCTCCCCCATCCCACCCTCCACAGGCCTCAGTGTGTGTTGTTCCCCTCCCTGTGTCCATGTGTTCTCATTGTTCAGTTCCCACTTATAAGAGAGAATATGCAGTGTTTGGTTTTCTGTTTCTGCATTAATTTGCTGGGGATAACCTAAGTATAAGAATATATATATAAATATATATAATATATGTAATATTATTAATAATATATTATATGTAATATTATTAATAATTGGGCCGGGCGCGGTGGCTCACGCCTGTAATCCCAGCACTTTGGGAGGCCGAGACGGGCGGATCACGAGGTCAGGAGATCGAGACCATCCTGGCTAACCCGGTGAAACCCCGTCTCTACTAAAAATACAAAAAATTAGCCGGGCGTGGTGGCGGCGCCTGTAGTCCCAGCTACTCGGGAGGCTGAGGCAGGAGAATGGCGTGAACCCGGGAGGCGGAGCTTGCAGTGAGCTGAGATCACACCACTGCACTCCAGCCTGGGCGACAGGGCGAGACTCCGTCTCAAAAAAAAAAAAAAAAAAAAATATGATATATAATATTATTAGCATATTTTATATATAAGAATCATGACTCCCATTATTATTAAGCAGGCTTTCAACAAGTTAGGTCCTCTAGAACCCTGCAGAGAATTTAGATGTAATTGGCAAAGACGTCAGAGGCTTTCGAATGCTTATGACAAAGCTCAAGTATGTGCTGCTCACTGGGTTAGGGAGGATCTCAAACTAATATTTAACATGAGTTGACTTTTCCTACAAAAAGTATTCTTACATTTTTGATGTATTGATTGCTTAGTGCACAAATAATGCAAAAGTAAATAAATCATACTAAGCTAAAAACTTATATGCATAACTCCAGATCCCAAATCACAACAGATATGCACTCTTACTGTATTGCCATCTGACCAAACATGGAAAATTGTTTTTCCTAAACAGGAAAACTTTATAAACATATGTAAACAGAGGATCAGAGGGGTTAACTGGATTTTCATGTGGCTAGTAAGGAACAGATTTAGAACCTGCTGTAGTTGACATAAAGCTTGTGCTTTTCTACAATATACTTGCTAAGCAAGTATATCATCAACAGAAATGGCTGATGGAGAAGATAGATACATACATGTTTTCTAACACAATTAAGCCTAGTGACAATGTGATGTCATATCAAGTTATTATTCTATCTCATATAATCAATGGCCTCCTAATAATTTTGATAGTCCTGTAATATAAGCAAAGAAGATATGATTGTTCTCCACTTCATAGATTAGAAAATGTTGATGCTTCTCAGACTAGTGCTCCTTATCCTATGGTTTTTAACCTTTTATAAGTATTGTAATCACTGAAAGCTTATTCAAATACATATTTCCGTGCCCTCCTTCTAGAAGTCCTAAATCAGATGGTGTGGGATGCAAGCTGGGTGGTGAGTTTTTTTTTAGGCTCCCAGATGATGCTGATGCTGATACTGTTGGTTCACAGAACACACTTTGAGAACCACTGTTTAGTATCATTGTTTCTTCTTCTCATCCCATTTTTCACAGTGCAGTACATGGTATCATCTTGACATTCCCATCCAACACCCATCATGAGTTCAATTCTGCAGAGTTACTAGAGAGTATGTTTTGCATGTGACCATTTAAAACTTAACCAATACAAAAATTTACAATCTACTCGTGAGAAGCAATTTGTAGGAATCTTGCTGACTCACCAGCACCTACATCGAAATGAAATTTTGACAGTGTCTTCTTCTTAACCATCTGTTTGGATAGCTGATCTGATAAAATGAACTTTTAAACTGTAGTTTTTTTGGAGGAACAAAATAATTTAATTTGATTGACAGCTGAATGATCTGTCCATTTATATTGGTCGATTCTCACTGGAAACAGATGACTCTATATGAAAGTGTGATTCAAGAGAAAACCAAAAGTCTAAAAAGGATTTGAAAATTAAGAGTTTGGCCGGGCGCGGTGGCTCAAGCCTGTAATCCCAGCACTTTGGGAGGCCGAGACGGGCGGATCATGAGGTCAGGAGATCGAGACCATCCTGGCTAATACGGTGAAACCCCGTCTCTACTAAAAAATACAAAAAACTAGCCGGGCGAAGTGGCGGGTGCCTGTAGTCCCAGCTACTCGGGAGGCTGAGGCCGGAGAATGGCGTGAACCCGGGAGGCGGAGCTTGCAGTGAGCTGAGATCCGGCCACTGCACTCCAGCCTGGGCGACAGAGCGAGACTCCGTCTCAAAAAAAAAAAAAAAAAAAAAAAAAAAAAAAGAAAATTAAGAGTTTTCAGTGCTCTCAGGACACCTGCCTACAGCAGAGTTTCCCAACCTTGGGATCGTTAACTTTTTGGGTCAATAGTTCTTTGTTGTGAGGGCTGTCTTGCCCATGTAGAATGTTTAGCAGCATCCCTGGCCCCTGTCTAAGAGGTGTCAGTAGCAGCCGCTTAGTTCTGACAACCAAAAATGTCTCCACAAATTGCTAAATGACCCGGGGAAGTAAAATTATTCTGGATTGAGGACCACTGACCTAGAGAATGTCTACTGCCACTCATTCTCTTCCTCTTCCTTTCCTGAATAATTTAGCCCAAGAGGCATTTGGTGAGTCTCCATAAGGTATATGACTGTGTGTTAGAGGTGGATGAGGCGAGAGTGAAGTGCAGTAGCCCAGAGCAGTACATACAAGCGTTGGTCAGAAGGGCATCCACATAGGGTTTGGAAAAAATAGTTCAACGTGTCTGAGTCTGTGATGAGTGAGGAGAAATTTTTGTGCAAGGGAGATAGTCTGGGACAGGCTTTCCCAGACTGAGTGGGATGAAGAATGTTTCAGTATATGAGAGTGGCCAAAACAGGATGTCAGAAAATAAGCAGGGTAAGGAGGCTGTCCATCTAGAAAGGAAGGCAGTGTGGGAGCATATGAAGATTGAAGAAAGCATCCATACAGTTGGGCAAGCTGGCTCTGGTTGTGACAGCCAGCGTGAGGAAAGCATGTAACCCCATTAGGGAGAAGAGGTAGACAGCAGTGATGGGAAATTGGACACACTCATGGGAATTGATCCCATAAGTAATCACATTAAGGATGATGGAAATCATATGTTTCACTATCAGAGAAAAGAGTTACAAATGAAAGGGGGGAAACCAGGTGTTGGATTAAAATTGGAAATTTTGATATAACTCATGACACATACATAAGAGGGCTATAGTAAGAGGTTTATTGAAAGGAATTGGCTTATGTGATTGTGGGGTCTATGTAGGTAAGAATGAAGTCTGTAGGGTAGGCCATCAAAAAGGACAGGTTGGCATTCTCAGGCACAGGCTGAAGCTGCTTTTCAGAAGTAAAACTTTTTCAAGAAAGGCTTAGTTCCACATTTGAGGTCTTTTAATTGAGTCAGTCAGGGAAATTCAATATCTGGGATAATCTGTGAATTATTTAAAGTCCATTCATTGTAAACTTTAATTATTTCTACTATCTTCACAGCAACACCAAGACTAGTGTTTTTTGTTTATAATTTTTTAGTTTTTAGTTTTTGTGGGTGAACTAGTCTTTGAATAATTGGTTATTGTACAGGTCATCACAACACACATAAACACTAATGTATACCCTACTTATATCCCCAGAAAGGTGCTGGGAGTGATGATACCTCAGTAGCAACAAGCACACCTGATGCCCACATCTAAATGACAGTGTATATTGAAACAAGGGTTTCTTGGAGCCATGGATGGATCCAGGCTGTGGCAGAAAAAAAGTACAAGGTGATTCTGGAACAGTTTATTGTACCGTAAGTTAAGTACACACAGAATTATGGAGATACATCAAAAGGACACAGCAGCCAAAGTGAAGAGGCTCCTACTCGTGAAATCCTAGACTATTTGAGCACCAAAGTAAATAGTAAAATATTATAGTGCATTGGCTATGCTAAGAGTGCATTAGTCTATAGTAATATAAAATAAATAGGCCGGGCATGGTGGCTCACCCCTGTAATCTCAGCACTTTGGGAGGCCAAGGCAGGTAGGTCACCTGAGGTCAGGAGTTTGCCACCAGCCTGGCCAACATGGCAAAACCTCGTCTCTACTAAAAATACAAAAAATTAACCGGGCATGGTGTCACGTGCCTGTAATCCCAGATACTCGGGAAACTGAGGAACAAGAGTCACTTGAACCAAGGAGGCGGAGGTTGCAGTGAGCTGAGATCACACCACTACACTCCAGCCTGGGCAACAGAGTGAGACTCCATCTCAAAAAAATAATAAATAAATAATAGATGACAGATAGTTTGATGAAAAATATATATTTATATATTCTCAAAGTACTTCCCCCAAAAATATTTATTAATTAACAGAAGAGGGTAATTTCACCGAGGAGAACCCTGATAGACACCACCATAATAAAGTCATCACATTTAACATGATCAAAAATGAGACATACAGAAACCATGTTCCACCTGATAGAATGCAGTAAGAAGAACACAGCATCACTTGTGTGATGTTCCTTTCAAATATGCAAACGTTGAATCTAATCATGAGAAAATACAAAACAAACCCAATTTAAGGGTCATCACACAAAATAGCTAGACCTGTAGTTATTTCAGAAAGTCAAGATAATGAAAGCCAAGGAAAGAGGAACAGATCTACAATGATGAAGACTAAGGAGGTGTGACAACTAAATGCAAAGCATAATTCTGGACTGGGGCCTTTTGCTGTAATGAACATTATGGGGATAATTGGAGAAATGTGAATTTGGTTTGCGCACTATATAGTAGTAATGTTACCTTCCTAATTTTCATCATTGGGCTATAGATTATGTTATATAAGAGAATGACCTAATTTGTCATCATTAGGGAGACAAATACAAAAGTATTTGTCTTTCCACAACAAATGAGAAGACATCATGTTGATAACTTCCCCTCAAATGGTTCAGATAAAAACTTTCTACACTTGAAAGTTTTTGTGAATTTGGTATTTTTAAGAAAAAATAAAACTATTATTTCTGAGAATACAGATAATGATAAGTTGGATATTTTGCTTAGATACTCAAAATACGTTGGTCTAGGATCTGGTCCTGAGTTCTGTAGACTAAATAAAGCAATTTGTAAATGTGTTCAGAAGTCATGTTTGTATGGAAAAGGCTAACTCATGTTAGTCAAATTCACAGGAGAGGGCAGTATAAATCCCAATATAAAATCGTTTAATAACAATTTTTAAATATATAATGTCCAAGGGAATCAACCATTCAAAATCATTGGGGGAATATTCTCTCCATGCAAGGAAAATATTTAATGTTAGTTCTAAGTAAATCAGAAAGGCATGTTTAGTAAACATGGAGCAAGAGTTGAAGGATGGTTAACAGCTAATGTTATTAAGCTAATTTTATATATATATATAAAATACATATATACACATGCATTATGTGAAAGCAGAGGGCTTTGAAATAAAAAACACCTAGATTCAAATTCTGGCTCCAAACTTTATTCATGTGGTCTTGAACAAATTAATTAAACTGTTTAGCTTCAATTTCTTCACTCAAGAAGTGGGAATAATAACTATGCGAGACTGATTTGAGGATTAAATACACTGACACAAGTAGCACACAGCTTACACTAAATAAATGATAGCTTGTGGTTTACTATTATTTTGCCAGAAGGTAGGCTAAAAGGTAGAAGCCCATTCTCCTCTAGACAGCCTTGGCAATGTACTGTTAAATTCTTATTCACTTTCTTAACATTTCTCGTCTCTCTGATAACTTTCTGCTTTGGGTTAACAGTATTTCTGCAGATTGGGTGCAATGCTATGGTAGGCTAGAACTTTAAAAAAGTAATACAACTGTTCTTTCATATGATGCCTAACCAAATGCTTGAGGCATATTGTGGGTTTAATGAATGATTAATGAATAACTACATGAATAGATAAGAGCTATAATTAGAATATGAGTGGCCTTCAATGTCTTCAGTCTCACCAATTATCCATGAGATAAATTATTTTTTATAATGGTTATCTAACCTTAGTCATCATAGAGATTTTTTTTTCCTAATTTCATTCTCAAACTATAATCTTAGCTAAAAGTATTAGTGATACCTTTAAGGTGTGAGATACTTTTTGGAAAAACAGTGGTAAACTTAGCCAGAAGAGATATATATATATATGCATATATTCTGGCAAATTCACTCTCTGATGATTCCAATGCATAAGTTGTTACTCGACTAAAATGTAAACTTAATGCATAAAACAACATTGCATATGCCTACAAACTGCTATTTCCAGTAATGCCCAAATTATTCCTTAGGTTGTTCATCACATGTACATTGCATTATCAATTTCATTTGGGGTGTAGTATCACGGCTAATTGAAGTTTATAGATTCTATTGTGACTAACGTGTATCCATAATAACAAAGAATAAAGAGAGCATTGTGATAAAGAAACAGGTCATATGCAAATGTCTGGGTGTTTTGGAAGAGTTAAAAGTTAAACTAGTTCACTTTTAAATACTTTAAAATATAGCTGATATCTATAGCAAATATGAGTTTAAACTACCATCTTTTATTCCTGTTTAAAAATGTCCCATTTTCCCTCTTGAGAAATTGGTGTCAGATCTCTAAGCTTCTCATGCTGTGCCTCAATCCTATTACTTTGTGAGTGAAAAGGAAAGAAGGCAAGAAGGTCATGTGAGAGAGTCCGTCGATGATGGCAAGTTTTCTGAGTGATTGGACATAGCTAATTTGTACTTCATTGTTCTTGGGGCCACACACTCAACAATGCAGTCTTTTAGAGTGTGCCCTGAAATCACCTCATCAGCGAGATGAGCAGTTTAGCACTAAAATTCTACACCTGGTAGGTTTAGTTCAGTCTCCCATCAAACCACTTTTCATTTCCTCAGAAATCCTAATGAGGCTTCTGGACTTAAAAGGAGTGTGTCTTTTGCTTTCTAAATGACCACTTTTTTTAAGAGGGGAAAAAATATCCCTTTTTCTCTCATACAAATAGGAACGTCTATAAATAGATGCCCAGTGTCTGACAAGAGAAATGATATCACAGTTCTTTTGACCCATTTTCAGCCACTTTACATCATGTAAATAGTAGTTGTTTATCACCTCATTGACACCCATACACGAAGCTTCGTGATGTTAATTAATATCACCACAGGCAACCCCTAAGCTCTGTGCTTTGCAATTAGTATTGGCTGGGGGCAGAAAAGCAACATCTGCCAGGCAATATTTATTTATTCAATAGGTTTTCTAGAACCCATCACTATAATCCCTTCCCAAAAAAGTGAAAACCTCCAATAGCATAAATCATTTGCAGGTTGTGACACTAAATTGAACAATTGCTAGTACTCCCAAAATAGCAGTTGCCTTATTATTGGAATGGGCTTAAAGTGAAAAAGCAAAACATAGACTCCCTCTTCTACTTCTGATGCATATCTTCTGCCAGAATACACACAAAACATCAAATCCCTTACAGTTTCAAACCATAAATCTAACATGGCCCAATTGTGATTTAGCCTAGCACACCCAACACTTGTCATTGGCCCAAAAGGAGTAGGCTTTGATTAATTATAAATAGGTAAATAAAATGCCATAAGCTGAATATTAACTAAATGATTCATTTTTCTTCAGTTTTTAGATATTTTATCCCCCCTGCAGTCTACTGCAATAATTTTCAGCTATGAATATTTCATGTCTTTTTCCAGTTAATTATTTATGTTGATGAAACATAGCACTTACTATGCCCTTCTAGAATTCCAGGTTGAACACAGTTCCCAGCTATTGCACAAAGAGGAAATAGAGCTCGTAGAAGGTTTTGGTTTGTGCAAAATATTTTAGAAGTTTTTTTTAAAAAAGTTAAATATTTCCCAGCCCATTGTATTCCTACAAAGTAATTCCATCTGTTACCTCCATTCCTGATTGCTGAATAGCGAATCATATATTCTTAACAATTTCTAGGCTGGGCATGGTGGCTTACGCCTATAATCCCAACACTTCGAGAGTCTGAAGTGAGAGGATCCCTTGAGTCCAGGAGTTTGAGATCAGCCTGGGCAGCAAAGCGAGACCCTCGTCTCAATTAAAATAAAAAAAAATTGCAACCTCTTGCAAAAGAGACTACCAGTCAAATTTCAGAAGTCAGGATAATGCTATAGCAACTTCCCAAATTATAATAAATGATGCAAAACTGAAAAAACTAAACATTCAACAATCTTTTTGTTTTCAGCATCAAACTGTTTTCAATCAGAATCTCTAATTGTCAGTCATAGTCCTACCAGAAGTAGTCTTCCTAAAATCCTGGACCAGCTTTAGAGAAAAGGAATCTAGTTCTTTACTTAGTGGGAGGAGGAAATCTTGGGTAAATAAGTTTAGAAGACTATTGTTTTCATGGCTTTTCTTCTTAGCGTATCTATTAACAAATAGCTAAATTGATTTCTGGAGAATCTGAGGCCTCATTTTCTGAAATAATACAATAAAGAAAGAAATCACTATGAATTAGCTCCAATTTAAGAAGGGGGAAATAAACTAGAAGCATGAAGATTCCATTCATTGTAAACTGTTTCCAGATGTTATAGGAATTACTGATAGGGCAGATGGCTTGGGTGTCTCTTTAAGAAAAAGAATACAAAATTAGGAAGCTAATGTTACTTAGAATAAGAAAATAACATTCCACAAAAACAACAATATAACATTTTTTTTTTTTTTTTTTTTTTTTTGAGACGGAGTCTCGCTCTGCCGCCCAGGCTGGAGTGCAGTGGCCGGATCTCAGCTCACTGCAAGCTCCGCCTCCCGGGTTCACGCCATTCTCCGGCCTCAGCCTCCCGAGTACTGGGACTACAGGCACCCGCCACTTCGCCCGGCTAGTTTTTTGTATTTTTTAGTAGAGACGGGGTTTCACCGTATTAGCCAGGATGGTCTCGATCTCCTGACCTCATGATCCGCCCGTCTCGGCCTCCCAAAGTGCTGGGATTACAGGCTTGAGCCACCGCGCCCGGCCAACAATATAACATTTTACAAATTAATGACCTACTCTACTTCTTTCATGTTTTTGTTTCTCACATTTTTTGGCTACATGCTCTTTGATCACCTTTTTATACAACAATGATTTGTTAATAGATTGTTTTTCCTCTAACATGAGTAATGAATTTTTTAAATTATTGATCATTTGGAAATGTTTCTTTCAGATTCAAATTTGTTTTGGTACTTTTGATGTAAACTTTTATGATTGTCATCAAATTCGGGACAAATTCTAATAAGTATCATGTATACTCATTTTTTTCAAATCAGATATAGGCATAGATATGCTATAAGATTTGGAAGATGGGTAAACTTCTGCTTTTGTTTCAGTTCATTTCAAACCTTGTTTCTCTTCTGTATTCATCAGGGTTCTCCAGAGAGACAGAACCAACAGGATATATACAGAGAGATGAGAGAGGATTTATTAGGGGAATTGGCTTATGTGATTATGGAGGCTGAGAAGTCCCAGGACAGGCCATCTGCAAGCTAGAGACCCAGGGAAGCTGGTAGCATGGCTCAGTCGAAGTCCAAAGCCCACAGAAACTGTGAAGCCAATGGTGTAAATTCAGTTCAAGGCCAGAGAGCCCAGGGGCCACTTGTGTAAGTCTTGGAGTCCAAAAGCCAGACAGCCTGCAGTTCTGATGTCCAAGAATAAGAGAAAAGTGCAGCCCAGCTCCAAAAAAAAGAGAAAAAAAATCACCTTTTATTCTATTGAGGACCCTAGCTGATTGCATAGTGCCTGCCTGCATTGAGGGCACATCTTCCCTACTCAGTCCACTGACTCACACTTCAATCCCCTCTGGAAATGCCCTCACAGATACACTCAGAAATAATTCTTTACCAGTTCTCCAGGCAATCCTTAATCCAGTAAAACTGACACTGAAAATTGACCACCACATCCTCTGTTACCCAAATACTTCTGCTGCAGGGTATCTTCTGCTACATATTGGAGGGTAGGAGGACTATTATTATGAAAGTCTGTGAATCATCTAAATACATCCCATAAAAGGGTCCTCAACTCAACTTTTATTTAGCAAGACTTCATAAATGTCCATGATTACTGCAATGACACTCCATTGAACGTAAAAGACTCTGAAGCTCCACTTCATTATTAGCTTTGGGATAAATGATGGTTCCCTTATTATTGCCTGGAAAAGAAAGAAAAATATCAACATAATCGAGTAATGACATCATATCAACAAAATGGAAACATGTTACTATGAGCATAACCTTCCAGAGGACAAATATAGGGGATGCTACTATATTCAATATTTGAAATCCAATCAATGATATGTAAATAATGGAAGATAAATAATATTTTAGATATATTATGTTAAGCCATAATTAAGAAACTGATGCCACATTGACTACTTTGGTATTTTCAGGTGACCTATCAATTTATTTAATCAACCTAAGGAATTGCCTAAATTATCTCAATGTTATGATTAGGTTGATAAATGTGAGAAACAGAACAAGTTGAGAAGCAATTTATTTTTGCAAGCAGTGAGAATGATGTTTCATCTCACACTATCTGTTTCTCATATGAGGGATAATTTTGAGAGAGCCTAGAGTTCCTAGAGGAACTCTCCCAGTATTTTTAAACTTAGTTCTTTTATACTCTAGATGGAGCACTTCACCTGCTTTCACTGTTTGTTTCATCAAGACTGAATTGCAGTCATGGAGCATTTTGAAAAGGCTTTCATTAGAAGGCTTTATTGGTGGTCTTCAAAAATAATGAAGAAATTTCAACGATTCCATACAAAATGGCTCCTCCTATCCATGCTGCCAAGCTTATGTATTTTAATGATTGCATTCCCAAAGCACATTTGACTTTTCGATTCTGGTTCATAGCATAAGAAATGAGTGTGTTGCTTAGTTCCTCATTATTTAAGTGGTACAAGAACATTTCTTTTAAGAGATTGAAAAATACAACCAACAATTGAGATTGAAATTGGCAAGCCTTGTCATGATTAAACCGTTCAGTTGGTGTACGCTTGTGCTTGTGGCAATGTCTACATTGCTACTAAATTTAATGTAAAAGCTGAATGTTCCAGGAACAATAGTTTTCAGTAGTTTTACAGTGTTTTCATTCATTTCTTTCTTTCTTTCTTTTAAATTGGATATAAGCATCCTGTAAATTCCCAGTGATAAGATAATACGGTTTCTTGTTTCCAGACACATTGAATTTTTTAAAAGTCAGAGCAGAATGTTCTCAATATTTTGAATTAGCAAGCAAACTAGCACTATAAAAACATACAGCTTTTTAAATTCAAAACTATAAAGACTCTATGTAACTAATGACCCATTTTACTGGACAAAAATAGAATATCTTTTTTAAAAAAGAGGATTCCTATGGCCATACTGTAAAGTAACCTAGGATTTATGGGACTTAAAAATAATTATTAATGCTTAGACTAAATTTGTCAGCTTTTTATGTGTTTTTTGCTGAAAGAGTGATTTATTTC
Organism: Macaca thibetana thibetana; assembly: GCF_024542745.1. NCBI lineage: Eukaryota > Metazoa > Chordata > Mammalia > Primates > Cercopithecidae > Macaca > Macaca thibetana. Next base: position 53,330,853 of record NC_065595.1, read on the forward strand.
CTAAGTAAAAGTGAGATGGAAACTTTCCCTGGTGCATTTCTTTTGTGATCCAGGGGACAAGCTAGCTTCACATGCAGTAAATTACAGGGGTAAGTACTAGGATTTATTCGGCTCAGCTATATAAAATACACCAACACCTTTTTCCAAATGGACTGAGATGGAGGAAAATAGCCATAGTCAGTGCATTCTGCTGTTCCCCAAAATCAAATAGCCAAGAGATTGAAAAAGAAGCTTCTGTCTTCTAGCATTCAAAGAAGCCAGGTTTGCCCTGAGTGTTTTCTATAAGGCTATGAATGCATTTATCTGAAGTAACTCTTTGGCTGAGGTCAACTAGAATACAATGTCTTTTAAATAAATTTGTCAATACTAGAAAACCTGAATGCCTTCTGTGATGCCCAAGGCATTGAAACTCATCCTTTGTGCTCCTTTTTTTTTTTTTTTTTTTGAGACCGAGTCTCGCACTGTCGTCCAGGCTGAAGTGCAATGGCTCGATCTTGGCTCACTGCAACCCCCGCCTCCTGGGTTCAAGCGATTCTCCTGCCTCTGCCTCCTGAGTAGCTGGGATTATAGGCACCCGCCACCATGCCTGGCTAATCTTTTGTATTTTTAGTTGAAACGGGGTTTCACTCTGTTGGCCAGACTGGTCTTGAACTCCTCACCGCATGATCCGTCCGCCTCGGCCTCCCAAAGTGCTGAGATTACAGGCCCAAGCATTTTCACGTCATAATACTTAATACTCAGTACAGGCATACCTCATTTTGTTGCATTTTGATTTATTGTGCTTCACAGATGTTAAACTTTTTACAAATTAAAGGTCTGTGACCACCCTGAATGGAGGAAGTCTATTGGTGCCACTTTTCCAACAGCATGTGCTCAATTAGTGTCTCTGGGACACATTTTGATAATTTTAGCAGTACTTTAAACTTTTATTATTATATCTGTTATGGTGATCTGTGATCAGTAATCTTTGATGTTACTATTGTAACTGTTTTGTGGCACCATGAACAGTCCCCATATAAGACAGCGAACTTAATCAATAAATGTTGTATGTGTTCTGATTCCTCCAATGACTTGCCTTTTTTCCATCTTTCTCCCTCTCCTTGGGCCTCCCTATTCTCTGAGACACAACAATATTGAAATGAGGTTATTTAATAACCCAGCGACGGCCTCTAAGTGTTCAAGTGAAAGGAAGAGTCGCACATTTCCCACTTCCAGTCAAAAGCATTTCTATGATTAAGCTTAGCATGTTGAAAGCTGAGATAGGCCAACAGCTAGGCCTCTTACGTTGAACAGCCCAGTTTTAAGTTGAAAGCAAAAGTTTTGAAGGAACTTAAAAGTGAATACTTGGATGATAAGAAAGTAAAGCAGCCTTACTATTGATAGGGAGAAAGTTTGAATGGTCTGGAGAGAAGATCAAACCAGCCACAAAGCCTAAGCCTCAAGCCAAAGCCTAATCCAGAAGCCTTAAGCCAAAGCCTAATCCAGAGCAAGGCCCAAGCTCTCTTCGAGTCTATGAAAGCCGAGAGAGGTGAGCAAATTCGCAGAGGTTGGTTCATGAAGTTTAAGGAAAGAAACTATCTCTAGAACATAAAAGTGCAAAACGAAGCAGCAAGTGCTGGTATACAAGCTTCAGCAAATTATCCAGAAGATCTGGCTATGATCACTGAGGAAAGTGGCCCACTAAACAACAGATTTTCAATGTAGACAAAACAGTCTTCTATTGGAAGAAGATGCCAGATAGGACTTTCATAGATAAAGAGGAGAAGTAATGCCTGGTTTCAAAGCTTCAGAGGACAAGTTGACTCTCTTGTTAAGGACTAGTGCATGTAATGACTTTAAGTTGAAGCCAGTGCTCATTTATCATTCCAAAAATCCTTAAAACGTTCAGGCTATTAAAAATTATGATAAATATACTCTGCCTGTATTCTATCAATGGAACAACAAAGCCTGGATAGCAACACATCTGCTTAAAGCGTGGTTTACTGAATACTTTAAGCCCATGGTTGAGACCTACTGCTCAGAAAAACAGATTCCTTTCAAAATATTACTGCTCATTAACAATGCACCTAGTCACCCAAGAGCTCTAATGGAGATGTACAAGGAGATTAATGTAGTTTTCATGCCTGCTAACACAACACCCATTCTGTAGCTGATGGATCAAGGAGTTATTTCAACTTTTGAGTCTTACTAATTAAAAAATAAATTTTGTAAAGTTACAACTGCCATAGACAGTGATTTCCCTGGGCAAAGTAAATTTAAAACCTCTTGGAAAAGATTCAACTTTCTAGATACCATTAAAAGCATTCATGATTCATGGAAGGAGGTAAAGGTACCAACACGAACAGGAGTTTTGAAGAAGTTGATTCCAACCCTCATGGATGACTTTGAGAAATTTGAGACTTCAGTGGAGGAAGCAACTGCAGATGTAGTAGAAATAGCAAGAGAATTATATTTCAAAATAGAGCCTAAAAATGTGACTGAATTGCTGCAAACTCATGATAAACTTGAAAGGATGAAGAATTACTTTTTATGGATGAGCAAATAAAGTGGTTTCTTGAGCTAGAATCTACTTCTGGTAAAGATACTGTGAACGTTGCTGAAATGACAACAAAGAATTTAAAATATTATATAAACAGTTAATAAAGCATCAGCAGGATTTCAGAGGGTTGACTTCAATTTTGAAAGAAGCTCTACTGTAGGTAAATGCTGTCAGACAGCATTGCAGGCTACATGGAAATTTTTTGTGAAAGGAAGAGTCGATTGATGCTGCAAATTTTACTGTCTTATTTTAAGGAATTGCCACCACAACCCCAAACTTAAGCAGCCACCACCCTGATCAGTCAGCAGGTATCAACATCGAGGCAAGGCCCTCCACCAGCAAAGACTACTACTTGCTGAAGGCTCAGATGATCGTTAGCAATTTTTAGCAAGAAAGCATTTTTAATTAAGGAATATATATATATTGTTTTCAGACACGATGCTACTGCACACTTAATAGACTACAGTATAATGTAAACATTACTTTTATATGTTCTGGGAAACCAAAAATTTGTGCAGTTTCTTTCATTGAGATACTTGCTTTGTTGCATTGGTCTGGAACTGAACTTGCAGTATCTCTGAGTTATGCCTGTGTTGTAATTGCCCGTTTACCTGTCTGTCTCTCACTGGTCCCACCATAGAGATCATCGAAAGCAGATAATGTGTCTTGTTTATCCTTATTTCACCACTGCAAATCCTGTGGAAGGCACTCATTAAATATGTATTGAATGGGTGGATGGATAAAGAACAGAGGGATGAATAAAAGTAGAACCATCCAGAGATAGTCTAGGTTTCAAAACCAAGTAATAGTCATCTTTTTACAAACATAGATGCACATATATTTAAACTGTGATAAACAACTCCCAAAGTGCTTAAAAACCTGTATCTAAAACCAACAAGAAATTTCTGAAGTTTCTACTGCCAGAAAAGATCACTTTGAGAAAAGGCAATACAAAACAATAGTTATAAATTCTACTACAAATAACAACTAGGTAAATTCTACTAAACCCACAACAGTTGTGGGTCTCCCATTATTATTACTACTAATAATGTATTATTAATTTTTCTCATACATTTATTTTTCACAACTCTTATATCCTTATTTACTAATAGGACAACTGAGGCTACAGAAAGATTCTATAACTTTCTAAAGTCACAGAGTAAGTGGAAGAGCTAGGGCTTAAATTCAGACACTATGACAAGAGTTTATATGCTTAATCACTAGACAATATTATTCTCTTTAGGTAGAGAGACTAAAAAAGAAATACCATCAAATTTGACTCACAAAGTATTTTCTGCCTGGGAGCCTGAATTACTGACAATAAAAGGAAAATTATTTTAGAAAAATTAAAAAGCATCAGTTTCAATTATTTTCCTTCATTGAAAAATGAACTTGTTGAAATACTGTGATATCACTTGATATTACTTTATAGCAAAACATGGAATAGATTTGTCCAACAGAAGTTACAGATTGTAATTGCTGTGCAAAGAGAGGACATTTTAGGCCAAGGATGAAAAATAAGTTCCAACATTTGTGCCAATATGGTAACTTCTAGAGATGACCACTAAAGACTAATCTGGAGAAAACCCACAGTCAATTAGCACTGCCTGCTGTGAATACACGAGCCCTGCTGCTGGGCAAGCACCAGCCACATGCTGTCCTTCTCTCAGAAGTATTGTGGAGATACATTCCTAGCATACTAGTTCTTCAATCAGATTGTACATCAGAATAACCCGTGGAGCTTTCATAAAATGCATGTAACAGGGAAAGACAATCTTTGATTTCTGTAAGCTTACAGTACCGAGAGGTAAAGCAATAGAAGCATCTTGTAGTGCACAGCTGAAAACAAAAATAAATCTTCCCCTGTCTTCATGAATTAGGTAGTCTTAGTCCATTTGTGCTGCTGTAACAAAATACCCAAGACTGGGTAATTTATAAAGGATAGAAATGTATTTGTCACAGTTCTCAAAGCCAGGAAGTCCAAGATCAAGGCACCAGCAGATTTGATGTCTGATGTGGGCCCCTTCCATCCATTGTGTTTTCTCTCAGCAGCATCCTTACATGGTGAAAGAGGGAAGGACAAAAAGGGGTGAATGCAGGGTGAAGCCTTTCTTATATGGCAGTAATCCCATACAGGAGAGAGGAGTCCTTAGGACATTATCACCTCACCTCAGCCCACCTCTTAATACTGGCACATTGGTGATTGAGTTTCAAAATATGAATTTAGGGAGACACATTCAGACCATAGCACACCTCTGGAGTAAAAAATGAAAAATATTTCTACCTGAAGTCATATATGCCTATGCAATTAAATATTTTACCTCCTTCAAGCAACAATGCAGCATGTAATTTGATAGAAACATAAACATAGGGAGTGTAATACATGTTGTACACAAGAATTTAATTATTAGAAGATATTATTTTAATATATAAGTTATTAGCAAGTAGAAAGTAAAATCAAGATGGGAAAAAAGCAAAGCAGGATATATGGTCCTTTACGGTGGCCAGTTATGTTCTCAGATATCTTTCTGAAGTTCAGTTGTTGGGATAAAGCAATGCAGTGAAAAGAGTAAACTCTACTTTACATTTCCATTTCCATTTCAAGTGGCAAAAACTCAATATTTTCCCTAGTGAAACATTATGAATCAAAGCTCTTTCAATAACTACAGAAGCACTGAAAGAATTTTAGTTACATGAAAGATGCTTTTGAGAATAAGAAAAGAGAAGAATACTGAAGACTCTTGAAAGTTACTTTTCCTTTACCACTCCACCAAAATAATAGATTTCTGAAATATCAGCATGTGAAGGGTAATCTCTGAGACCTTTTCCCACCTCCTAAAATGAAGAAAGGTTGCATACATTTTTTTTTCTTGCTGCTATGAATAATAAGAAGCCATGGGATTCCTTGTAGCAGTCCTGGAATAATTATGAAATAGCTGATTAAGTTCAAAGTTAGTATGGAAATCTGTTCCCTTAAAAGTCTTTCATAATCTATCTCTGGAGAGAGATAATTCTATCAAATTTGAATTAATCCATAGATAATGGCAAGACTATTGCCCACCATTATGTGTCTGTATATGTGAAATGAATACTGCATGGATCCTCAGATTTACCATCAAAATAACTCAGGGCCAGATTACAGAAGGGATTAATTGTAAACAGTAAGAGTTATGGCAATCACCTCAAGAAAAGGATTAATCAACTTCAAACACATAACTTGACCTAATAATCATAGCCTAACCACAGTAATTCTTTGGAGAGTAGATTTTTTTTAATGCAGGTCACACAATGATCCTTTCATAGATCTAATAAAACATTTTAAAAATTACCTTACCTGGTGTCATTATAAAGTATAATCAGGTCCTGTAATATCATCACTACTGAAGCCTATAGTAAAATTAATTGTTCTTCATTTCAAGTCAAAAATAGGCTTTTTATCAGGCAACCTAAATTAAAGCTTTCTAAGAAGGTCCCATTTTGAATAGTTAAGCACATTGTTAGTTGTGGGGATGTAAGCACTTACTCACTTTATCTTTTGTTCCTGGCCAATTCCTTCTTTGAGTTTTGAATCCATATGTGTACCATATACACAGCCAAACCTGCACAACATAAATGGGGTTGTCTGTGTATTAGGATACACAGTGTTCAAAGGCTAGGAAAAACTGATAATAAAATAGATTTATACTTTATATAGAATAACTGAATTAAGTGGGACAGTTAATGGGCACGAAAATATAGTTACATAAAATGAGTAAGAGCTAGTATTTGCACAACAGTGTGACTATAGTTAACAGTAATTTACTGTATAGTTTTAAATAACTAAAAGTAGAATTAAAATCTTTTTTCTAACACGAGGAAATGATAAATGTTTGAGGTGATGGATACCTCAATTACTCTGATTTGATTATTACATTATTGCCTGTATTGAAACATCACAGGCACCCCATAAATATATAAACTTATTATGTACCCATAATGATTAAAAACAAACTTTAAAAAACGGAGTTAAATTGTTTTACCTCTTTTTAAACTGTGGTAAAATATACATGAAATTCACCAATGTAATCATTTTTAAATGTACATTTCATTAGCATTAAGTACATTCACACAATTGTGGAGCCAATTTCCAAAACTATTTTCATCTTGTTAAACTGAAACTCTGTATCCACTAAACAACAACTCCCCATTCTGCCCTCCTGCTATTCCCTAGAAGTAACTCCTCTACTTTCTGTCCCTATGAATTTGACTATTCTAGGTACCTCACATAAGTGAAATAATACAGTATGTGTCTTTTTTTGTGACTGGCTTATTTCACTTAGCATAATGGCCTCAAAATTCATCCATGTTGTGCCACATGTCAGAACTGCCTTCCTTTTTGAGACAGAATAATATTTCGTTGTATGTATACACCACATTTTGTTCATTTATTCATGAAGGAATACTGAGTTGCTTCCTCCTTTTGGCCATTATAAATAATGTAGCTATAAACAGGGGTGTAAAAATACTTCTTTGAGACCCTACTCGCAATTATTTTGTGTGTATACCCAGAAATGGAAATGCTGGATCATATATGGTTGTTCTATTTTAATTATTTGAGGAATCTCCATATCGTTTTTCACAGCAGCTGCACCATTTTACATTTCTACGAATAATGAGACTGCACAAGTTTCCAGTTTCTCCACATCATCACCAACACTTGTTATTTTCTGTTTTTTAAAAACTATGAATTAAGATTTTTAACTAGCAACCTTAAATTTAAAGTTTCTAAATTAGGAAATCTCCAATTATAATTTTTCAAATGGTCTATCTAATATACTTGTTGGGGGTGAAATCTGAGCTTTTTCCTTTCTAGAGAAGGTTGTGAAGGGTGAAAGTAAAGAGAATAAAACTTTCCTAACAATGCGGATGACAGGCATGCCCTCCCAGCCTCACCTGGGACCGCCAAATACCTAATATAATGCTTTTCACAAAGTATATACTTGGAAAATATTTTTTTTTAAATAAGGGAGATAAAGAGTTTCAACTCACAGTTTTAAAATTCCAAGTGAATTTCAAGTTTCTTCAGGATGAAGGACATACACTTTTAGGTTTTTATTCTACCTTCATTGAAATAATGAACGTTACCTCATTTGCTCGTTGTGGGGATTAAATAAATGATCCATGTAATGCACCTAGAACTGTCCATTATAAATGTAATGTGTTAACTATGAGAAGTTTTATCATGATTTGGATATTATAAAAATTGATCAATAAGCAAGTATTATAAAATGCCTAACAATGTCCTTAGCAGTACCTTCAGCACAGTGTTGAACACTGTTAACAACCAGCAACGGTTGTTATTGTTACTTTAACAATGTTAAATAGATAAACATATTAACAATGTTAAATAGATAAAATAAAAATAGAAACATATTTTTATTTTAAGAGGAAAACAGATAAGCCCAAGACATATAAAATATAATGCAGGACAGGACTAAAATCCCCCCTTTTGAAAGTCCCTTTCTTTAGCATCCTGATTTTGTAGAATTCTTGCTCTCTTAATATTTCTTCCTCATATTTCCCCACCCCCCATTCAGAGATGGTTCTGGTCTGAGTCCTCTAGTCTTCTCTTTTTACATGTTCTTTCCCTTGGTGATTTTGGCTACTTTCATTTCACCATCTCGAGGATGATTGTGTCCTGGATCACATCATCTTTCTCAATATTGCTTATTCAATGGCCTGATGAACAATGAACTAGTAGTGCCATTTTGAAAGCAATCTAAAACTCAAGTACCTGTTTTAGTTGTTGTTATTGCTACTGCTTAATAAAATGCTGTAAAATCCTTTAATTATTCTCCCTTATCTGCAGAACAAAACCTGGAAACCCTAGTCAGTGACTTTACTTTTTAAAGTTTTTTTTTAAGTTTCTAAATCTTCAAAAGTTTTTCAGTTTTATCTTATACTCCAAACTAATAAAAGCAAGCTATATGTACCTGTCCTTAAAGAACATGCCATTTTTTCCTTATGTCTTGAATTGTGTTATTTCATCTCTGAATTGCTCTTTCTTCATCTCCACCTGCTGAAATCCTATTCTGACACCAAGATCTAGCTCAAACTCAGCTTTCTATGCCCCAACCTGAAGGAATGTCTCTCCTTCCTGGGCTGCAGAGTACCCACTGTATAACAGACATATACTTTGAGGTATCATGTTTCTAGCTATATGCATATATGCACTAGACTGCCAGTCCCTGACAATGACTTCTTTGCCTTGATTCTCCAAAATAAAGAATAGCTGAGCGATTAATTGAATAAATGAATACAACTAAATGTATGTGTTTTAAAGGAAAATTACTTTTGTAGCAGAATGGATACAGAAGAATCCACATTTAGGAAGTCACTGTGAAGACTGTTACATTACATACATAAAATCCAAGCTGGAACTGCCATAGCAGAATGAATAAACAAGTGATTTAAACTACTTAAAAGACATTTTTTACTGTAATGTTGATGTCTCCCATGGTACTTTTATTTTACTCAACTAACTGCACATTTTGTTTCAAAAATTAGCTATATGATGGGTATCTTAGTCTGCTCAGGCTGCCATAACAAATTACCATAAACTGAGTGTTTTAACTAACAGAAATGGATTTTCCCATTGTTCTGGAGGTTGGAAAATCCAAGAGTGAGGTCCTGCAGGGTTCAGTTCCTGATGAGGCTCTCTTCCTGGCCTATAGACCACCACCTTCTTATGTTCTCTCATGGCAGAGACAGAGAAAAGAAAGCAAGCTTTCTGATGTCTCTTCTTAAAAGGCCACTAATTCCATCATGAAAACCCCATTTATGACCTCATGTAACCCTACCCCAAAAAGGCCCCACCTCCAAATATCATCACACTGGGGATTAGTGCTACCACTGGGGGAGGGGGGCGGGCAGGACACAATTTAGTCCATAGCAGTTGAATAAGCGAGGAGATATTTTACCTTTCTAACATAGAGGCATTTGGCCTGAGAATGTCAGAACAAGTTACCCCTTTTTTATTCAAATTTCTATAACTTTACTTGTACATCTATAGGAATATATAGGTATACACACACACACACACATATATATGAATATATCTGTACACATACATCCATATAGAAATAGAAACACATGCCTGTATTTCTAGGAAGGAAGAAAATAGAGACCTAGGGATCACATCTTCCATGACTCTTGTACAACACACAGTCTCTACCAGTGACCCTGGATACTCTGAAAGAGCTAATCCTAAGTAAAAAGTTATGACATCCTTACTGGCATAATTTGAGGTTCATACGGTTCTGGATTTATGAAATTCCCACTGTAAGTTAATACTTCAGCTACTACATGTTGAAACTTCCTGTTAAAATTTAATTTTTAATTATTTATTTATTTATTTATTTATTTATTTATTTATTTATTTGAGATGGAGTCTCACACTGTTGCCCAGGCTGAAATGCTGTGGTGCGATCTCGGTTCACTGCAAGCCTCCGCCTCCCAGGTTCAAGCGATTCTCCTGCCTCAGCCTCCTAAGTAGCTGGGATTACAGGTGCACACAACCATGCCCAGCTAATTTTTGTCTTTTTAATAGAGACAGGGTTTTGCCATGTTGGCTAGGCTGGTCTCGAACTCCTGTCCTCAAGTGATCTGTCCTGCCTTGGCCTCCCTAAGTGCTGGGATTACAGGCGTGAGCCACTGCACCCAGCCCAAAATTTAAATTCTTACCCAAGGGCAGAAACAGGTTTATTATGGAGCTAAAGATACTTTTGCTAAATGTTCCTTCATTTTCATGGGTTACTAGGAGGAGTATTAGAAATGTGATAACATGATCTGCTTTTATGAATGTTCGAAAAATGAGATTTTTGAGAAATTATTTTACTTAAAGATAGCCCCTAAAATATATAAGTTTGAAGTGTCAAATCATCTTGATGAACCTCTGCTTGGGAAGTGTCAAATAACTACAAAAAATAGAAGCAGATGAACTAAACATCAGAAGATGCTCTGATATGGCAAAGCTACCTTGTGAGGCTACCAACAGCAAACACCCAGAAGAGACTGCTGTCACACAGGCCCTTCAAAGCTCCACCTTGCTCATCTGATCCCGGGCACTGTGGATGCTCTGTTCTGACATTTTATTTTGTCCCTAAGGATGTATTTTCTCATGGATACTTACTCAGATCTGGTTTCCTAATCAGTGCCCTGCTTCTAAATTCCAATCCCTGGTTTCCTCATTTATAAAATGAGAATGGAGACAATGCCTATTTCATGGTGCTATTATAAACATAAAATGATATAATGTACATATAAATGCTTTGTTAGCTATTTATTCTATACCTATTTAAGGTCCTCCATGAACCGGTCCCATATGAATTTTCCAGTCCTATATTCCATTAGACCCTCTTATGTATGGTATGTTCTGGCCAAACTTAGCTACTCTTCCATCTCTGAACCAATTTGCAATTTTTGTTAGATCAGTAACCATAGCAGAATAATATACTCTGTAAGGATTACTTCAAACAAACAAACAAAACCTCGGGATTAGATTAATTTGCCTACTAATTATGTTAAAATCTTAAGTAACAGAAATTTTTTTTTGCTTTCTGAATAGTTAACATCATTTTTAAAGTCTTTTAAGAGACACCAATTTATTAAATGAAGCTAGCAAAACCAGAACACAAAAGTACGTCAAAGTCTTATTAAAATAAAAACAAACAGCTGAAAATTTTTTGTTAGGTTAATTTCACTTTTTATGTTACTACAACAATAACAAAAATACCAATACCATTGAATACAGTTAGGAGGTTTACTTAAATCATGTTCCTCAAAATTTGGTGTGCATCATCACATGTGTTAGAATCATGGGAGTGAGGGCAAAGGGTTACTTCTAAATATTCAAACTCTCGGCCTCTCCCAGACCTACTGAATCAGAATTTCTAAGAATGTTGCCATAGACTCTGCATTTTAGCATTTCTTTCCAGGTGATTTTTATGTAAACCAAAATAAAAAACACTGCATTGACATTTTCTGTCCCAGTTTTCTGAAGACTGAAAGTTAACAGCAGGGTTGGGGTGGGCTGGGGTGGGACAAGGTCATGGGAAGTAGCAGCCCAGGAAGCATCAGCACTGTCATCCTCACTGAGGTTTGGATGAAGTACCTTTTCAACAAGCTCTTCTGTATCTCTTGATAAACAGCTACGTGGTAATGAAACTTTTCAAGGTTATTTCCTTGAGAATACAGCTAAGGCAGCTTCTTGTGTCTCTCCAGGCAGAATATTCTGATGTTATTATTAATCTTGATCTTGTCTTGCTCTGAAAACAATTTGAGCTATCTTACAAAATTCATAGTCTATATTAGTTTAAGAAGTAAATGAGAAAATAAGCCCAGGAAAATAAAACTATGGGTGTGTGTGTGTGTGTGTGTGTGTGTGTGTGCATGAAACAGAGACAGAGAGAAGAATGAGAGAGAGAAGGTAACTCTGAGATTAATAAATACTTTAAAAAATAGGAGTTATATGTATTTGAGTTTTTAATTCAACCTAAACCTTCTCTCTGTAAGGTTTCACAATTTTAAAAAAGTATGTCTTTTAATTTGACAAAATGCAAACATATATCTCTACTAGTGGAGAAGGTAGTGAAAAGCTTCTCTTGAGAAAAGTGAATGGACAAATAAAGATTTCTCATTTCAGACAAAAGAAAATAACCTAGGAATAGAACAAAAAAAAAAAAAAAAAAAAAGAAGATTCCAAGGAGAGAGATGGAAAATAATGCCAAGAGGCAAACACATAAAAAAGATTAACAGATCTGACTAATTAAAAATTTAAAAGTCTTATTTGTCAAAAACATCATAAACAACCCAAATGTTTTAGATAGAGGACAAGCTGAAACAGTCTAACCGTATTTGCTATGTAGGTGGGAATTTGCTGAGCTAGGGCTGTCTCTGGCTGACGAAGGTTAAGGATCCAGTTCAAGGTTACCCAGCTATTAACTGGTAGAGACAAGATATGAGCTAACATTTCTTAGCCCCACTGTACATGCTCCTAACCATCATTTCCTGTTTTTTAGATTTACTTGGGATTTCTCTATTTCATTCTCTTTTAAAGCTTTATTATTTCTATTCTGTATTATTTCTATAGTTTTTGTTTTGCTTTTATATTCAATATATTATTCAGTTGTTCAATGATTTTGTTGCTATTTCATTGTATATGGAATAAATAAATGAAGATTCAAATGGGTGATTTTGGTAAATAGACTTCTTTGATGTTTCAAAGCTATGCTATATTCTTACTTCCTGAGATTTTTGTATATTCTCTTGGATTTTTAATCAACCGAATTATAGTTTTGGGAAACAAATATGTTTCCCTTTTTCCAAGAATCAAGCTTCCTTTTTGCATCCCATTTCTTAATGTCTACACCAGAACTTTAGAACAACATTAAGTCATAGAGGAGATTTTTGATACCCTTGTTTAGTCCATTAACAAAAATGCTGCTAATGTTTTTCTGTAAAAATGTGCTAATGTTATTATTTTTTTCTGTTTAAAGATGCTGCATTAAAGTGATTATTCTCTATCATTTTGAGTATGCATCCTTTTATTCCAGATTTTATTATTTTTAAAAATAGGAATAGTTGAATTTTATAGACTGCATTTTAGCATGTATCTAGCAGATTTTCCCCTCTTTTTGTGTGGGGGTGTTATTGAAGTAAATGTTTACATCATCAGATGTCTTGATGTTGACCATTTCTTGCATTTTTGGTTGCTACAAACCTAAATGATTGCAAACAGATGTCAATACAATATTTTTTACTTTGGTTTTAAGACTCATGACAATCCCATGAGGCAGGAAACCAGCCCAGGAAGGTTAAATGACTTGCCTAAGGCCACATTGCTCATAAGTGACAGAGCTGGAACCTGAAACCACAACTGATTCCAAAATTTGCGCTCTTATTGATTCCCAACCTTTTTCTGCAAGTATTATTTGGGCATTAGCACAGGGTCTGGTATCTGAGCACTTAATTCCTGCTGGTTAATACATTCACCACCTGTGGCCCAAAAAAAATGGGCTCCAAAAATGTGTGCTCTTATTGATTCATGACCTTTTGCTGCAAGTATTTTTAAATAGGGATAGAGAGGCAGGAAGTTGAGGGAGTCGCGTCTAAAAGTCTCAACGGTCTCTATAGAAGCCACTGGCTGTGGAACAGGGAAGTAGCCTCAAGGAACAGGTGCAAATTTGGAATATGTGCAGTGGGGATGGAGAAAAGTTGGCCGGTCTCACCAACCACATTCATGGATGCAGTGGACTGCATGCCAGTGAAAGCACCACGTACTTGCAGTGTACTTAGAACCCAGCGTCAGATTTAGCTCAGCTTAAGAGTTTACTCAGCTCAGGATAAGGCACCTGAGCCAGAATAGATGGGTGTTCTCGACTGAGCTCCCTCAGGTCCTGGGAGACCTGCTGGTTGTTGCAGATCCTTGGAAAAGCCTGAACAGGTCTGAGTAAGCCAAAAGCTCTGAATATTTCCCACCGCCAAATGCGGTTGCATATGCCCTCCTACTGTGCAAGGCTCAGGGCGACTCTAACAAGACCCTTCAGGTAACAGGATGCACATTCATACAAACAATACATACTTACAACTTATATTTCCAGTTTCCTTACACCTCAGGATCACTGTCTTATGGGACCAGCAGCAGTCCAAGTTTTCCTGCACTTATACTCTGCTATTCTAAGAACACACAAAAATAGTGGCTAAGAATTGTACCAATGACCATAGGAATAGCAACAAACTGAAAACTTCACATTCTTCTACCAAAATGTCTACCAAAATGTCAACTTTAAAGGCGTAGAATTGAAGAATTATGAATAAATGATTACCTTGCATAAGAAAGAGAAAGAATGTGAATGCTTGAAAGACCATAAAAGTTAGTCTCAAACAGAACTTTAACATGAGTGACTTCATGCCAGCATGTGAATCTTAAAACTGAAAACTCAGATACAGAGCTTAGCCAGGGTCTGGTACCTGAGCACTTAATACCTGCTGGCTAATACATTCACCACCTGAGGCAGCAGCATCTGTCCACATAATCTCACCCCTCCTGAATCAGATAACGAGATGCCTGTGGTCAGTGTTCTTCCCTCTCTATGTGCCTGGAGCCAGTCCTTTCCCTCATGTAGTCAGTGATCCCCTATGGCTCATCATGCGCATCAGCTTCCTTCTCTGCGTGACCCCTCTCCTTTGCGCTTACAAACTTGTGCTAGACTCTTCATCAGTGAACAAATACATAAATCAAGCCAGCAACAAAATATTTCTTTGGCACATTCTCTAGTCTTGGTCTGCTTTCTCCTACCCTTTATAGCCAAGCCACTTGAAACAGCTGGGCAAGTATGCACCACGGTCTCTATTTTCTTAACTTTTATTTCCTTCCAACCCAATCTGCCTTCTGCTGTCACCACTCCACTACAGTCATCCTGTTAACTAGAAAGGTCACAGTTAACTAACCTACTAACACTACAAAGGTTAGTCTGGTAAACTGGCTAGTTACCAAATTCGTTGTTTTCAGTCATTACTGGACCTGTTTTTTTCTGTGGCACTTGCGACAGCCCTTTGAGATGTTCTGTGCTTCCAGCCTGGTTTTCCTCTTCTCTCTTGACCACCTCCCCCTTTGTTTTCGCAACCCTTAGGCCCCTTCCTCTCTACATAGCCCTTAAATGTTACACTGGTCCAGCCCTGATCTCACATCCTATCTCACTTTTCACGTACTTCCTGTGTGATCTCACCTACACACGTATCACCAAACCACTGAACAGTAAAGTGCCCAAATTTTGTTTAGATGGATTTTCCTAATGGCCAAGCAATGTTTGCAGTTATGGAATGCACGTATACATATGGATGTCTATGGTCCCTCAACATCCCATAGTATCTGTCTTGAATGTGCTTCCCTTCCTCAAGTCTCCCTTGCTGCATGACACACCATCACTTACAAAGAGCCCCACCCCGAGTAACTTCTACTCATCCATTCCTCAGATCTCAGCTCCAGCGTCACTTCCTCAATAAAGCCTTTCCTGACTACAAGTCTAACTCAAATTCCTTATGCTCTCATTTTAAAAAGGTAGAAATGAAAATGTTTCTTTCTTCAGTTGCAACTTACATTATGTAGGGTGATTATTTAATTAATAAAAATCTCAGTTATAAAATTGATGATAAAAATCATGTATATTTTCACCAAACATTGTAGTCCAATCACTTAACATGGTGATCAGCATATTTCAGCAGCTGCATATGCAATGAATACATGATTCAATCCAGGCATCCTAGAGTTATCCTAGACTCAAGTATCATGCTCCCTCCTGATATCCTATTAGCTACAATGTCCTACTGACATCATGTATATGCCCTAAATATTACTCAATACCTTTCTTATTTTTCCTATTTTATTTTCAAATATTTATTTTTTTCTTAAGTTCATATTGTTTTGCATCTATTATTCAATAGCCCCTTCATAATATAATAGCGTGGCATTTAATTCCATGATGTAATTCTACATCCAGAGTGCCAGCTTTTATTGTTATTACCATTTCTCCTCCTGGGGTTGCCATCTCCAGAATAACCTCAACAGGATACTGGAAACCCCAGAATATGCCAATAGTGGACCTGAACGTTCTTCGAAGGCTACCCATAACATGAGAATGAGCTTATATGTCGAGGGCCATGAAGAATCTGGCCCATGCTTACTTCTCTAGACTGCTCTTGTTACACTTTTCGGGCTTATACATCTATGTTTCAGCAGTACGGAACTATCTGAATCTTGAAACCTACATTTCAGCATTATGGAGTTACCTGAATTTTACCACATAGCCCATACTTTTAATATTTAGATACTTCTGGAATTATTATCTCATATCTGTCCATTTGTTAATGTGTACAACTTAAGTTTTAAAATTAGCTCGGGCATCTTCTCCTCGAAGCTGCCTGCCTCTATCTTGGTGAAATTTGGCATTCTTCCTCTTTACTGAAACCATTACTACACTGACAACAACTGTCTTGAGGTGATTCGCTGACTTGGACATACCCTTTACCAGCTGTGAATTCCTTGAGATCAGGAATGTATACATTCAGTTGTTCAGATTCTGAATATGCCTATATCATAAATAGCACTCAATAAATACTAAATGAATGAATCATTAAATGAATAACTATTTCAAGTTGTACTAGGGAAATTGGCTATATTATATACATGCTGTTTCCTACACTTTTAACAGAAATAGTAGATGACCACCTCTTTAGGTCGGTGGACAGATTACCTACTTTTCATGTAAGGACGTGGATGCAACCAGATCATGTGAACCTTTTAAAGGTTCTTTTGTTTTTCTCCTCTTATATTCTCATTTTTCTTTTATTAAGAAAAAATAGGCCGGGCACAGTGGCTCAAGCCTGTAATCCCAGCACTTTGGGAGGCCGAGACAGGCGGATCACAAGGTCAGGAGATCAAGACCATCCTGGCTAACACGGTGAAACCCCGTCTCTACTAAAAAATACAAAAAAAAAACAAAAACAAAAACAAAAACTAGTCGGGCGAGGTGGCGGGCGCCTGTAGTCCCAGTACTTGGGAGGCTGAGGCAGGAGAATGGCGTGAACCCGGGAGGCGGAGCTTGCAGTGAGCCGAGATCACGCCACTGCACTCCAGCCTGGGCGACAGAGCAAGACTCCGTCTCAAAAAAAAAAAGAAAAAGAAAACATAAGCAAAATTTCTCTCTCACACTGCATATCTCTATTTTCATTTACCGTGTCACTCCTTCCTAGTCTGTCGCTGATGTCTTCCATAGAGACGCTTCCCTGTCTGTCTCTGAGAAAGATAATACAGTCTTCCATTCTTCCACATGGGCCTTTCCCAAATGTGTTCACCAACTTAGTCGTGGGTAACACAGAGTATCTCTGTAGGTTATCTCCAAGTGAATGCTTGGTGTTGGAGTCTGAGAGGAGAAGAAGCAAATTCACTTGAAAGTTGTTATCGCATACCAAATATCCTCATAAAAATGTACCCACTCCACAGCACATTTTTTCCTCACACAGCACATTCAATTCTCTTATTTCCTTCAATTAAAATCTTGTAGTGCATTTTTATATTGCCTAATTATTTTTGGTAGTGATAAAATTTTAATGTATATTTATAATATTTTATGTCAAATTCATAATACTGTAAGTACCTTAACTATTTCAATATCCTCTGTATAAAACCATTGTCATCAAATCAGATAAATGCCCCAAAAGCTGAGGTAAGACAACTTTAACTCTCTGCTTTCAAACTGTAATAAGTTCTTTTAAACATTGTTTTAAAGGTTAGGCTGCACTAAGGAATATAGTCTCTAACTGTGACAGTTTTTAACATTGCAGTGTTACTAAAGAAAATTTAATGAAAAGCACTATCTTTGCAACAATAACAACATAAAGATACCCAGATTTGAGGGGATATTAAACTTATTATAAGAAAATAATAAATAGGTGAAAGAATAAGTAGTTTGGCCCCACAGAATCTTCTTCTGATTCAAAAAGATCATCATGAGTTTCTCTTTGGACAACCTAGGAGGAATGATTTCTTTTACTTTTTTTCTCTTTGAAACAGAGCAATCACATGCTAAAAATTAATTAGGGAGTTATGAAATTATGCTGTTTTTATATATTTATATTTTTATTTAGAGATATCTATTTCATTGATGTGTATCATTTAAATAGAGATCTGCTTTAAAAATCATTTAACAGAAACAATATTCTGATTGTACCAGTAGGAAAAAACACAACCTTTCCATTTTGTCATGTTGACAATAGCTTATATACCAGAAATAGAACCATCTCCCCTCTCTGGGTAAGAGCTTACCTGAATGAAAACAAAGTAATAGCAAGGAAATAAGAATCCCCTTGTGTGTGAACTTAGAAATCTAACCTACGAAGTGGTAACACTCAGAATTATTTATGTCCCTGATTTTCATCAATTTTCACTGCTCTTTCTCTTTCTTGCTTGCTTTTCAACAATGCTTTGCAGATTGAAGCAGTACATTAATGATTCCATTTGTCAGCCTCTATTGTTGCTAATCCTTTTTATTCATTTTCATCTTTTCTGAGTTTTCAGTGCATTATTTTCATCTTGTTATATTGTTATATTTATTGATGCACTGCTTTCAGTGTTCCACCAAACGTTTCTTTTTATTTTTATTTTATTCACTTGATTTCTTTCTTATGGAATTGGAGTTTTTAAATTTAGAAGTTCTATACAGATTTTTAGGACTCTTACTTGAACATAGCTCACAAACAGGAACTCCTTTAAGGAAATAAGGTGAAATGATAAATATGTGATCTATGGAATAAGACAGGCAGCAACAGATACTTAACTACTCTGAGCTTCAATTTTCTTACCTTTAAAATGTAGATAATAATACCTATATTACAGTCTTATTTTGAGAATTAAAATTCCAGAATGTCAACTGTCTCACACACACAAAAATGGCAGCACTATTATTATTATTATTATTTTATCTACTATTTCTTTGCACTAGTAATGAAAAGATTCTATGTGGATCCAAATGTTAAAGGTAAAACCTACGGGCTTCTAAATGAAAGTAAAGGAGAGTATTTTCAGAATCTTGGATAGAAAACACAAGAAGCACTAACTTAAAAGACAAGATCAATGTATTAGACTTAATTAAAATTAAAAACTTTTATACAAAAAAAATTAAGAGCATGAAACCATAAGGCTTACACCTACAACATATTAACATAATGTAATATGAATTTTTAACATTATTAAGAACTAATAGACACTAATAGAAAGATTGGCAAAAGACTTCATAGAGAGAATATACAAATGGTGAATAAGCATACAACAAAATGATCAACTTTATTAGCCATCAAGAAAATGCAAATTAAAGCCACAATGGGATACCATACCTACCAACCAGAATGACTCGAATTAAAAGACTGAGAGAGACAAGTGTTAAGTATGATGAACAACTGAAATTCCCACACTACTAATAGGAGTATAAATTAGTCCAATCACTTTGGGAAACCAGCAGCATCTATTAAAATTGAACATATATATCTCCAATGATCCATCAGCCTCACTCCTATATGGGAACTAAAAGATTTGTACAAGAATGTTCAAAGTTATGTTATTTATAATATCCCAATACTAGAAAATCCTACATACTGAACAGTATTTGAATTGGGTAAAATAAATTGTGGTGTATTTATACAATGAAATACCATTCAGAAATGGAAATGAATGAATTACTGCTGCATACCACATACAAAGGGTCTTCAAAACATTCATAGGAAATGTATATTATGAAAAAACCATGCATGGATTTCAAAAATTTGTTGCACCAAAATGAACTTACACTAACTTGCTATGACAGAGCTGAACAGAGTCTAGTTTGAGACACTAAGAAGGATAATCTATCAGTTTGAAATAACTCCTATCAGATCAACATAAATTCTGCTAAAATTAAAGCAAGAACAAACATCAAATTTATGGTGAAGCTTGAGTAGAGGAATGGTAAGATTGCTAATGCTTTATGAAAAGTTTAGGGGAACAATGGACCAAAGCAATCCACTATATAAATGGATAAGTTATTTTAAGAAAGGACAAGATAAGGTTGAAGGCAAAGTACAAGCAGTAGTCCATACACATCAATTTGCAAGGAATAAATTAATCTTGTTCGTATCCAAATTGAAAAGAACTGACAATTAATAGCAGAACTAATAGCCCAAACCCTAAACTTCTCAACTGGTTCAGCTTACACAATTCTGACTGAAAAATTAAAGCTGAGCAAGCTTTCCACTTGATGGATGCCAAAACTGTTGATCCCACATCATCTGTAGATAAGAGCAGAGCTTTCAATCGAAATGTTAAACAAATAAGATCAAGATCCTGAAGACTTTCTTCAAAGAATTGTACCAGGAGAAGAAACAAGGCTTTACCAGTACAATCCTGAAGACAAAGCACAATCAAAGCAATGGTTACCAAGAGGTGGGAGTGGCCCAGTCAAAGCAAAAGTGGACCAGTCAAGAGCAAAGGTCATGGCAATAGTTTTTTGGGATGATCAAGGCATTTTGTTTGTTGACTTTCTGCAAGGCCAAAATCATGGTAAGATCTGCTTACTATAAGAGTGTTTGGAGAAAGCTAGCCACTTTGTTAGCAGAAAAATGCCCAGGATACTTCACCAGAGAGTCCTTTCCCACAACACTTTTGCTCATTTATCCCATCAGACAAGGATAATTTTGTGAAAGTTTGGATGGAAAATCACTCGGCTACTGTATAGTCTTGATTTGGCTCCTTCTGACTTCTTTTTGTTTTCTAATCTTAAAAAAATATTTAAAATGCACTCACTTTTCTTCAGTTAGTCACATAAAAAAAATACTGCATTGACATGTTTAAATTCCCAAGACATTTGCTCTTTAATGATGGACTAAATTGCTGATATCATCACTTACAAAAGCATATTGAACTAGATGGAGCTTCTATTGAAAAATAAAGTTTATATATTTATTTTTATCTCTTAATTCCATTTTCCATGAACTGTTTGAAGTCCTCTTTATAACACTAAGTAGAATAAGCCAGCTACAAAAGCATACAAACTATGTTTTATAAAAAGTTCAAGAATAAGCAAAACTAGGCTATGTTATTTGATATTTAAAGTTACGATGGTAGCCACCTTTGCTTTGGAAGGAAATGGTGATTTGAATGGACATGGGGAGTCAGGTGTTAAAAATGTTCTATTGCTTGATGAGGACATTGTTGCCCAGGTATACTCACTTTGTGATAGTTCTAATGAATACTCAGGATGTGTGCGCTTTTCTACATTGTTGTTCTTTTTCAATAAGCAAGTTTACCCTAACAATTATTGCATTATTTAGGCAAAACTGTATGTTTTTGTTTGTCAAGGGGATTGATTCATCAAGATTTCATCCCCAAAATAAGTTGTATTTTGACAGGAGTAAGAATAAGCTCAATTTTGGAACTGAAAATGGAAATTAATTCTGCTATCTTTTTAAAAAATAAATACTGCATTTGTTGATTTTACCAAGCTCCCCAAGTCTCCAAGCAGAGGAGTAGATGTACAGAAAACAAAGCCCCAGCACTAGAAAAGACGTGAATTTTTATCAACTAATCACTTTTATAAGCACTCTATAAGCAGAATCTAATTTATTCAAAAACATAATCTGATGCATTTACTGAACATTGAATCAGTCGTATTGGGTCTCTGGGAGATGTAGAAACCTTCTTTATTTTTAAGTCATTCTTTTAGATAAGCCTCTTATCAGTTTCACTGACTTGTGCTTTAGTGTTATAAAGTCTGCCTTAATTAAGGAGTATATAAGGAACATGTAAGAATAACTATTTAGGTTAGTGCCAATGGCAAAACCACGATTACTTTTGGCACCTACCTAATGTTTAAAAACCTCTACTGGGTGTACTGATGTCGATGTTGAGGCTACGGCTTATTAATTTGTTCAGGGTCCCCATAAAATGCTTCTGTGATAGAAATTTATTATAAAAATTAGTCCCAGGAAATCATTTAATCCCCCTGAAATGTGTTTTCTTCAATGTAAATTAGATGAATGCCTAAATTTCCCTTTCCTTGGACTACCAGGATAAGCAGAGTAAAAAAAAAATTATTTCCTTTGCATTTTAGTTTCTGAACTGTTCACTACTTTTCATTTTAAGTCATATTTTTCTGTTTCTCATTTCATGTTTATTTTATTATTTTTATTTTCTGTAAGTTGCCTCCAAAATAGAAACAAGAAGATACAAAACTTATTTTCAAACAAATAAATATATAAATGTTTTTGTTATTTGCATTTGTTACAAAAAAAAAAAAAAGTGTTGTATTGGCTGGTCACAGTGGCTGACGCTTGTAATCCTAGCACTTTGGGAGACCAAGGTGAGTGGATTGACTGAGCTCACGAGCTCGATATCAGCCTGGGCAACAGGGTAAAACCCTGTCTCTACTAAAATACAAAAAAAAAGTAGCCGGGTGTGTCAGTGTGCACCTGTAGTCCCAGCTAGTTGGGAGGCTGAGGCAGGAGAATTGCTTGAACCCAGGAGGTGGAGGTTGCAGTGAACTGAGATCATGCCACTGCACTCCAGCCTGGGCCACAGAGAAAGACTCTATCTCCGCTTAAAAAAAAAAAAAAAAAAAAAAAAAAAGAAGGTTGCATTTATTAGAAAGTACTCTGCAATGAATACCCACATCAACAATAGATAGTAAATGTCAAATAAATGAAACAGACAATAAAAGCTGTTAGTTTAAAAAATGAAGACTTCACAAGTGCGATGAAGTTGTTGAAGAAATTTGACCTGAGATCTCAAGGGTTTCTATAAAGCAGATAAGCAAGAAAGATTCAATATTACACTGAATGAATGTATTACTTTTGCAGTTACACTTTAAATGTTAACCACAATTATTGAATGAAAGATATGAGATACTCTGTTTTATGTTGACAAACTGTAAGTTCAAATGAAACATTTAGGGAACAGCTTAGCACTACTGCAACTAAATAAATTTAAATAAATACTAGCTACTACTAAAACTGTGACAATTACAACTATTATTATAATCAGTAACTTGATAGGAAAAGTATTTGTAGTTAAGATAAACATCCTAATGCAAGTAAAGTCACTCTTGCATGGACAGTTGCCTGTCCCACCAGTAACTTAGCAGAGGATGAAAATACATTTTGTCTTTGTCTTTTCCAGCTGCACTAAATCAGAATAGATAACTGGAAAATTGGTCAACACAATCGAGCTAAAGAGGAAAAAACAATAAATACGTTTGAATCAAATCAGTACCACTTAAAATCCAGTGACGTGGGACAAGTAAATCATTTAAAATAAGACTATTAATTTCTGTCTTAAGATTTTGTAGAATAATTACAAATGATCATATAGATGAAAGTGCTAGTGAATGCATAGGAATCTCACTGGCCAATGTACCATAGTTAGATCTCAAACAGTCCTTTACAAATTCCAAGACCAAGTAAATAAAACTGCTGCAAACATGAAGAGGCTAATAAAATAGTCCCTGATGAGACAGACCCTGTTCTGCTGAATTTAATGTTCCAAAACTCAATAACAATGGGTACGCCACTTGAATTTTGATAATTTCTTACTTGACTCTTCTTGGTTACTTTGACCTATTCTTTGACCTTTTTATTCACCCCAAATTTTGGCTCTCAAATTATGGATTTTACCTGCTGACTCTTTGAGGAAAGCTGGCATGGCCCTTTGTTTTTATTCACTCAACAAGCATTTACTATCTAGTATATGTCAGGCACTGTTCTAGACTCTGAGTTTATAGCAAAGAACAAAACAAAATCCTCCTCAGATAGAGTGTACATTCCAAAGGGTGTAATTTTAATGAGGAAAATATTTTGTTCACACAATGCCAAGGATGATTACAATAATAAAGCAATTTAAGAGATATGAATAAATAGCACAACAATATTTGAATACAATTAGATTTGAAATAAGCAGATTCAATATAGCTGGATGTGGAGGAATAATTGAAGGTTATTTCAATAGATGTGAAACATACCATCATAATGAAGTGTGGCGGATAATATCTTCTAAAGATGGCTGCATCAATATATATTTTATTCCTCATGAACTTCATATTTTTTTTTTTTTTGAGACAGGGTCTCACTCTGTTGCCCAGGCTGGAGTGTAGTGGCACAATCATGGCTCACTGCAGCCTCAACCTCGAAGGCTCAATTAATCCTCCCACCTCAGCTTCCCAAGTAGCTGGAGCTATAAACACATGCCACCACACCAGTTAATTTTTGTATTTTTTGTAGAGATGGGTTTCTTCATGTTGCCTAGGCAAGTCCTGAACTCCTGGGCTCAAGCAATCTGCCCACCTTAGTCTCCCAAACTGCTGAGATTACAGGCGTGAGCCACCACGCCTGACCCCATGTACTTCTTTTCTTTTTAATTTTTTATTTCCATACGTTGTTGGGGAACAGGTGGTGTTTGGTTACATGAGTAAGTCCTATAGTGGCGATTTGTGAGATTTTGGTGCATCCATCACCCAAGCAGTATACACCAGATCCAATGTGTAGTCTTTTATCCTTCACCCTCCTCCCACTCCTTCCCCAAGTCCCTAAAGTCCGTTGTGTCATTCTTGTGCCCTTGCATCCTCATAGCTTAGCTCCCACCTATGAGTGAGAACATATGTTTGGTTTTCCATTCCTGAGTTAATTCACTTAGAATAATAGTCTCCAGTCTCATCCAGGTCACTGCAAATGCCATTAATTCATTCCCTTTTATGACTGAGTAGTATTCCATGATATATATATGCACACATATATATACACATATATGTGTATATATATTACACTGAGCGAATTTCAGTATGTGTAATATATATATTATACAGAATGAATATGTGTATATGTATGTGTGTGTGTGTGTATATATATACACACACCACAGTTTCTTAATCCACTCATTGACTGATAGGCATGTGGTTGGTTCCACATTTTTGCAATTGTGAATTGTGTTGCTATAAACATGTGTGTGCAAAGTATCTTTTTTGTATAATGACTTATTTTCCTCTGGGTAGATACCCAGTAGTGGGATTGCTGGACAAAATGGTAGTTCTACTTTTAGTTCTTTAGGGAATCTCCATAGTCGTTGTACTAGTTTACATTCCCACCAGCAGTGTAGAAGTGTTCCTTGTTCACCACATCCATGCCAACATGTATGTTTTTTTTATTTTTTGATTATAGACCTCATGACCCATATACTTCTTATAATGACATTGATCCTCAAATCTGGAGGGACCTGTGTAACTGTCTTAATCAAAATAACGTGATGAACGGGATGCTATGAGTCTTCCAATAGTTACAGGGGACAAAAGGCCAAAAAGCAACCATCATTCCCAATTTCACAGCCCGATCTGTGCACAAACAAACATATGACCTGAAGTCATTATTCAGTCACTCTCTTGAGGATTTGTTGTTAAAGCTGATTTGGATCACCTTTACATTGGTTTGGTTAAGCCCAATGGGTAGCTTCACTGAGTAACTGTAGCCTTGATAATCACCTGTGGTACAACTTAAGACCACTCAGCATCAGGAGAATCATATAATCAGTCAGATTGAAACAGGTTGTGTTTGTAAATGTTGTGCTTGGAAGCTACTGTTGATGGCATCAGGCACAGCAGAATAGGTCAAGGCCTGCCATGTTCACCTGAGTTTTGTTTCATTTTTATAGCATGGTAACAGATGACAAACTCAGCCTCAGTTTAGATTGTCAGATGAAGTTGTGGCTTGACTCAGGAAGCAGTGTTGGATCTAGAAAATAGAGTGGGCTTATCATTTATTTTCCCCTATACCTCTGGAATCTAAGTTCCCTCCCTAGTTGCCGGGGTTTTTTTCTCTTCTTCTACTACCAGAAAATTAATGCATCCTATCCCAGAGCACTTACAACTTTATCTTTTCTCCAATGATCTTATACTCATATGTATATATTTTTTCCTGATCATTACCTGGAAAGTTGTTGAAATGATATAATCCCTTTCTGGGCACAACCTCATTCACACTCTTACTGAGGTGTGTGGACCAGGAGGAGGTGAGGGAAGTAAAGTCAGAAGTCTTCCCAAGCTCAACAATACCCAAAATTTATAAATAGTAGGGGGCATGCAATGTCCATCCAATACTTCGGTCATTGTCTGATTACTGATAACCTTTGTGACAAAAAGAACATCACTGTCAGATCATAGAAGGTTCAAAAAGCAAAAATCATGGCACAGATTAGTTTCAATGGCCGAAGTATTATGGACTGGACCACAATACCGTGACCTGAAAAAGTGTCAAAAGTACTAAGGCATCATTGATAATCTTAAGGAAGTGAGGAAGATCCAAGGTAGTCAATCTGCCAAGAGAAGACAGGGTCACCAATCCTTGCAGTGTGTCCTCCATCATCTTGAGACAAACAAGTATTCAAGTATTTACTGGCAGGGATCACAGATTCAGTATGCAGTGGTTGCTTCTGTTTCAGACACAGAACCTCAAAGCCTGACGGTGATATATTTCCATATTTTGATGTGATGACAGATCCAGGAGGAGAGGCAGCATTTCAGCATCACAGGTGTGAGCAGCAGCTTGGCTTCAGTCAGTGAACAGAGCCTTCCTGTAGGCATTTAGGTTAAGTGATGTGAGGTCACATGGTCCATGTGAATGACCCAGACCACCATAGCAGCAGCCACAATTTGTTTCCAGTTTGTGGTCCTAAGGAGGAGTATCTTTACTCTGCCCATCTGTGGCCTTTCAAGTGACAATACAAATGGCTAGACCAGCACAAGGGTCAGTAAAAATATCAAAGGACATATCGGCCAGAGCTATGAAAACAATCTTTAGTTTTGCCTACTGAGTGGAGTCACCATGCCCATTTTCAGTTCTGTGTAGCTGGGGCTGAGGCTAAACAGCCACAGCAATCCCAGTGGACAACATTAAGTTTCGACTTCATTGAACCATCAGTGAACCAGGCCCAGGAATTGAGGGGAGCTTCTTTGAATTGGGGGCCCCACTGAATAGGAATTTTGCTTCAGGCAGCAGAGGGGGAGGTAAATTTTCCCTAAAGGAGTAGCTGCCACCCATTATAATAATAATAATAATAATAATAAGATGAAGCTGAGTCCAGGTTAGCTGATTCCGTGAACACATTGTTTTCATTTGACACGTAAGACTGTTTAGAGAGGCAAATGCTGTCTACAATATTTAAAGAATCCAATAAAGGGTTAGGCCTTTTTTTTTTTTTTTTTTTTTTTTTTTTTTTTTTTTTTTTTTTTGGTAATAGTGGGACCAAATAAGACAGCAGTTTTTGATCCATTGTTAGAAGAATTGAGCATTTTATTATAAATCTACTCACATAGTCCTAAGAAACTGTTCTTGGAATGCAGTTCCAAAATTGTGCTGAGGTTTATTAACCACCTCTGCCAGATGAGGTATGATAGCATTACAGCCAGGCCAATTGAGACTGGAGCTTCTGATTTGCCAATCATCAGGACATCACCTATATAGGGAAAAATCTGGACATCAGAGGAGTGAGGCACTCCTGCTGAATGCTGACTACCCCATCAGTTGCAAATGGCAAGGTACTTTGTTGCTCTAGCGTGTTTTTTAAAGGCCTAAAGCACATAATATCTTCTGATACTTTATGAACACTTACAGCACATGTTACATATTTTGATAACAATGTGTGTTGAGTTGACTCAGAGGGCTTCATTCGTAAGGTCACTTTAATGTTCTTCTTTTTTAAACTGCACATTTTGCTCAGGCGCTATCATTTAAATTCAGGCACTTTCCCCCCACACCATGGGAACACACATCAAGGACTTTAACAGCTATACTTTAGGGACAGCTACCAGGAGGTAATGTCATTTCCTAGCAAGGAGCCTGGGGAGTGCAGAAGGATGGTGGAGACTGGTCTGTAGGGATGGCTGGAGTACACAAGGAAGCATTTTTTTCCCCTGGCTTCTTGCCTGAAGGTCAGTGCTACATCCTCCCCTGTGCACCTCCAGCATCTGAGGCCTGCCAAAAACAGGGGCTCTTTCTTCTTGCACCCTCACATGTCACTGCAGCTTCTACCTGAAATGTTCAGCAGCATTCTGCCACCCTTGCACGTAGCATCCCCTATCCACGCCGAGCCAGCCAGGGGGTGATTTGGACTTCCACATCCTATACCACCGTAAAAGTTTGAGTAACGTCCCTGTCTGAAGTTTTCTAGCACATTGGCTTTTAGTAAAGAAGCTGAGGATTTGGTAGAGGGCAAAAAAAGGCATCAGGGGCTGCTGGTGAAAGAACCTCTTAGTGCCAATAAGCAAGGCTTTGCATTTACTTTCAGTTTTGAGCAGCTGACTTCTCAGTTTCAACAACAACAACAACAACAACAGAAAGACCTCCAGATGTTTAAAGATAACCAAAACTCTATATCCTTGTTGCTGATGCCATGAGGGATCCTCTAGCAGCCATAATACCTTTTGGCTGAGGACCTACCTGAGGCTTACTGCCCCCATTGCCATGATAACATCCCTTCCTTCTCCTTCCCATTTAGTGGAAAATGAACCTAAGCACCATTCAGGAGACTGATTTCAATCTTACCTCTCACCGTAAAGCCTCTGAACATCCATTAATAGGTAGAACATTGGGGAGATGCTTACTCCCACCACTCTACCACTGGGGCGAGAACATTCACTACCAGATCCTGGAGAGTGAGTTTTCCCATAACCCCTAACCCAGTCTATAGAAATCCTCATCCTTTCTATTCCAGAAATCCATGCCTCTGTTAGCACACCATACTCATTGCCAAAACTAAAAAACTGTACAGAGTTTAGTCTTGTTACCCTAATTTTAAATAACAAGTTATATTCTGTTTGAAGATTTACAATGCTGGAAGAAGACAAAAGACTCCTGGATCAGAGACAAAGGTCTGTATTATTCATGATTAAAACAGGAGCCAGGACATGAGATTGATTTGCATCAGTTTCGCAGAGGCAAACAAAATGACTCATTAGGGATTCCAGCACTTACAGTGGGTTGTGTTACAGGAAATAAAAAAGCAAAATAACTGAAATAAATAATTGACTAGAAGGGCTCAACAGCAGATTTGAGCTGACAGAAGAATCATTGAACTTGAAGAAAGGTCAATTGAGATTATCCAGTCTGAGGAATAGCAAGTAAAGAACAAGGAAGAAAGAACACAGTCTTAGAGATATGTGAGATACCATTAAGCAAATCAGTGTCCAAATAAATTGACAACCTAAAATGAGAGGAGATGAAAGATGGAGCAGGAAATATTTGAAGAAATTGTAACTGAGAACTTCCCCAAATTGAAGGAAAGCATTAATCAAACTTCAAGCAAAATAAGCTCAGAGAGATCCATAACTGAAAATTTCATGCTCAAACTGTCAAAACACAAAGAGAGAGATCTTGAAAGAACCAAGACAAATATGACTCATCATAGAGAAGAGATCCTAAATAAGATTAGCATCTGACTTCTTATCGGAGACTGTGGATGCCAGAAGGCATTGGGATGCCGTTTTCAAGATGCAAAAAGAAACAATCAAAACTGTTGACCAAAACTATCCTCCAAAAATGTAAGAGATACAAATATGTTCCCAGATAAAAACTGAATGAATTGTTTGATAGCAGACTTATTCTACAAGAAATACTAAAAAGAGTCCTTCAAATTGAAATGAAAGAGCACTAAACATAACTGAAATCCACATGAAAAAAATAAAGAACACTGGTAAAGATAATTGCAAAGCTAAATATTAAGGAAAGAATAACTGTATCTCTGCTCGTAACTAAATTTTGTTTCTGTTTTATCTAAACAATAACATCATAAAGCAAAAATTATAATAACAATAAACATCATAAAGCAATAATTGATGGACTTAAAATATTAAAAGATGTAATTTGTATGTTTTATGACAGTAATAGAACAGGGGCAAGATAGGAAATAATAATACTGTAGACAAGTTTCATATACTATTGACATTAAATTCATATTAATTTGAAATACATTCTTTTAAAATGTTAATGTTATTTGGCAACTTAAGGGTCACAACTAAAAAAATACTCAAAAAATACAGTAAAAGAACATGGTACATTTTAATCAAAATAGGACTAACAAAAATACCTATTTAACAACAACAAAAAAGAAAGTAATGGAGAAATAGAGTAACAAAATGACATAAGACATGGAGAAAGCAAATAGCTAAATGACAGATGTAAATTCTACCTTATAAGATATTCATTAAACACTGGTAATCAAACATTCTACTCAAAAGGCAGAAACTAACAGAATAGATTATTTGAATGACCCAATTATATGTCATCTATAAGGATATACTTTAGATTCAAAGACACAAATAGGTTGAAAGTAAAGGATGAAAAAAACATGATGCAAGTGGTAACCAAAACAAAAAAACAAATAAAAACTGAAATGGCTATAGTAGTATAAGACAAAATAGACTTTAACACAAGAATTGTCACTAGATACAAAGAAGGGCATTTTATAATGATAAAAAGTCAAGCAAAAAGACATAATTAAAAATATGTATGCACCAAACAAAAGAGTTCCAAAATACATAAAGCAAAACAGACAGAATTGAAGGGAAAAACAGACAAATCAACATTAGAGTTGGAAACTTCAATATCCCGATTTCAATAATGAAAAGAGCAAGGCAGAAGAACAACAAAGAAATGGAAGGTTTAAAAATACTATAAATAAATTAGACTTAACAGACATGTACAGAAAAAGTCACTCAACAACAGCAGAGTACACATTCTTTTCAAATGCACATGACTCATTCTCCAGGATAAGCCATATTAAACCAGAAAACAAGTCTCAATAAATTTAAAAATGATGAAGCCAGGCAAAGTATATCCTTTGCTCACAGTGAAATGAAACTAGAAATCAGTAATAAGAGAAAACTGAAAAATTAACAAATATGTAAAAATAAATGACACACTCCTAAATAATCAATGGATCAAGGTGAAAATCACAAAGACACTTATCAAATATTTTGAGATAAATGGAAATGAATACTGCATGTTAAGTGATATATAACAAAACTCATGAGGTGCAGATAAATCAGCACTTAGAGAGAAATACATACTATTAAACCCCAATAATTTAAAAAGAAATAAAATCCCAAAACAATAACCCAAACTTATACCCTAAGAAACTAGAAAGAAAAGAGCAAATAAAATCCAAAGCAGAAAATACAACACCTTTAACAGAAACATCCAGGTACATACATTAGGACTAATCAAGAAAACAATTGGACCAACTGAGAACAAAGAAAAGCAGGGCAGGATGACAGCCCAACCGGGTGTCACACGGAGCCAGGGGAACCTTCCTTGCCCAGGGAAGCAGTGAGTGAATGTGTAACCTGAGGAACCCACACTTCTTCTATGGATATTTGCAACCTTCAGGTCAGGAGATCCCTTGAGAACCCGCTCCACCAGGGCCTTCAGTCTGACATACAGAGCTACATGGAGCCTTGGCTGAGCAGCCACTCAGGCACATGTGAAGACCCAGGAGCCTTAGATACATTGACTTTCTGGGATTCCCAGCAAAAGCAGCTGCAACTTCGGCAAAGCAGGAGGTTAGACCCCCATACAAACCCCTAGGAAAGGGGTTGAATCCAGGGGGCTGAGCAGCAACAGTCTTCAGGCTCTGCTTTCACAGTGTCTCGCAGGATAATTGGCATGGAACTCAAGCTAGCCACAGGGAGCAGCATATACCTCCCTTAGATGGAGCTCCCAGCGGAAGGGGTGGGCTGCCTTCTTTGCTGTTTGGGCGACTTAGCTGTTCCGGCCTTTGGGCTGGAGGGAACCAGGGGCTGAAATGGACCCCCAGCACAGCTGTTCTACAAAAATGTGGCCAGATTGCTGTTTTAAGCAGGTCCCCAATCTTGTTTCTTCTCACTGGGTGGGACCTCCCAACTGGGGACTCTAGCTAGCACCGCCAGTGTTTTCCAGCCAACAGAGGTTTCAAGCCTCCCTGCAACAGAAAGAAGAAATTGTGAGGCAGGCCACCATCTCTGCTGTTTGGGCAACTTAGCCATTCTGCTTTTCAGGCTTTGGAGAGTCCAAGACAACCAGGGGCTGCAGTGAACCCCCAGAACACAACCACTCTACAAAAACATGGCCAGATGGCTTTTTTATGCAGGTTTCCCAATTCCATTCCTCCTCACTGGGCAGGACCTCTCAATTGGGATCTCCAGCCACCTCCTGCAGGTGTGTTCAGGCTGGCAACAGATCAGTACCTCCCTGGGATGGAGCCTGCGGAGGGAGAGGCAGGCCGCCATTTTTGCTGTTCTGCAGCCTTCACTGTTGATACCTCCAGGTACTGGAAAATTCATGGTGACTAGGGACTAGAGTGGATCCCCAGTATACTGCAGCAGCCCTACAGAAAAGTGGTGCCTGTTCCCATATCTCCTCACCAGGCAGGTCCTCCAAGCATAGGTCTCCAGTCACCCCCACCAGAGCTATTGAGCCAGTAGTAGCTCTGCAACTCCCTGGACAGGGGCAACTGAAAGCCTTTCTGCCGCTGCCTCTGCAGTGGAACTGTCCTTGCTATCCCCAGACTATTGAAAGAGCAAAGACCCTAAGTGCTTTATTGACACTTCCAACAAGCTGCAGTCAACCCAAGGAGAGGAGGCCAGTCCATCTCCCATGGATACCTCCCCCATTCCCCACTCATCACCAGAGAACCTCCAGCTTGGGCCCACAGTACATACCTTCCATTCCGGGCTGATTGCACTGAGCAATTGCTGATCTGCATCTCTCAGGGGTGGAGTCCCCAGGAAACAAGTAAAACACCCTTGGCCACAGTCACTACTAAAGTTCCTTCCTCTGCTGCCTTCAAGTTGAGGAAGGAACATAAACACACATGCACACCTATGTTCACTCCAGCACTACTCACAATAGCAAAGATATGGAATCAACCTAAATGCCTGTTGATAATAGACTGGATAAAGAACATGTGGTACACATATACCATGGAATACTATGTAGCCATTAAAAAGAAAGATATTATGTTGTTTGCAGGAACATGGATGGAGCCAGAGGCTGTTATCCTTAGCAAACTAACACAGGAACAGAAAACCAAATACCACACGTTCTTACTTGTAAGTGAGAGCTACATGATGAGACCTCATGAACATAAAGCGGGAAACAACAGACGTTGGGGTCTACTTGAGGGTGGAGGGTGGGAGGAGGGAGAGGATCTGGAAAAATAACTAATGAGTACTAGGCTTAATGTCTAGAAGATGAAATAATCTGTACAACAAATTCCCATGACATGAGTTTACCTGTATAACAAACCTTCACATACACCCCTGAACCTAAAATAAAAGGCTAAAGAAAAAAAATCCAAAGAAGCAAACAAATACAGTGGATATAAATGAAATAAAAATTAAAAGCAATAGAGAAAATTAACACAATAAAAATTTGGTTCTTTGAAAAATCAGAAAAATTAGCAAGCATTTATTTAGACAGCTCACAAAAAAAGAGAGAACACTCAAATCACCTAAACCAGGAATGAAAGAAGACATAGCAATATCTACCCTGTAGAAATGAAAAGAATTATAAAAGAATACTACAAAAAAGTGTTTGCCAACAAATTAGATAACCTAGACAAAAGGAAAGAATCCTAGAAAAATATAAACTACCGAAACTGACTCATGGTAAAATCTGCATAGACTTCCTACAAAGAAAATCCCAAGATCAGATGGCTTCACTGATGAATTCTAAAACACATTTAAAGAATAATTAACAATTTTTCTGAAAATCTTCCAAAAAATGAAAGAGGAAGGAACACTCCTCAGTGTATTCTATGAGACTAATTTTACACTGAGGCCAAAATTAGCAAAAACATCACAAGTAAAGAAAATCACAGACAATGTTTCTTAAGAATAAAGATCAAATATCCTTAACAAAATAGTTATAAATCAAATCCAGGTACGTATAAACAGGAGTACGCACCATGACAAAGTGCATTATGATGCATAATCCAAGGTTATTTAAACATCTGAAAGTCAATGCAATATACTATATCAATAGAATAAGGAAGGACAAAAACCATATGATCATCTCAGTAGATGCAGAAAAGACATTTGGCAAATCCACATTTTTATTATTAAAACCCCTTAATAAATTGGGAATTGAAAGAAACTGCGTCTAGATGCTAAACAGTTCCCATGAAAAATCCATAATTAACATCATATTTAATAGTGAAAGCCTGAATGCTTTCCCCTTAAAATTAGGAAGAAAACAAGTTATCCACTTCTTCCACTTCTATTCAACATCGCACTAGAGGTTTTATTCAACACAATGAGGAAAGAAAGAGAAATAAAAGACATCCAGACTGGAAAAAGGAAGAGTAAAAATACTTTTATCCAAAGAAGATATAATTTTCAATATGGAAAATTCTAAGGAATACACAAACACACACATAACCTATTAGAACTAATAAATCAGTTCAGCAATGTTGTAAGATATTAATATGAGATCAAAATATAAAACTCAAATGAAGTTTCATGAAACAGCAATGAACAATTCCAAAATGAAATTCATGAGACAATTCCATTTACAATGACATCAAAAACAATAAAATTATTGGGAACAAATTTAACAAAAGAAGTGCAAGATATGTACCCTGATAAATACAAAATACTCTTGAAAAATGTAGAGAAGACTTAATAAATGGAAAAACACACTATGTTCATAGACTGGAAGATAATGATGTTAAAATGGTAGTGCTCTCTGCATTGATTTATAGGGTCAATACAGTCTCAAACTCCCAGATGCCTTTCTGCAGAAATTTAAAAACCAGCACTAAAATTCATATGGATGTGCAAGGCATCCATAATCACCAAAACAATCTTGAAAAAGATGAACACAATGAGAAGACTCACGTTTCCTGATTTAAAAACTCACTACTAACCTACTGTAACCAGAACAGCATTGTACTCATGTAAAGGTAAACATGTAGCTCAACGGAATAGAATTGACATCCCAGAAACCCTCACAGTTATGGTCAATTGATTTTGACAATTCTGCCAAGGCAATTCAATGAGAGAAAAAAGTCTTTAACCACTTACAAATAAAAAGACAACTCATTTTAAAATTGGGCCAATAATTTGAATACTTTTCTAAAGAAGATAAACAAATGATCAATAAGCTCATGAATAGATGGTCAACATCATTGGTTATTGGGGAAAGTGAACCAAAACCACAACAAAAGCAAAAAACAGAAACAGTATCCACTAGGATATTAAATAAAGAAGAAAATGAATAGTGGATATATAGACAAATAGAAACCTTCATGTATTGTTGGTGAGAAAGTGGTGCAGCCACTTTGCAATACAGCTTAATCATTTCTCAAAACATTAAACACAGAGTTACTATATTACCCAGCAATTCCACTCCTAAATATGTGGGCTTGAAGGTGTCCACACAAACAACTCGTCCACAAATGCTTATAGCACCATTATTCCTAACAGCCAAAAAATGGAAACAACCCAATATTCAGCAACTCATGAATAGATAAGTAAAATATTGTATATGCATATAATGAAATATTATTTGTGAATTAAAAGAAATGAAGTACTAATACATGCTACAGCATGGATGAACCTTGAAAACTTTATGCTAAATGTAAGAAGCCAGACACAAAGGTCACATATTATATGATTTCATTTATATGAAATTTCCAGAACAGGCAAGTCCAGGGAGGCAGTAAGTAAACTAGTAGTTTCCTGGTACTAGAGGAGTTGGGAAGAATGGGAGTTGACCGTGGGTGGGGTTTTATTTGGTGATGATAAAAATGTTCTAAAATCAGATAGCTGCGATGGTTGCACCAATCTATGAATAAACTAAAAAACACTGGATTGTAAGAGTGATTCTGTTGTGTAAGTTATATCTTTTTTTTTTTTTTTTTTTTTTTTTTTTTTTTTTTTGAGACAGAGTCTTGCTCTGTCGCCAGGCTGAAGTGCAGTGACACGATCTCGGCTCACTGCAACCTCCACCTCCTGGGTTCAAGCAATTCTCGTGTGTCAGCCTCCCAAGTAGCTGGGATTACAGGCACACGACACTACACCCAGCTAATTTTTTTGTATTTTTAGTAGAGATGAGTTTCACCATGTTGGCCAGGATGTTCTGGATCTCCTGACCTCGTGATCTGCCGGCCTCTGCCTCCCAAAGTGCTGGGATTATAGGCGTGAGCCACCGCACCTGGCGTTAAGTTATATCTTAATAAACTGTTGCAAAAACAAACAAACAAAAAACCAACCAGCTTCTGAAACACTACTAAACTATGATAGAAACAGCTTCGGCCCATTGGACAGCAGCAGGTTACCATGGGGTCAGATGTTACTCTGATGGCTATCAAGTAATAAGGTCAAATGAGCTCAGTAGCAATCCATAGCACCAAATATGGGCTGTACGGTATGTCCTAACTCTCATTCAGGCTAATCTAGCTACTGTTACAGCTGAATGTCTGACCTGCCAGCAACAGTGACCAAGGCTGAGCCTCCAAACCATCCCATCCCTCAAGGAGACCACTTGGCCTCTTGGTGGCAGGTTGAGGATCTGTTTTGCACTCCAGTGATCAACTGGAATAGCTCCTGGTACTCCCGTGTCCAGTTTTAACTAAATGGGTATGCACAGAAACCATAAGCTGATAAATCATGCTAAACTGGGCTTATGCTCCTCAGAGATGATGATCTGAGTCAACACACCGGACAATCCACCTAAGCCAGCAAATGTGCTCGCTGAGGGGAAGAGGATCTAGAATTGGTGAAGAAGCAGTGAAATGATGCATATAAGTTACTGAAGGGTTTCCCAATTTCAGCACTGTTGACCTTTGCGCTGAATAATTATTTGCTGTGAGGGCTGTCTTGTGCTTTGCAGGACATAATGCCTGTAGCAACCTCCAGATATGGCAAACAAAAATTTCTCCAGACATTGGCAAATATCCCTTAAGGAGCAAAATCTTCCGTGATTAAAAACCACTGAGTTACAACCTCAGGAACAATGCAGTAGCAAGGGTTTCAGTTTGTCTGAGTAACCCTCTTCTCTTTTAAGTTTTCCCAAAATGTGTGACCAATCAAAATACTGGAGAAGTTGCACCAGGGTGGATGAACTTGGAGTGAGAAGCAAGTGGATCTGAATAATGCCAAGGATGGACTCTAGTGGGCACTGTTGGTGTCACATCTAGACCAGCTAACAGGTGCACATCCCCTCTCCCCACCCAACGCCCACCCACTCCCATGCTACTAGTTTTGTATGATAGCAACTCAAAGCTGCAACCTTCTCTTGAGAATTGACCTCTGCCAAAAATGGGACCTCCCATGCTGGAGAAGACATTTCTGCACACTCCTGCCTCCCTTTAAATGGGACTGATGCTAATGCAATTTGAGCTGCAGAGCTTCCCCAGGAAATCAAACTGAAGCTAGTTTCCAGGCAAAACTCTGTGAGCTTATTTCCTCTGCCCACTCGCCTACATCCCTCTCTCCTCCTAAAAGTATTTAACCATGAACCTCTTGACCACTAATCTTCATCTTAGGCTCTGCTTCCTAGGACAAAAACAAGCACTTATTTAATGTCTATTATACTCAAGCACTTCCCTGAGATTTTTTCTTACCTGATCTCATTTAATCCTCTGGGTAAGAGGTAGATGTTATTAATCCCGATTTATCCTGTTTTGCGAATGAGGAAAGAGCCTCTAAGAAGTGAGAGGTGTCCAAAGTTTCACCCAAAAGTTGCAGAGCCACCACTGGAATCCAGTTTGCATGACTTCTAACCAATACGCTAGCATCTCTTTTCAGTTGAAAGGTACTGAAGATTATATTTATAGTCCTTCTTAGAGGGACTGCTCCTGTTCTTGCCAGA
This sequence comes from Macaca thibetana thibetana, assembly GCF_024542745.1. Classification (NCBI taxonomy): domain Eukaryota; kingdom Metazoa; phylum Chordata; class Mammalia; order Primates; family Cercopithecidae; genus Macaca; species Macaca thibetana. Next base: position 53,368,843 of record NC_065595.1, read on the forward strand.
GGATTTCCACAGTGTGTAAAAGACTGTTGCTTTCCATTTTATGACTCAGTTCACACAAGTTTAGTGTTGGAGACATTCATTAAATGTTGAGAGCTCCATTTCTTAGTATCAAATGATATGTCCTCAGGCAAGAGAGTATTTCTCAATTCCTATAAGAGCTCATATGCTCTCTGGTTCTCAAGTGAGGAAGGGGAGTTTGACATTCAGTATTAGCTTCTATTTTTAAGGAACAGGGGAGGATAATATGTGAAATTTCTCTCAAATGACTCTTACAATGGAAAATAAAAATAAATAAATGATCGTAAATTGTGTCAACATCTGATATTACAATCTCTTTTACTTAATTATGTAAATAAGAACTTGAAAACACTATGCATTGTGCATAAATCCTCTGGCAGTTGAGTTAGAGTCAAGTGAATTATAAACTTGAAAACATAAGTTCTAAGAGATTATCTCTAGCCTATTTAGGTGTTTTGGTGTTGATGAATATAGTTATTTTAGGTAAAAAGTAATGTAACACACTTTTGCTTTAGTGAGAATGTGTGTCTTATTGTACATTTAAAGCAAAGACAGGCTAGTAAACATTATCATACTACTTTGGGGGTAGCTTTGCATTGTGATTGAAATGCCACCAAGAGATACAGTTTCTTCAAGTAGAAGGATATTTTGTTATTGGTGGCAGAGTTCTGGATTATTTTTAGCTCATTTCTGATGTGGTGACTATTTTTAGCATTAGATGCAATATAATTGGTAAGGTATTATAGAGCAGAAAATCAAGGTCAGTACAGATTTTCCCCAATTCTAAGACCAATTTGTTTTGAGGAAAATGTTTTTTTTTTTAGGAGTAGCAATTTTTCAGATTTTCACATATTTTCTTACTAGATAATAGGTACTTTTTTCCATGGGCCACAGTACAGGCCTATGAGACCAAACATTGATGTAATATATATGATATGGTTTGACTGTGTCTCCACCCAAACCTCATCTTGAATTGTAGCTCCCACAATTCCCACGTGTCATGGGAGGGACCCAGTGGGAGATAACTGAATCATGGGGGTGGGTCTTTCCTGTGCTGTTCTCGTGAGAGTGACTAAGTCCCACGAGATCTGATGGTTTTATAAGGGGGAGTTTCCCTGAACAAATTCTCTCTCTTGCCTGCCACCAATGTAAGACACGCTTTTCACCTTCCACCATGATTGTGAGTCTCCCCAGCCATGTGGAACTATGAGTCCATTAAACTTCTTTTTCTTTATAAATTACCCAGTCTTGGATATGTCTTTATCAGCAGTGTAAAAAATTGACTAATACAATATATAATCACAATAGTGGAGGGAAAGGATTAATTTTAGGTAAAAAATAATTTTTAAACAGCCAATTTCTACTTGGCTGGAGGTTTCCCAATGTCCTTCCTCCTCCTCTTTCCTTCCTCCTCCCAGTTTACCACACATACTTCAGAGTTACTGCTACCAGACATCACAATGTTCAGTTAGTGTCTTCCTATCCCTGCTGGCTACAAGAATTTCCAAACCCTCATCCATGAAAAATAAAAACCCCATCAACAGCCAATGAGACTTGAAAATATGAAAGGGCGACCTGTACTCCTTCCAGAATTCCTGATAATTTGAACAAAAAAGCAAAGAAATAATTTAGATCTGTAAACAATTTGAAACTTTTAGATTAATGCATTATAAGGTATGGTTGTACGTAGAAAATGGAGGATGATAGAGTGGGAAAGAAACGGGCGGATCACGAAGTCAGGGGATCGAGACCATCCTGGCTACACAAAAAAAAAAAAAAAAAAATAGTTTAACTACTGAGCAAGTTGGTCTAGGGAGACTAGTGACACCTCGTCAAAGACTCCGTCTCAAAAAAAAAAAAAAAAAAAAAAAAAAGACCTATTCCGACTTATTTCTCCTCATAATGTCTGACATTTTTACCAGCACCTCCCTTTTCCCAATGACTGAACCTGAAACTGCACTAGTTAATTGGCACCAAGAGTACCTCAAAAAATTTTTGAGACTATTTTTGATACTTTAAATCATGGCTCTGTAATTTGCTAACTATATTCTTTGAGCAAAGTCTTTAAAGAATTTGCACTCCAATGTTCTTCTCCATAAAATAGTTTTTTGTAGAGATGTGAGATAATAGAACTAGTAAGCCTAACACAGTTCCAGACAAATTGTAGTTTCAACGAGTTTTGTCTGCCTGAAGTGCGTGTTTGCTTTAAATCATTCACACCTTATTGTGAATTAATTTAATCAGAATGCTGTCTTCTCTAATGTATATCTTTCCTGAATAAATAAGAGTTTGGGTGCATGAGGGGAAAGCTTAATGTGCCCAGAACAGCAAGGTATCACTATCAGTATTTATGCCTGAAGGGTAGAGGAGAGTTGCCCATAGAGATAGGAAGGTAGGCAGAATGGAGTTACAGGGCAGCAATGGGAAATTACACTATTTTTGACTTTTGAGACTAGAAAGGGAGAGCAAATACATTCCTTCTATTCTCTCCCCACTTAAAATCCTCCTGCAACCAGAATCTAATATTTGGACATCTCATTGGTATAATTCTTCAGATACATTGTGAATTACACAACTTTTTCTGAGTAATTTCGTAATGACTTATCTGAAATGTTCTTTTGATAGAAAACAAAAGCATTCTTTCTTACAAATATCTGTTTCCCTAATGAAATTTTGATGCACAACCTGTTTGTAATTGGAGACTGTAATTAAAATAGCACCCGATTAATATCTGTAATCTCCAATGCTGATCCCATTTGGTGATATTCTCTGCCATGCACATTAATAGATTAGTTCTACTTTGAAAGAGTGCATACCTTCCATTGATCACTTTTGAGATTAGTTTTGACTTAGATTCACTAGAACTCATTTCTAAACCATGAAGATACTTGGTTACACTCAAGATATTTGGTTAGCTCAAGAACAGCTTCCTTCTGTTTTTCAAATTATTGACTCTGCCTTCAGAATCTGAGTGCTAGAAAGAGTGGTCCAAATATGACCACCAACATGTCTTCAGGAATACTCGAGAAAATTAAAACACACACATTCACCACTCCTCATTTTTTCTAAGGCCAAAGCTGAAGAAAAAGGAGTAAGTAGATTCCATGTCTTTATAACTGCTTTATTTCTGGGGAGAAACTTTACTCCTTACATCGTCCGCCAACATGTTGAGAATAAGAGTTCAATATTTCAGGTCCACTGTCCATCCTCTCCATCACACATTATCATATGATAGGGTGTTATATGAAATCATCAGTATCTGACAACTCATTTCAATTTAGAGATGTCTTCTTTGAAATTCCTCCCTGCGTAAGGTTTTCCTGTTTGCTCCTTCTTTGTTTCTGTCAAGAATCCATTTATATGAAGAATATTTGGCAGTGTTCATGTAATGTTGCAAATTCATTTGGTAATGGCACAAATTTCATGGAAAAACTACTGGAAAAACAAGCAAAGTGCAATCATTTAGTGTCATTGCAGTGATAAGATCCATGGAGTGTAAAAAGGAAAAATAATCATTGCACCAAGCCCATCAGAACACTTAGTGAGACTCCCTGAGACTCTGCAGAGCAAGAGTACAATGATGGTCACAGTCATGGTCAATGGAAACATTCTCTTTCCCTGAGAATGACTGAACATGACATAAATTGGACATGCTATTTTTTCAAATATAAAATGAAGAAACTTGGGTATTTTCATTGTTTTCTTAAGCACTAAAAACTGTGCAAAATAGGAACATCAGAGATTAGTATAGCAATTCTGATTTTTGAAAGGATTTTTAAAAGGATAGTCCATGGAATATACTAAAGAGAAAATGATACTGATGATATGAATTTATTTTTATTTTCCACAATAAACTATTTTAAACAGGATGCCTAGCAGCTTGGCATGCTGCCAATATTTGACAAAGTGACAAATCAAATGGCACTAATAGGTAGAAATTTCAGAATCTTATACTAGAGGAAAATAGCTCTGAAAAAAATAAGTCCCTGTAAGTGAAAAAAGGGGAACACGAACAAAAAATAAAGGAATCCTAAAGACAAGTACTGGAAAATATAGGTATAAATCTTGCCAAAGCCCAGAGCAAACAGCCTCAATCTGAAAAAATAGCAGTTCAATACTTTAGAGCAGCATCAACAGGAAAAAGTCTGGTGTGGAGGACATTATTAACACTCAGATTCTAGTCTGTTGCCTCTTAGTTCTGCTTTGGTCCCCAACAAAACAGTTCTATTTTTTCATTCATTCATTTATTCAATTGTCATCTGTTTATATATCAGGCATTGTGTTAGGCACCAAGAATGCTGTTGTAAATAAGAAAAAATACAACAGTGAAAGAGACAAATAGGGAGATGCAAGATTGGTCGCTCATGCTGCACTGGGAATAAATATATGATGCTATGGTAGATCATAGAAGGAGTATAAACTCTAGGCTTGGGCTGTCAGAATGCTTTTTTAAAGAAAAATCAGAAAGAATAGTCCAAGCATATAAAAACACATGTGTAAAGGTCCAAAGGATGGAGACAGAGGTAGAGAGAGAGAGAGAGAGAGAGTTGGAGAGAGAGAGAGATGAAAGAAGTGTATAATGGCCAGAGTTTTACATTTCATAATAGTCACAGAAAAGGCAATAGAAACAAGCAGTGACAGGATAGTTTGGAATACTTTAATTGTAAATCTCAGAAACCAATTTCAAACCAACTTAAACAAGAAAGGAAAAAGAGGAATTATTGGAAGTATGTTGGTATATCTCATGCATAAATTGTACAATCATACTATGGGAAAAGAAGGAATATACCTGGGTCTCAAACAACTAAAAGGAGAATTAAATATCATCAAAACTATCTTTTGCTCTCATCACTGCTTTTGCTGTCTGTTGGCTTCATTATTCTCATGGCTTTGGCCTAGTCACAGAAAACAGGCACCAATAGCTCCTGAGTTTTATATCTAGAATTCAACCTTCAGAGAATGAAATAGATTATCTTTCTTAGTTTCAGCTTCAGAAATTTGAGGAAAGGGCTGGGCGCGGTGGCTCACACCTGTAATCCCAGCACTTTGGGAGGCTGAGGTGTGCAGATCACGAGGTCAAGAGATCAAGACCAGCCTGGCCAACATGGTGAAACCCCGTCTCTACTAAAAATACAAAAATCACCTGGGCGTGGTGGTGCATGCCTGTAATCCCAGGTCCTTGGGAGGCAGAGGAGGAGAATTGCTTGAACTGGGAGGCTGAGGTTGCAGTGAGCCAAGATGCTGCCACTGCATTCCAGCCTGGGTGACAGAGTGAGACTCCATCTCAAAAAAAAAAAAAAAAAAAAAAAAAAAAAAAGAAAAGAAAAGAAATTTGAGGAAAGTACGCTAATACAATTATTATTTCTCTTCTTTAGTTCACTCTTCTATGTGCCAGGTATTGTGCTGGGTACATGTGATGAACAAGACAGGTAAACCCACGCTCTCACGGAGTCCACATTTTAGTGGGACAAAAGAGGCAGTAAACAAGCAAACAAATGAATACATAAACAACACAATTGTACTTAGTGCTAAGTGTCAATAAAGAAATAAAGCAGAAAGGTGACAAAAATGATTGTGTGGATAAGAGAGAGGAAAGTGATGGGTATCACCAAGGAGGTGATATTTGAAATGAACTCCAGTCAGCTTGAGATAATATCAAGGGGCAGTGAGTTTTAGGGAAAGGAAGCAGCAAATGTTAAACTCTGAAAGAGAAAACAGATTTCACTTGTTCAAGAAACAAAAAGAGGGACAGTTAAGTCCAGTGAATGAAGAGAAGGGTGGTAGGAAATTGGGCTGAGACAAAATCAGGAGCCAGAAGATGTACGATGTATGAGCCTTATAAAATCAATTTTATTCTAAGTGAACTAGAAAATCATAATAGGTGACAGGATGGGGAGAAAGAGTCAAAGCAGGGATATCAATTATAAAGCTCTGGCAGTGATTTCGGCAAAAGACATCGGGTGACTTGGACTATAATAACAGCAGTGGAGGTGGGGAGAAGTGGGATGGATTTGCAAAATATTTAGGGGATAAGACCGAAAGAGCTTGGTGATGGATTGGATGTAAGAAAGTAAAGAAGAGAGAAAACTCCTAGGGTTGAAGCTTAAGTAAGCAACTGGATGGTTAATGAGACCATTTACTAAGACGGAAAACTCCAGAAGAACAGGGTAATGTTTAGAGAGTGGGCTGCATGAGCTGGCGTGAAGAGGCAGGAATTATTCTTGGCTATGTTAGGTTAGCTTTTAATACCCATTACACATTCAAGACAGTTATTAAAGATTCAGATAGATACACCCCTGGGAAATAACACCTGTAAACATTCACATTTTCCTACTCTTCTTATGTCTCAATGGATAGTAACTATATCAATTGGGGTAAAGCGGGGCAACGATTTTCAGAAGAAGGATAGGAAGATGGCAGATAAACATGCCAAGTACAAATGTATACACACACACATGCGCGCGCACATGCGCACATATTGTGGCTCTATAGCTATCTGTATCTATGCATCTGTATATAAATTCAGTTTGGGCCATGGCAGGAAAATAGCTCACGGTGGAAGCAAAAGGAGAGGCTGCACACACTAGAGTAAGGGAAGAGTGTGACTGGGTCACGCTACATGCCCCTTCTAATAGCATTGGAGTCAGCGATTCACCCTTAACTCAGAAGCTGTCAGCAGTAATGCGGGGAAGGGTTAGATGAAATAAATATGTATTGAACACATACTATGAGCTCAATTGGATGCATACCCTTACCCACACAACTACAGGTAACTGAGTTTAAAAGTTCAGTCTTTCATTGAACTTTTAAAATATATCCTCTCATCCAAAACGAGAAACAAAAAACAAAAAAACTTGCCAAAAAAGATGGTTACCATTTTAAATCCTGAGGACTTGTCAGGAATGTCCTACACAGCCAACTCCTTCTGCCTCATCCACCAAGGACATTCATCATTCTGACCAGATGTCTCTGTCTTTCAGAACATCCCTGCAGGAGGTTGTCAACTTTTAAAAATGGTGCCCTAAATAGAAGGGGGGAAAGTAGCTAATGTGCTTGTTTTCATGGATTAGAGTTCATGGAAAAACTCTGGACTCCTCCCCAAACATCACTGAGAACTGGTGTGACATGCAATTCATCCTGGCTCCTGTTATTTTCAAAAACATTGCTCTTCCTTAGAAATCTCTTTAATGAATGCTTGCTCCCTGGGCTGATTATCCTCTCCCCTGGCAATCCTTTTTGCATTTGTGTAATTTAGTTAAAGGACATATGTTAACTATCTACATTTGTGCTTAATACATAATAGATGTTCAGCTGACAGTAGCAAATTGGGAAACTTGTGTGGTTAGTGTCATTTTCTTAGATTTTAAAATGTGAGTTTTATAAAAACTGATTCCCCAATTACATATCATATGCTCTATGCTATGTCATAATTGTTGGCAATTTATCCTTTCTGCCTATTTTGTTAATCATTTTTTCCAAAGCTTTCCTGAAACAACCCATGGTGGTAAGCCACATACATCTATTTTGCAGACATTAATCCCCACTGCCTCGTTCAATACCATACCAGAGATGGTGCTGAAATTATCTTTTTACCTGAAAGGAGCCAGGAAAAAATTAGTTATTTCCTTTTAAAATTTTGTAAGAAGTGGCCAGGCATGGTGGCTCACGCCTATAATCCCAGCACTTTGGGAGGCTGAGGCAGGCGGATTGTGAGGTCAGGAGTTCAAGACCAGCCTAACCAACATGGTGAAACCCCGTCTCTACTAAAAATACAAAAATAAGCTGGGCATGGTGTCACGTGCCTATAATCCCAGCTACTGAGGAGGCTGAGGCAGGAGAATTGCTTGAACCCGGGAGGTGGATGTTGCAGTGAGCCAAGATCATGCATCTGCACTCCATCCTGGGTGACAGAGCAAGACTCTGTCTCAAAAAAAAAAAAATTGCAAGAAGTATTTTTTTCTTATAGTAAGGATATGATTTCTAGTAATATTTTGGAATAGAATTCTGTCTTTTCCATTTACAGGAGCTTTTATCAGTCCACCATAAGAAAGCAGTAAAACCTGGAGTCCACTGCATATCAGTCCTCTTCTTTTTGAGGCGTGGAGCCCAGTTCTCCTGGCCCCTACCCTTAAGAGTGAGCAAACTCATCAAAGCGCCACAGGACATAGCATAGCCTGTCTTTTGACAGATGGGTGCCTGAGAAAGTTGTACTTTTAAAGCTGTATTTACATTACAAAGCCATAACTTGTATTTTGACAGCCAGGGTTTGTAGCAGTTCACTTTAGTTGTCACATTAGGAGTTCATTTTTGACCCGACAGTCTGTGCCAATATTTGCTTGTGTCAAGTTTGACTTGTCAAAGTGGAAACTATATCAAAACTCCATAACACAAGTGACAGCAATTAACCCAACTAAAAAAATAATTTCAACTTGTAATGCATTTTGCTCATATAAATGTGTATAAATAAAATATTCTTTGAAAAAATAGTCAGACAATAATGAATAAAATGGGATTTCGCAAGATTCAGGCATAGAAAGGATGAACTGGGTATATTATGTATGTATTTCCAAAATAAGAATTCCTTGAATAAATTAAATGGCTAGCTGATTGAAGGATATTTTAAAGAATTTTGCTACTTGGATTTGTGCACATTTATAATAATAAACACATTTAATTTGTGTGAATTCCATGCATCTAGACTTATGGCAAATCTATATCAAAAGTTTGCATTCCACCACAAGAAACAAACAACTGAGAAATCTATAGGCATAGTTGCAGATATGTTTTAAGGAAGCAGTAATAAGATATTTAACTTTTCACTTTAATACACAAGTTGTTATTTTGTGACCCATCTATAAATTTGTCAGTGATATGGTTTGGTTTTGTGTCCCTACCCAAATCTCACCTTGAATTGTAGTAATCCCCACATCTCAAGGGCAGGACCAGGTGCAGGTAATTGGATCATGGGGGCGGTTTCCCCCCATGCTGTTCCCATGACAGTGAGTGAGTTATCACAAGACCTGATGCTTTTATAAGGGGCTTCCCCCTTCACTCAGCACTCATTCTCTCTCCTGCTGCCCTGTGAAGAGATGCCTTCCACCATGATTGTAAGTTTCCTAAGGCCTCCCCAGGCATTCAGAACTGTGAGTCAATTAAAGCTCTTTTCTATATAAATTACCCAGTCTCAGGTATTTCTTCATAGCAGTGTGAGAACAGACTAATATAGTCAGCCTGTAAACTCCAGGAAAAATTTCATTCTGCAGCATTTGAATTAGGTACTTCTGCTGATAAGTGGCTTCTCTTACAGGGAATGAAAATGAAATGAGCTTTGGAACCAACCATGATTCATAACCATGATTTGCTCACAGATAAGCAAAAACAACCAAGTTGCTTTTATAATTAGGCCACTAGGTAAGACAGTATTTGAGGATTAAGACTGAAAGCTCATAGAAGGAGCCAGGTCTCCTTCCTTTAGAGAATGAATTTGAATGAGTAGTTAATAAATAAATAAATGCTATGTAGAGGTGCTGTTTTTCTTGTTTTTGTTTTCTCTAGATAGCTTTCATTCTTAGATGAGCATGGATAACAATAACTTCGTAAATTTTCCTTGACCAACCATTACAGTTCTTCACCAAGGACGCAAAGAGGAAAATTAACTCAAAGAATGTTAATTAAATTTGGTCATTCAGAATTTATGCATCAAAAACAGACAATCAATATGCCAAAAAACAGGAATGGAATCACAAATTATAGGAGTGCAGCAATTGAGAATTGACATAACTGTGAGAGAGGCTAATTATCAGCAGAAGCAGCTAATTCAAATACTGCAGAATGACACTTTTCCTGTAGTTTATAGACTGGCACATTTATGTTACAAGTCACCAAAAAATAACATGTTTATTAAAGTAAAAAGTTAAATATATTATTACAGATTCTTTAGTATAATGGTTTGGTAACTATGGCTTACATATTTATATAGCTTGGATATAAAGAAAAAAGAGAATACATTTTATATATTTCTGTAGGAAAAACTGTTAAAATAATTAGAATTAAGTGTAAAAAAGATAAGGAATAGTCTAAGAGAAAAATATCATTTTAGAAGTCTATTCAATTATATAGAATTATATTCTATTTTATGACATATATGTATTCTATTACAATCACATTTTATATAAGTGGTTTTCAAAAGATGCCATAAGTTTTTCTCTTATGTCATAGAATGAATATACTCCAGTGTGAGATACACAGTATCCCAACACACAATCTCTAGGCCCTGGGTCATATTGTGTTGCATCTGAGTGTGCTTTGAAATTATACAGTTTGAGTCCAAATCCTGATTCTGCTACTTATCTTGTACAACTTTGGACAATGTCCTTAAAACTCTCTGTACTTGATTTTTTTAATCTGTAAAAGGGGAATAATAATATTACATACCTCACAGCATTGTTGGAGAGGTTAAATAATTAATGCATTAAAGAGTTTAGAACTATTTGAACATTAAGTACTCAATGGTGCCATTATCTTACAGAAATAACTGGGTGTTATTTTCATAGAATAAAGGAATGACTAAAAATTTTAACGTACATGTAATGCCTAGAAACACAGCTTATGTCACAATCCTTTTGGTGATATTTGATCAGTTTTTTTATGGTAGTTTCACACTGTAACTCTTTAATTAGACACTGTAGAATGCAATATATGACTGATTATTTCTGCCTATGGTTTTTAGAGTCCTAAGCATAAAAGTGTCCTGCAGAAATTCCTCCTTTGTTTAATAGAGGTATCAGTAGAAAGGAAAAAGTCCCTGTGTCAAAACACAATTAATAATCCTTTAAGAGATACACGGGTCATACTGGTCACAAAATAATTCTAAAGTGTCGGGTTCAGAAATCAGATGGAACCCCTTAATTTTATAAGTGAGGAAAAAGAATTAGAGAGATTAAATAGCCTGCCCAGAGTCACTCAGCTGGTTAGTAGGAGGCAGTGTGTCACAGTTTATTAGGAACATTCTATCACTAACTGGGTGACCTCCAGCAAATTATTCAACTTCTCTGAGTCCCCTTGTCTTCATTGGTATAATGAGTAAAACCAACCAATATGGTTGTTGGAAAGATTAGAATAATACACTGCACAGGTAACATTCGAGCAAGCTTCCACGCAGCCCCATGCCCTCTTGTGATCCAGAGTGGAAAAGAGGAGTGTCCTTTGCCAGATAGAGAAATAAATGAGTGCACATTATCGTAATTGCAGAAAAGGAATGCTGCAAGCTGTCAGTAAAGAACTGGCAGGTAGAGTTGCTCTAGTGGTTTAGAGATCACCAAAAAACGAGAACTTTTTGTAGCCTTTCAACAGATGTTTATTGGGCACTCACTTCCAGGTACCAGCTACTGTTCTAGGCACTGGCAATACAGCAGTGAAGAAAACAAAAATTCTGCCCTATGGAGCTTGCCCTTTAGTAGGGGAGGAGATAGAGATCGTAAGCAAATAACTAAATAATGTGTTGAATTGTGGTAAGTGCTCTATAAAAACAAGGTAAAGAAAGGGGTAAAAAGTTACTGTGTATAGAGAGGAGGGTGTGATGAATTCTAAATGAGATGGTCAAGGATGAGTGAGGAACATAAAGTTTCTTGAGTAAACCACTTTAGAAGTCATTGCTTCACAATGTAGGGAAAATATCTCAGGAAGATGTAAAAAGCTCTGATTTCTTATGTATTTGGAGTATTATCCATACAGATGTTTATCCAAGCTTTGTTTTATGATAGCAAGACAATGTAAATAATGTAAAGCCACAACTGAAGAGTGTGATTCTTCATAACACCATGCTAATGTTTTTAGATTATGTCATATTTAAATTACGTATGTATCCTTTCTGTCTTATTGAAGGCATTTGGAAGAGTTCAGTTTCTGGAATTTTTTTTTTCTTTTTTTTTTTTTTTTGAGACACAGTCTTCCTTTGTAACCCAGGCTGGAGTGCAGTGGTGCAATCTCGGCTTAAGGGAGGAGACCACCCCTCATATCAACTTATGCCCAATTTCTGCCTCCAAAGAAAGAAGAAGTAAAAACTAAAAGGCAGAAATGAAATTCGCAGGCAGACAGCCCGGCGCCACACCCTGGTAGTTAAAGATCAACCCCTGACCTAATCGGTTCTGTTATCTGTAGATTATAGACATTGTATAGAAATGCACTGTGAAAATCCCTATCTTGTTTTATTCCAATCTAATTACCGGAGCATGCAGCCCCCAGTCACGTACCCCCTGTTTGCTCAATCACGACCCTCTCATGAGCACCCCCTTAGAGTTGTGAGCCCTTAAAAGGGACAGTAATTGTTCACTTGGGGAGCTGGGCTATTGAGACAGGAGTCTTGCCGATGCCCCCCAGTCGAATAAACCCCTTTCTTCTTTAACTCACTGTCTGAGGAGTTTTGTCTGCCGCTCGTCCTGCTACAGGCTCACTACAACCTCTGTCTCCCGAGTTCAAGCAATTATCCTGCCTCAACCTACCTGAGTAGCTGGGATTACAGGCACCCACCACCACACCTGGCTAATTTTTGTATTTTTGGTAGAGACGGTGTTTCGCCATGTTGGCCAGGCTGATCTCAAACTCCTGACCTCAAGTGATCCACCTGCCTCAGCTTCCCATAGTACTGGGATTACAGGCGTGAGCTACCATGCCCAGCCTAGAACTTTTCAGTCTAATATTTTAAATATTTTAATTTTAATAACTTAACTTCAAAACAATACTTGTTTCTGGTAGAAAATGTAAGAAAATAATGCAAGTGTTTTTAAACAATCAAAGTATGTATGAAAAAAATCACACAACCTTTTAATGTTCTGTGATGGAAGAATAACACATGGTTATGTGCCACATCCAGATTCGAAGCCATATGTAACTTACACTCCTGAGTTCTTAAGTACACTTTTCTCAAATTAGAAAAGAACAGAATGGTATTCCGTAAAATGTTGATAGCATTTCTGTTATGAAGGTGTGATAGAGATTTTTATTTTTTTAAAAAAATCTTATCTTCTTACATTTTTCTACCAGAAAGAAGTATTGTTTTGAGGTGAAAAAAAAGTTATTGCAATTAAAATTTTAAACTGAAAAGTTCCAGACACCAAAACCCTTCCAAATGCCTTGGATAAGACCTAAAACTGAAGTATATCTAAACATGATATAACTTAAAAAGAACATTAGCCCAGTGTTATGAAGAATCGACAATTTAAAATTATGTTGACAGGCCAGAAGAAGGGCTAAAGACAAGCCAGAAGAAGGACTAAAGATATCAAGATGAATGTTATTAAAAATTAATGTAGGCTGGACGCAGTGGCTCACACCTGTAATCCCAACACTTTAGAGACTGAGGTGGGTGGACTGCCTGAGGTCAGGAGTTCAAGACCAGTCTGGCCAACATGGTGAAACTGTCTCTACTAAAAATACAAAAAAATTAGCTAGACATGGTGGCGTGTGCCTGTAATCCTAGCTACTCGGGAGGCTGAGGCGGGGAATTGCTTGAACCAGGGAGGTAGAGGTTACAATGAGCTGAGATCGTGCCACTGTACTCCAGCCTGGGTAACAGAGCGAGACTCAGTCTCAAAATATATATATATATAAAAAACATATATAACAAAATCGATATATAACCTATATATAAAAAACCTCCCTATATATATAATTTTATATATATAAAAACCCATTTGGATTTTTTAAAATATCAATTATAGAATTACAAAGCTGAGGATTCCATCTTGACAACAGCACATGCAAAGAAAAACCTGAGGGTATTAACGACCACAAGCTCGACGTGAGTTTCTAGTGGACGCAGTTGCCTGGGAACTAATGAATACTTACATTCATTAACAGGATTCTGGGGCCAGCACAGGAGACATAATTGTCCTACTGTGGTGTATATCGGCCAGATAAAATTGGGTCCCCAAACAGGCCCAACACACTGCACGTTGCTTTTCTCCTTCACAGCACTAGTCACAATTGCAAATCATTAATTTATGCAACGGCTTGCTTAACATCTTTTCTCTCTGCAGGTCTGGAAGTTCCCTGAGGATAGGGACTGTGCCTTTATTGTTTACTGTTTTATCTCCAGTGTCTAGCATAGGCTGTCACAAAATATTGCAGCTTGTTGTTTTGAGTATTGTTCAGTTCCAGTAGCCTCATTTATTTATTCTATTTAACAACACTTAGATGGTGTTTATATGTGCCAAGCATGAGTCTAAGTCTTATAGATATTGACTCATTACTCTTCACTACAACTATGTGAGGGAGGTAGAAGAGATCACTGCGATACAGAGAGATTGAAAACTGTATCCAAGCTGGTCAGCGGTGGAAGTAAAACTCTGAACCTATGCACCCCACACTCTGCTCATACTCCAAAATAAAACTTTAAAGATTAGATTCCACCTATATGAGGCTGACTAGAAAATGAAGATTGAGAAATATCATATTTGAAATGTTTGAAAGAAATGGACCTATTTGGCTAAAAGCAAATGAAAAACAGAGATAATATGATCATTTGACTTTAAATTTAGAAGAGCTTCCACGTAAAACAGAAATGACTAAAATTAATGAGGTTTCCTGTGTTCAGTCTGAACCTGCATCCTGATTTGCTGAGTCAGTCCCGGTTTGTGCCTACTGTTCCAACACAATTGTTATTAGAATCCTCTTCATTCATAAAAATGTTCTAATTTGGATAATCGATTATTATATGGTCACCAAATTCATGGCTTAAAAGATAACACATTTTTAGCACATTTGACCATCACAAAAGTCCTGTGTAGTTGGTATTAATATTATTATACTATTCTCCATTCTTCAGCCTGAAAAAATATAGAGTTGTTCCAAAATTCTTCCACCAATGAGTGGCAGAGCTGTGACTTGAATCCTGATATGCTGGTCCAAACTATTCTCTGGCTGCTCTGCTGGGTAATTTGACCAGTTCTGCCTTGCTACAGAGTGCCGAGCTAGGATAAATGGCTGGAAATTCCAGAGAGAAAGATTTATCCGCACATGAAGCACCATATGTAATGAGTTTTTACATTTAAAAAATTGACTTAATGAGTGCGCTTGCCTGGCCAAAAATCCCCTGACCATTTTCTGGATGGACATGTGACAAGGGTTTTACCCAGGGACCTCTTGCACCCATTGTTACTTGCATCACTACCTCTGAGCTTCTCAGAATGTGGAACATACATTGCTAATGGTAAATGAACTATAAGAGTGTCATGAAATGATTTTTAGAACTCCACGGATGCAGCATTCAAAATCACTGACCTTTCTAATGAGACTTTTCAATTCCCTTTTCAATTATAGTTTCACTCCTTCCATTACGGCCTAAGGGAAAGCCTCAGATTGGTGCTATAATACTTTTTAAACATGCTAACCTCCCTTTCAACCAAGAGAGCAGCAGGTTCTAGAATGCAGGCGGCAATAATATCCAGTTAACCAGATTGGATACTATTGTTCTACTTTCAATGAATTTATTCTAATTTTAGTTTTCCATTTATAGCAATGATAAAAATTTCTGTAAAGTCAACTTAAATAAAAATATTTCATACTTTGTATTAGAAGATGTAGAAGGCAAAAATTGTCCCCCACCCGAAGATGTCCACATCCTAATCCCCAGATCCTGTGAATATGTTATCTTACATGACAAAAGGGATCTTGCAGATGGGATTAAGGTTAAGAACCTTTGACATGGGGAGATTATTTTGGATTACCTAAATGTGCCTATTGTGATCATATGAGTTCTGAAAAGTGGAAAACTGTTCTCAGCTGTGGTTAGAAAAACATGTGAGAACAGAAAAGTCATCAAGATGCAATGTTGCTGGCTCTGAAGTCGGAGAAAGAGGCTACCAGCCAAAGAATGTGGGTGGCTGGTAGAAGATAAGTCAAGGAAACCTATTCTCTCCTGTGGCCCCTAGAAAGAAACAAAGCCCTGCCAACACTGTGATTTTAGCCCATAAGAGCCATGTCCAACTTTTGACTTATAGAATTACAAGACAATAATTCCATGTTGCCTAAGCTACCAAGTTTATGACAATTAGGCAGCAGTAGGAAACTAATGAAAAAGGGTATAGGCACTACCCAGTATATCCATGTAACAAAACTGCACTTGTAACCCCTAAATTTATACAAATGAAAAAAGACAGGTATTGAAATAGGTGAAGTTGTGAGAGTGGTGTTTAAATGATTGAAGTTTGGAAAATGATTATTCTAAATGATTCATAATGTCCCTTCAAGTTTAGAGATGCTCTGATCATGTTCCATCGCCTGTCAGACCTCTCAATAGCTAGTTGTGTTTCTTGTACTTTCATGGATGTTCCAAAAAGTCATTTTAAAACAGTGAGACTTATTCACAAGAAACTTGATCTTGTTTGAAAAAGTAGATTGTTTTTCAGGGATGCAGTGTTGGCAATGTATATGCGGCAGTCTTATTTCCAATTACACAATTTTTATGTAGATTCTCTTATGTTAGATTTATCTATTTGCCCCAGATTAGTGAGTTTTATTGTCCACACATCACAATAGTTGTTAAAAGTGCAAAACTATGCTCCTGGATTCTGGAGATTCTCAATTTCTAGGTTAATCTAAGAAATTTCTACTCTGTTTGAAAAGCAATCAAAGTATATCAATAAAATAGAAGTTGGATTTGATGGTGTTTAGTTTGTCAGCATTACATTGAAGGAGAAAAAAATAGGTTTAACCAAGTCTATTTTCTCCACATTGTTTGGGTCTGCCATTTTGAAAATTCACAGCCTACAAACTCATGTTGATTATGTTAATACCTGAGGACACCTGGGTTTATGTAAGAATTAACCATTCACCGTTCATCACTTTCTACTTTGATTTCATTACCCATGTTGAGAAATGTGAAAAGAAAGATTAATCAGTGAGAGGAAAATGTGTGCCCTCTACATTGTATGATTATACCTTACACATGTAATCTGTAGACCAATAAAGCAGAACACACAAATAGCCAGTGAATACATAATCAAATTCATTAAGAGAGAGCCTGTCATCTCATAATGTTAATATGTCAAATGCTATTCAACCAATTTGTCTCAAGCAGCTAATGGGGTAAATTGTTATTAGCTGATCTTGAATCTAAAGAGAGGCAATATTCTACAATTAAAGGGTTAAAATTTTTTTTGTCATCATCCTTACATTTAATTCATTTATCTTGAACAAATGTATTTTAATGCTAATGTCACTGAAATAATACCCAAAAGCAGATTTGAAAATGGCAAGCTGTAATTTATTGTGACTCTGGAAGGATGGAATGGCTACAAGATCTCCAAAAATGCCTGCTAACAAATGGTCAGAAAAGTGTTGACTAGGATACCACACTGATTCATTGTGTTCAGAGCACTAAAGTGCCATACCTCACTCACACACCACAAATTGTAATAAGAATAGAAAATTGATCTTTTCCCCTGGAGGAAAAAACAACAACAACAACAACAAAAAACTTAATCAATGTTCACCTCAGTTTTAAGAAGAAAATGTCAGACTCCTTTAGTCAAGAGTGATTGGACTATATATTATCCTTGATCCATATTATTAGGAAATATATATTCTGGCTCTCTAACAACTGAACTATCCACATGAAACAAGGCTAATTTTCAATTATCAGACTTTCACCACTGAGAAGAATGTAAAATAACCTTTTGCTTTTCTTTTTAATATGTGTTATTCCTGTCATAAGTAGTAATTCCTTTGAAACCATTTGGCATTTGTTTTAGAGCAGAGCTAATATTACCAGAATCCTGGGTTCTAGCATATCATTACTTAGTTGATAATTAATGTAGGATTTGTGGCAGTAATCTTACAGATTACTTCTAAATTATTTTTAATAAGTTGAACTTTATAAAATGTATTTTTATGGCCATTGCCTCTTCCTAACATATCCCCAGTTTCAGAGAGAACTAAGAGAAACTTCATACAATCACTTAACACTGCCCATCTTCACCAGGTTTATGTTGTGTTATAATATTAGATTTTCATTCCCAGGAAGCAAGAGCTTTCTGTTTAGACTTATATGACAGGGCTTGTGTTTCTTGTTTCACTGGATATCCTCAGTGGATAGTGTTAAAGAAACTATACACATACAGTTATATAGGCCTACTTTAAAAACACCTGAGAAAGCTGTCTATTTTATATTTAAAGAAAGAAAATGAGTTGACTTAAAAGTGAGCAGGTAAACATCTTCTCAAGACCACTGCTTTTGGCTCAAAAACTGAAAATCAGTTTGCCTAGACAGCCTCTTCTTCTCTGCATGTGTAAAACATCCTTAGTTCCAGGAGTTGTGCTGTATTAGTTGGTTTGAGGAAAAGCTGATCCAATTGTATTTGTGTCTTTAAACATGAAATTGAAAAATATCTTGAGGGTTGAGGTGCTCACTAGAGTCAGGGGACACTTTTATTAACTTCTAATTACTTTATGGTTCATACACTTGCCTAGATAATCAAGTTTTTTGATGAGAATACACAAATACTTAAACACATATATTATTTGATTTTTCTATTATGTCAGTTTGAAGTACTGGAAGCCTTTCCCAGAAAAAAAAAAAAAAAATTCTCAAAGATGGTTCTTAGTAATATATTTGATAGAAACACCAGATAACTCCTATAAGCCTTAGATATTTGTACTTATTTATGGTTTTTTAGTATAAATCAATAGTTATGTTTTCAGTGGGGATAAGATACTAGATGCATGCTATGTTTATAAACTATTAGCACTGTTCTAAAAAGGAAATAAACTCACAGCTGCTTCCAAGACAGTATATAATTAGATGTTAATATTTAACTTAGTTTGCTCACCAGCATTGATTTGCTATTGCTGTTGTTATGACTGCTTCCAGGTGGTTGTCTACTTTAAAGAAATACATAATTAAATTAATTCAGGAATGATCTATGCCTAAATTATATTTGCACTTTTATTTTCATTTTGAAGTGCCTGAAGTGAATCATTTCATTTGGCCCCTGAAAGTAACAGCATGGCTTCTCTTTGCCATGTGTCTCGTTTCTCAGAACATCAGTCAACAGAGAAAGCAATGTGATGATGGAACCTCTCCAGCAGAGATGGCTCTTGCACAAATGTTCTCCTACACAGATTACCACACTGAAGCCTGACACATTATTATTGAACACAATGCTGCATTTCTGGCCTTCTTCATGACGTCTTCTCCAGTTTTAATATAGAGAATCCTTTCTCATACCAGAAATATTATCCTATGAAGCAAAAGGAACAGGCTTTATCATTGGGGTAATTTAACATTATGCTTCTTACACGGATTGTTGACCGATTTTTACTCAGACTTAAGGTGAACATTCCAAAACTCAGTATTCTTTCAAGTATTTCACATCTCTAAGGGTCGTTCCATAATTCTGCACACTGCATTCTTTTGGAAACCCAATCTCTTAACCCAGCTCAGTTTGGAACCCATGAGCAATTTACCTTTGGATCTGCTCTGTTCCTGTGCACTTCTTCTTGGAATATAAATTTCTGAGCCTCAATGTGCCCTGATGCTGTTCCTTTCTAGAAGAAAGAAAACATTACTATGATGAAGCTAAAACTACAGGAGTTATATGATCGTGTATTGCTGTTTCTTAAATTTCTTGCTTTGGTTTGTTTTACAGGTTTTGCCCATTTGGGTACTGACTACATACACCGTCTTTATGGGACTAGCCTGGTTCACAGTCTGAACAGGTAACATCCTAAAAGGTGTGACTGCAGGAGCCAAAGATGGCCACCCTCCCATCACCAAAAGACCCTTTTCCTCAACCTCCCTACCTAACCTCTTTACTGCTGCCTGGAATGCCTGTTAGCAAAGGATGAATTTCTTTTCAGTGGACAATGAATGCCAGGTTGAAAATCTAAATAGTCTTGCAGAGAATCACAAACACCATAAAAATTAGATGTGCAGCCAAGCGTGGTGGCTCACACCTGTAATCCCAGCACTTTGGGAGACCGAGGCAGGTGGATCGCTTGAGCTCAGAGGTTTGAGACCAGCTTAGGCAACATGGCAAAACTCACTCTCCACAAAAAATTAGCTGGGTGTGGTGGCCAGGGCCTGTAGGAGACTGAGGTGGGAGGATCGCTTGAGCCCGGGAGGTTGAGGCTGCAGTGACCCATGACAGTGCCACTGCACTCTAGCCTGGGTGACAAAGTGAGACCTTGTCTCAAACAAATAAAAAGAAATTAGATAATTAGATGTGCTCTTGTGTGTAGATTTTACTGAGACAAGATGTGAGGGCATAGAACGCATGTTACTTCAGATGAGAGAAACTGGCATTAGATAGGCGAAAAGAGACACTACGTGTGAAACAGCTGCTCTTCCAGCTTTTGCTTATGGTCTATCCTTGTAATTTTTATTGTCCTAAAAAGAACAACACTTGCTGTAAAATATTCCATACTACCTGTACAAAACCCTTGATTTTCCTCTTTGGTGGATAATTTTTGAGAGCATGCGGAAACAGTTTGACATTGGAGTTTCTATGTTCTGTTACAGTTTAAAGTCTATCTTGCTTTTTGTATCATGGTCTCATTACTACCCCTCTAGTAGTTGTACATATATCCTTAAATAATTTAGATGTCAATGAAAGAATTGCTTTACATTGGATTCTAATATACATATAATCCCAAATAACTATAACTTGTAAATTCATTAGTGTTACTCTTGTTAATGAGTTATACAATATAGGCTAATTAACATTTATTGAACCTCAGCAGTACAAGCAAAAATAAACATATCCATTGAATTTTCTGAGCATGTACCTTATTCATTTTGAGTCTAACTTTCAGAAAACATATTATCAGCATGTGAACCATTTTTCAATCAAAATTTCACTTTTACTTGTCTATTTATTATAATGAACTACGAAAAATCAAGCATAGTTAATTTTTCCCTCATGAACTTAATACTTTCATATGATGGCATTTACGTTATTGAATAACTAATTCAGATTACTGTAGACTGGAAGTCAGCAAATTATGGCCTATGGGTCAAATCCAGCGGCTGGCTGTTTTTGCAAGTAAAGTTTTATTGGAATACAGCCACACTCATTCATTTACATGTTATCTGTGGCTGTGCTGCCACAGAAGACTTGCAAAACTGTAACAGAGGCCATGTAGTCCACAAAGCAGAAAATATCTATTATCTCACCCTTCATGGGGAAAGTTTGCCAACTTCTGCTATCCACTATAAACACTTCAGCGTTTGAAAATTCTTGATAACTGTGTAAATTATCTTGCTGTTATTAAAGAAACAATAAAAGTGGTACCTTCAAATGTTTGCCTAATCCAACATGACGCTGAAAAGATAGAAAAATCCCATGGTGGAATTTTAGGCAATACCACAATTAATTTATTTCACTTGGATTTTCTGAAAGCTACTTTTTATTCTTGCAGGCAGATGATTATTTGGTGATAATTTTTCTCTTTTAAAAAACGTGATTCGGCCGGGCGCGGTGGCTCAAGCCTGTAATCCCAGCACTTTGGGAGGCCGAGATGGGCGGATCACGAGGTCAGGAGATCGAGACCATCCTGGCTAACACGGTGAAACCCCGTCTCTACTAAGAAATACAAAAAATAGCCGGGCGAGGTGGCAGCGCCTGTAGTCCCAGCTACTCGGGAGGCTGAGGCCGGAGAATGGCGTGAACCCGGGAGGCGGAGCTTGCAGTGAGCTGAGATCCGGCCACTGCACTACAGAGCGAGACTCCGTCTCAAAAAAAAAAAAAAAAAAAAAAAAAAACAAAAAAAACACAAAAAAAACAAAAAAATGTGATTGTAAAAAGTAAAGTAGAGGTTCCTCTTCAAAGACTTTCCTCCCCATCTAATTAGGAGTAAATAGTAACTTCTCTTAGAAACAAAATTTATTCAAAGACCTGTGCTAACATTCTTTAATATCTGCTAGCTGTAATAAGGAAATTGTCAGGCCTCTGAGCCCAAGCCTGCATGTATTCATCCAGATAGCCTGAAATAACTAAAGAATCACAAAAGAAGTGAAAATGGCCTGTTCCTGCCTTAACTGATGACATTACCTTGTGAAATTCCTTCTCCTGGCTCAGAAGCTCTCCCACTGAGCACCTTGTGACCCCCACCCCTACCAGCCAGAGAACAACCCTTTTGACTGTAATTTTCCACTACCTACCCAAATCCTATAAAACGGCCCCACCCCTATCTCACTTCGCTGACTCTCTTTTTGGACTCAGCCCGCCTGCACTCAGGTGAAATAAACAGCCTTGTTGCTCACAGGAAGCCTGGTTGGTGGTCTCTTCACATGGATGTGAGTGAAAGAAATCAATGAACTTTACATCCTTAGCTCCCACAATTTAGCCTAAATATCTGCACTGGCATGCTTATACTGGTCCAAGCAAACATTAGGTCATAGCCTGTTCCTCTTCCTTATTTAGAAGTGTTTTTACCTTTCTCAGCATGCCACAAGTTACTTCCTCCTTCCTTTGTTTTCCTCTACCTTTGCCTTTTTAAAAAAGTTCTAAGTTGCTAGCCAATCAGGACAAATACAAATATGAGGTCCCATTCCAGCCAATGGAAACCAGACACAGCAGTAGGGTGGACGCATCAGGTTGTAAATGACCCTGTCTCCTTTGTTGGGTGTACTCTTGTGGCAAAACTGCTGGCGAATGTACCCTTTCTGCAGGAAGTAAAAATGGCCTTACTAAATAAATTAAATTTATGTTCAAGTGCTATTTCTTTATGGCACTGGGGAACAAGCATTTCAAACAGTGATTATGAAACTACTAGACAATGTAGGACAGTAATTTCACATTTACACGATCATGTCTGATCCAAACACATAGGAATGATAAAATACAAAGAGAAAGCAAATATATATAAATATGATCAAAATGAAGATAAATATTAGTAAGGACTAGAAACAGCAGGCAAGACTCATTCATAATAAAAATAATTTGCAAGCTAATATAAAGTTATTTTTAAAAATAATGATCTATTACAAACGTAATAGTGGTTAAACTTTAGAAGTATTCCAATAACAGTTCAGAAGACAAAGATTTCCCTTATATCAATTTCTATTAAATATTGTAATATATTTCTGAGATAATAAGTGATCAGAAAGAAATATGAGGTATAAATATTAGAAGAAAAGGTACAATTTGTTTTCTAAAAGATGTAACTGTTTGTAGAGAAAAATCCAGACAATTTAAAAAACAAAACCCTAGTAGAACTTATAAGAATATTCATCAAGATTGCTAGAAATAAGGTCACCATGTAAAATTAATATTATTTCTATATATTCTATTAGAATATCAGAATATGTAATCAGTTAACATTTCCAATCATAATAGCAACAAAATCATAAGAACTTGGAAATAAATTTAACAAAAGAAATACAAGAACATTTTTGAGCAAATTATAAAAGATTGTCAAATGATATAGAAGAAGATCTGGCAAGACAGCATACATGGATTAGAAGATTTGAATTTTAAATATACAATTTTCTCTAAATTAATCTGTAAGTTTAAGGCAAACTATAAGGTTAAGTTCAATCAAACTATCCACATAGTCTTTTGCAAACTAGATAAGCTAATCATAACATTAATAGGGAAGAGTAAAGGATCAAGCACATAAACTTGGAAATTTTGAACGTCTAAAGAGGACAGTACAATTGTGTGGTGTGTGAGGTGGAAGGAGAGTTTTCCCTAGAAGATGGGCAAGATATATTACCAAGCTAGAGGAAGTCAGACTGTGTGATAGTGTCAAAGGACAGCTAACCCCATGCAACAGCATAGAAAGCCAGGAATAGACCCATGTGTAAAAGGAAACTTGAAGTATGATATAGATGGCATTACAGATCAGTGGGGGAAAGGATAAGCTATTCAATAAACACAGTTGGTACAATTGTTTATCCAAACAGAAAATAAAATTAGATTTTTACCTCATATCCTGTGAAAAACTGTTTTGTTTTGTTTTTCTTTTCAAGTATGGTAAAGCCCTAAATATATATATAAAAAAGATATTTAAAACTTTTAGGGAAAAAATAAAGGAGAATATTTTGTGACCTCGGGGCAAGAAAGACTTTCTTGAATAAGACAAAAATATCACAACCATAAAGAAAAAGATTGACAAATGTGACTATATTGGAGAAGAAAAAGACTATTCAAAAGGGCACTATAAATGAAGTAATGACTGAACGAAACAAAAGAAACCAGCCACAGGCTTGAAGAAGATATTTGCAAGACACATAACCAACAAAGGATTTAGATTTGAATTATGTTAACAAAACACAGCTCCTACACACTCATCAGGAAAAGGCCAACAGGCCAGGTGTGGTGGCTCACGCCTATAATCTCAGAATTTTGGAAGGCCAAGACAGGCAGATCACTTGAGCCCAGGAGTTCAAGACCAGCCTGGGAAACATGGCAAAACCCTATATCTACAAAAAAATATTGGAGTCTGTGCCTTCAATCACCATACCATTAAAACCACTTTGCAAAATGATAGCAGTAAGAAAATTATGGCATGGGAGAAATCTGATGTAGCTAATCCCTATCTTGCTCTTAGCCTTCAAAGTTGTCCTTAATTATTCCTTGGTTTAAGA